>NC_134208.1:209837817-210154067 GCF_965140235.1 Caretta caretta | reverse complement strand
TTTGTTCTGAGTTTGTATAGTGCCTGGCACAACAGGGCCTTGATCCATGACCGGGGTGTCTAAATGCTACTGCAATGTAAGTACCCTTCTGTAGCAGGGCGACGGCTCAGCGGTGCGGCACCTCCTGCTGGTCGTCTTGGGAATTAGCTCTCCAGCGTATGGAGCGCCCTCTGCAGGCCGGTGTCTCACCTGTCGCTGGCCCTGTGTCCCTCCTGGACCCCAGTGCCCCTTACCCTGGGGTTCTGCCCTCTGCAGTACCCCCACTCTGGGTCTCCCTTCCCAGGGGAACCCCCAACCCTCTAAACCCACCTTGCCTCAGTGGCTACTGTCCGTCACCATCTAGCCCCTGCTCACTGGGGCAGACGGCAGTGTAATGGCCACTCATCATTGGCAAGGGGTTAGGGCCTGCTGCCTCTGTGTTACCCCTCTGCAGCCCCAGTACCCTTGTCGGCCTTCTCCAAGGCCCGCAGCCTGGGGGTTTACCAGGCTGGAGCTCCCCAGCTCCCTTTGCCCTTCCCCAGCCCTGCTCCAGTTCTGGTACCTTGCTCCCAGGCAGCCAGGCCCTTCCCACTCCAGGGCTAGAGTGAGGCTCCTCCAGCTCCAGGCTCACAGCCCTCTTCTAGGGCCAGCTGTGGCCTGACTGGGCATGGCCCCAGCTGTGGCTGCTTCCCCCAGTCAGCCGAGCTTTTCCCAGCCACAGCCCTCTCCAGGGCTGCCTTTACTCTTGGCTCCCCCAGGCAGCCCTCTCCAGGGCTGTTTTAACCCCTTCAGGGCCGGCGCGGGGTGACCACCCAGCTACCCCTTCTTAGTATTATTGAGTAATACGAGAGCAAAAGAAGAGAGGAAAGAAATAAGGAAGAAAAGAAAGAGAAGAGTGACGTCTGTCTACCTGCACAGCCCACTTCCATTCCCATCCCACTTGCTCCCTGTCCAGGAGATGCTCCACTCTCAATCCTGCGAAGACGTAAGCAGGCGTGTACTTTGCGCGGACTGGACGTTCTGCTGACGTCACAGAGACGTCTGACAGGGCTAAAGTCAAGTACCAACGTCTTCGCCTTTTCTTCAGGTGGTGAAAAAACAGCTCCCGATGCGGCTCGGCCTCCCTCCGTTTCCTCCCGCTCCAGCGCATCTCGGCCTCCCTCCCTCTCCTCCAGCTCCCGATGCGGCTCGGCCTCCCTCCGCTTCCTCCCGCTCCAGCGCGTCTCGGCCTCCCTCCCTCTCCTCCCACTCCAGCCCTGGTCAGCCTCCCTCCCGCTCCTCCAGCTCCCGACACGGCTCGGCTTCCCTCCCTCTCCTCCGGCTCCAGCGCATCTCGGCCTCCCTCCCTCTCCTCCAGTTCCCGATGCGGCTCGGCCTCCCTCCGTTTCCTCCCACTCCAGCGCGTCTCGGCCTCCCTCCCTCTCCTCCCACTCCAGCCCTGGTCAGCCTCCCTCCCGCTCCTCCAGCTCCCGACGCGGCTCGGCTTCCCTCCCTCTCCTCCGGCTCCAGCGCATCTCGGCCTCCCTCCCTCTCCTCCAGTTCCCGATGCGGCTCGGCCTCCCTCCGTTTCCTCCCACTCCAGCGCTGCTTGGCCTCTCTTCCCTCTCCTCCAGCTCCCGATGCGGCTCGGCCTCCCTCCGTTTCCTCCCGCTCCAGCACATCTTGGCCTCCCTCCTTCTCCTCCAGCTCCCGATGCTGCTCGGCCTCCCTCCGCTTCCTCCCGCTCCAGCGCGTCTCGGCCTCCCTCCCTCTCCTCCCACTCCAGCCCTGCTCAGCCTCCCTCCCGCTCCTCCAGCTCCTGACGCGGCTCGGCTTCCCTCCCTCTCCTCCAGCTCCAGCGCATCTCGGCCTCCCTCCCTCTCCTCCAGCTCCCAACGCGGCTCGGCTTCCCTCCCTCTCCTCCGGCTCCAGTGCATCTCGGCCTCCCTCCCTCTCCTCCAGTTCCCGATGCGGCTCGGCCTCCCTCCGTTTCCTCCCACTCCAGCGCTGCTTGGCCTCTCTTCCCTCTCCTCCAGCTCCCGATGCGGCTCGGCCTCCCTCCGTTTCCTCCCACTCCAGCGCTGCTTGGCCTCTCTTCCCTCTCCTCCAGCTCCCGATGTGGCTCGGCCTCCCTCCGTTTCCTCCCACTCCAGCCCTGCTTGGCCTCTCTTCCCTCTCCTCCAGCTCCCGATGCGGCTCGGCCTCCCTCCGTTTCCTCCCACTCCAGCCCTGCTTGGCCTCTCTTCCCTCTCCTCCAGCTCCCGACATGGCTCGGCCTCCTTCCGTTTCCTCCCGCTCCAGCACGTCTTGGCCTCTCTTCCCTCTCCTCCAGCTCCTGACGCGGCTCGGCCTCCCTCCGTTTCCTCCTGCTCCAGCGCATCTCGGCCTCCCTCCCTCTCCTCCAGCTCCAGCGCGGCTCGGCCTCCCTCCCTCTCCAGAGAGGAAGCTGTTCCATGCTTCTCCAACCCTGCATGGTCCAGATCAAGAGCTGGGCCCTGGCTGTGGCTAAACTCCCATTGGTTTCTATGAGTGCAGGGCAGGGCCTGGACAGAGGCTGAGGTCAGAGCTCTCCTGGGCCCTCAGCAGCCTGCTCAGAAAAGCGGGGCCAGGCAGCAGCAGGCTCTTCATGCGGGGTTAGATCGTAACCAGGCTGTGCTCAGCCCAGGGAGCCATGCGGCTGCTCTGTTCCAGCGACTGATCAGGGCATGAATTATAACTCAGACAGTCACAGTTTAGTACCTTTTCTCCAGTGGGGCAATAACCTGGCCCAGTCCTTTATCAGAAGTAGAAGATTTCCCCTTGCATCTGAAGAAGTGGGGCTTTTACCCACAAAAGCTGATGCCCAAATAAACCCGTTAGCCTTTAAGGTGCCACCGGACTCCTCGTTGCCCTCGCATGCTGCTTCCGCCACACGTGGGGGTGGAACCGAGGCTCCCCTCAGGCCCTGTCCATTTATGTTGGGGGGGAAGTCGTAGCCCCAGAGACTGTTCTCCTTGCTGGGCCAAACCTGACTGGTGCTGCCATGCCAGTCACTCAAATATGGCCTTTTGGGCATGATGGTGGGGTGCCCAAGCCCAATAGGGGTGGCGCGGGGGCCAGCCACTAAAACAGGGCCGAGGGAGGCAGATTTTGTTGAACAGCCTCAGGACTGTCTCAGAAGAAGCTAACTGGAGACCCCACTATGGTGTCTTTTGGACACATATTTGTAATTATCCTCGCTGTGCTTCTCAATGAGCAGGCCACTCCTTAAGAAGGGAACAAAGACACCGGTGTGATCCCAGCATCTTCAGGACAGCCTCAGAGACCACACTGAGCTTTCAGGGTCAGATACTTCCCAGTATCATTTTGTACAGAGTCTGCCCTGGCCAGGAAGGTGGAATTGCCTCCGTCTGGCATCCTTCTATTCCTCTAGCAGGAGCATTCCCTGCACCCCATTCCCATCTGACCACGTAATGAAGTTGGGTTGGTATTTCCTGTTGACTCAATGTTTTGTGTAATTTCCTTATGGCATGTTTATTTGTTGGCGTAGTGAATAATTCATACTCCAGAGAGCTGGGGAGCCTGATCAAGTGTTTTGTATTGTCTTCTCTTCTCCCACACCCCCCAGGAGAAAAAAAGAAGTGCAACTGTAAATAAAGGAAACTTTGGAATGATTCCAAGTGATTTTGGTCTTTAGCTGACCTAATGGAAGAAACTCCTTCCATTGGGATTTGTGAAGTATGGGTCCGATTTACATGACTTCATTCTGTCTTTAAAGAATCTGCTGGGGGAATACACAGACCATCCGTTCCCTGCATTTGGGTGTATTTAATCACCCTGAGCAAAATCAGAAGCCTGATTCTCATTTACAACAAGGCCTCTCTACACCACTCTGGCAGTGCAAATCAGAATCAAACCCATAGTAGTTATTCAGGACGCTTTCAAAAACTCAGCTTAGCTATTTCCTTCTGCTTTCCAATTTTCTTGCACCTATGGGATGTATTATTTTACAGTCACATTAGTCATGCTATAATTATGGGTGGGAAGGTGCTTTATCCTTTAAGCCATTGTTTTTAGACAAGGAGTTTAATTTCCTGCAGGGAAAAAGAAACTCCCTTAAGGCTGAAAACGCCGTGCTTGTTCTTAACCCCAAAGTGATTGTTTAAAAGGCTGGTTAGTTGGCTTAGCCGTATCTGCAATAGCTGAGTGCAGGGGTGGGAAAACATTCTCCGGCCATTAAGGAAAGTGCAGCCGTTCTATATCATGACCTTCCCTTTAAGAGGGGTCTGGGCATGGCACTACTTTCACACCTCCAGGCAGGGCTAGATGAACCTGGGCAGGAGGCAAACACACACACACACACACATGGATGTTGCTTAGGTAACGCTCTCCTGGCCAGGTCAATCAGTGACTGGCTCCTGCTGCAGACACTGCCCTATTCACTCCCTCATATCCACCCTCCCAGGGCTCTCCGCCACCCCATTCCTGGCCAGCTCCCCCATGCAGCCATTCACCGCAGCTCCCTGGCCAGTGCCGATGTATGGTTCAAGAGCCGGCCCTTCAGCCTAGGTCGCTTGTGCCTTAATCCAGCCCCACTGCCACAAACCCAATGGCCCATTTGGCTGGTCACAGACACCTCTCAGGCACCCATGGCCCCTGTTACCCCAGTATCCAAGCACCTCCCAGTCTGACATGCTCACCCCACCCCTGCGAGCACTGTTATCCCCATTTTACAGAGGGGAACCTGAGGCACAGAGAGGCTAAGTGACTTGCCCAAGATCACACAGTCAGTCTGTGTCAGAGTAGCAACTCAAGCCCCCTCTACCACGACATCACGTAGTGCTCTAACCATTGGAGCATCCTTCTCCTTAACTGGCGGGCCTTCCCCCTCCAACCCTGGGTGCAGCACTTTGCCTCCCTGCTCATAGATTTCCTCCACCATTCAGGCTCCACGTCCCTGACGAACAGCCAGTGATGGAAGACCTCGCTGAGCTCTGGAGTCAGAGGGCCACTGCTTCCCCTGAGCTCTAGCCAGCCTGCTTGCTCCACGGAGCCCAGCCCCAGGCCTGTTACTCTCCCCTTAGGAGCAGGGGCCGTGGCAGCTAGAGCTGGGCAAACATTGTTGGACGACTAATTTATTCAGCCAGCAACGTAGTTTCAGTGGACTCAGAACTACTAGTGAATAATTTTGGCCATTCATAAGAAGTCCGGAGGAGGAGGAGGAGAAAGTGCTCCTGCTGATCCCCGCAAGTATCAATCATCTTTTCAGCTCCAGTTGCTTTCGAATGAAGCCCCTGAGCTGCCTGGACCTTGCACGAAGAGGCCTCCCCCAGCTACCCATGAAGCGAAGACCGCTCTGTACTGCCCCCTCTTCAGGGCTGGGCCTTAATGGCACCATCCGGCCCCTGAATTAGTGGGCAGCTGCAAAAACCCTGCGTGTGTTTAAAAAGAGAACCTGAAGAGTCCCAGAGACCCGCTGCACGTGGGATGACTAGGCTGGCAATGATCTACTTTAAATTACGTCAGGGAGATGTGCCGCGGGGAGCGAACGTGGCTGGGAGACCCTCCCCTGCTGAGTCTCCTCCTTTTGCTTTAAACGTACAGCCTTTGCCCTGCACTGAGGTCGCGCTCTCACCGTGTACGCTTAGTGCGGTGCAGTATTTGTGCATCTCCTTCATTTACACTGTATGTTAATTTATGGCCAAATTTGCACAAGAGGCACCCAGCGCCCTGAGCACAGTCATATGCCTCACGCTGGCTGAGGAGCGCCTCGGGAAATCCAGGTGCCCTCTTAGGCAACCCGCCAGGCACCGAACTGGAGACGGCCAGAGCGAAACGCCGTGAGCTGCTCCAACGTGAGCTGACTCGCAAGATGTTACAGCTGGTGGCTGTAACAGGGTCCCCTCTTCTCTGGGCTGGGGACCCTACAACACCATGAGGAGCAGGTTCCGCCAACCCGGGAGGTGAAGATCTGGCCTTTCCTGCCAAGTCCCTCACTTCCCCTTGCCCATCAGTAGCAGTGTGCAAAGTCTGAGTGTTTCTTTCTGACAGGTTTCAGAGCGGCAGCCGTGTTAGTCTGTATCTGCAAAAAGAACAGGAGGACGTGTGGCACCTTAGAGATTAACACATTTATTTGACATAAGCTTCAAATGCATCCAATGAAGTGGGCTGTAGCTCAGGAAAGCTTATGCTCAAATAAATGTGTTAGTCTCTAAGGTGCCACAAGTCCTCCTGTTCTTTCTGACTTCGCATTTCCTGCCCCATTCCTCGAGCCTTGTGCTGCTGGGTAATTCAGCTCCCGCTTGCTTCGATCGGATAATGGACTTTAAGTTAAGCACGAGGCACCATGATCACTTACACTACATCTTACCCCCCCGGAAAACCCGAACACTTTACTGGTCAGAAATCTCGGCAGAGCCTGACAGTTCTGTCTGACATTTGCCCAAGTCTTTTTCTTCAGCTTCTAGATCCATGACGCCTCCCTCCCGTGACTGTAATTGCTGCATTGGACAGCGTTTCCGCTTTAACTTCTTTTGTTACTCCCCAACGGGCATCCCTTCCCCGAGCAGTGTGTGGCGACAGGCTGGCGTTCTGGGGGAAGGCACCTCGGGCAACGGACCCAAGGAAGCAAATGCTGAGTTTCTGCCCAGGCCTTTGATACCCGCCTCCCTTCGGGCCCGGCTCGGCTCTCAGCCAGGGCACCACAGACGCAGACCTTTTATTTTTCCCAACAGATGCTCCACAGCCCCTCCGCCCCACCCCTCCCCTGAGGCCCTGCCCTCCCCCCCGTCTTGTCCCACCTCCGCTCCGCCCCCTCCCTCGAGGCCCCACCCTCTCCTGCCTCCGCCCCACCATTCCCCCGAGGCCCCGCACTCCCCTGCCTCCGCTCTGCCCCCTCCCTGAGGCCCCGCCCTCTCCTGGCTCCGCCCCACCCTCCCCTGAGGCCCCGCCCTCCCTCTCCCGCCTCGCCCCACCTCCATTCCACCCCCTCCCCTGAGGCCCTGCCCTCCCAGACCTCCGCTCCGCCCCCTGCCCCGAGGCCCCGCCCTCCCCCACCTCTTCCCACCTCCACTCCGCCCCCTCCTCCAAGGCCCCGCCCTCCCCTGCCTCTTCCCACCTCCGCTCCGCCCCCTCCCCCAAGGCCCCACCTCCACTCCGCCCCCAAGGCCTTCCCCTCAGCCCGCCTCTTCCCACCTCCACTCCGCCCCTCGCCCCACCTCCACTCCACCCCCTCCCCTGAGGCCCTGCCCTCCCAGGCCTCCGCTCCCCCACCTCTTCCCACCTCCACTCCGCCTCCTCCCCCGAAGCCCCACCCTCCCCCGCCTCTTCCCACCTCCACTCCGCCCCCTCCACCAAGGCTCCGCCCTCCCCTGCCCCACCTCTCCCCCGAGGCCCCGCCCTCCCCCACCTCTTCCCACCTCCACTCCGCCTCCTCCCAAGGCCTCCCACCCGCTCGCTGCGCTGCACTTGGGGAGCAGGGGGCACGTGGGTGCTCTAAGTGCACGCAAGGGACCCGCCTAGCAGGGTTCGCATACCAGAGGTCCATGAACCAAGGAGAGGGGGACAAAGACCCCACTGACCGTGGAGGGGTGAAGCTTCCTTGGACTTTCTCAGGAGGCTGAGGGAGTTAAAAATTAATTCCTTAAAAAACAAAACAAAAAAACCCGTGCCAGCTTGCCCTGGCCTGCTGTTGTCCCCTCCTCCCTCCATCCCCCTTCCTCTACAGACCTTAAATCTGGCATTTCCTTAACTGGGCAATGCTTGACTTTGCAACCTGATCTTTTATGTATTATTTGGGCCTTGAAGCCACAAGTGAGATCAGAGCCCTGTTGTGCCAGGTGCTGTACAAACACAGTGAGACAGTCCCTGCCCCCAAAAACTTACAGTCTAAATATATTTAAGACCGCAAAAGATGGGAGAGAAAATGGAGGCAGAGACCCGGTCCATAATTTAAGCTGCCCATGTCCTTAAAGAGGAAAATACAAAGAGTTTCAAATAGTGAAGGGACAGAAGAATGTTAATGAAAGAATCGTAGGACTGGAACGGACCTCGAGACGTCTCCTAGTCCAGTCCCCTGCACTCACAGCAGGACTCCATTCCTGACAGGTGTTTGTCTAACCCGCTCTTAAAAATCTCCAGTGATGAAGACTCCACAATACCACCTGAACACTTTACTGGTCAGAAATCTCGGCAGAGCCTGACAGTTCTGTCTGACATTTGCCCAAGTCCTACTTCTACCATTGCCCCGGCATGCAAGGAGGGGGCAGGGCTTGGAAACAAACTGCCAACCCCAGCAGATAAAGACTCTGATCCTGCAGTAGGATAGAATAGCACTGCCGTAAGTGAGCTCGGCCGGTTGAAGCCCTGGCTGGTAAGACCATGGCAGCAGGTCCCCCATTTATGATATGGCCTTTATCAATTGGTCAATGGAAACTCATGGAGCTGGGGGGGGGGCGTGATTCCCAGCTGGAGCTGAGATATGCATGCTAGCTCCCATCGCCCCAGCGAGCTACAATCGAGTGTGGTCATGGCAGTGCAAGTGGCGGGACAGGCTAGCTGCCCCAAGTATGTGTGTAGGGTCCCCCAGGGGCTAAGGTGGGTTTGTCTCGAGCCGGGTATCACACCCCCAGCTCCAACCAGAGACAGACTCTTCATTCTGCAGGTTGGTTGACGATCAGATTCTGCCTTCAGATCACTGTAATTATGGATTAACTCCACTCCCGTCAGCAGAGATACTCCGGGTTTGGGGCTGGGAAGAAATTTTCTCTTTTCCACCTTCCTCTGCAGCCCGGGGTGGGGTTCATCTGGGGGTCTCTCACCTCATCAAGTCCTGCCATTTCATGGGCTTCGGCCAGCGGGCGACACCTTGCTCCCTCCGGTTCTCTGTCTGGGCACAATTTATTTTCTGCAGGACCGAAATGTTTTAGTCTCACTAAAGTCTTTGGGCTCAACTCAGGGGTAACTAAGTGAAATTCTCTGACCTGCCTTATGTAGGGTGACCAGGTGTCTGGTTTTCGAGCAGAACACCCGGTCGAAAAGGGATTTCGCTGACCGGGCCTTTGACTGGCTGGCTGGCGGCGCTGCGTAGAGGGGCTGGCAGGCTCCCTGCTAGCCACCGCGCCACGTGGCTCCCAGGCCGGGAGGCAGCCAGCATGTCCAGCTCCTAGCCTTAGGGGTGGCCAGGGGGCTCCGCATGCTGCCCAATTCCCCGCCTGCACTTGTGGCTCCCATTGGCCGGGGCAGGGGATGAACTAGCATGCCTCGCAGGGGGCTGTTGAGGGGTCATGGTGCAGGCCTCTCCTGCTGCTGCCCGCCCTCTCCTCCTCGCGTCCCTCCTGTGGCGGGGCTCCAACTGAGGCAAACCGCGGTCTGCCGCCCCATCGCCAGCACCCGGGCGTTGGAGGTGTGTATCCCCGTCTCCCAGTGCTGGGAATGGGGCTGCACCCCCATCCCCCTCACTGCATCCTCACACCTCCCCATCCCAGCTCTGTACCCCTTACAGTGCTCTCCCACCCATCCTCTCCACCCCCCAGAGCCGCCACCCCCATGTCCCTCACCCCCCACACCCCTGCACCTCCGTACACTGCTGCACTCCCATTATGTCCCTATAGACCCGTGCCCCACCATCCTCATGCACCTGTAGCCTTCTGCCTCCCCCTGCATCCCCAACCACCCCACATACCCCCCACACCGTCCCCTCTCTCTTTCACTGCCCCCTCTCACCCCCACCCTGCTCTTGTCCTTGGCCTCCTTCCCTCCCCATCCCCTCTCCTCCACCCCCCACCTCATCGTTTCCCCTCCAGACAACCTTCCTCCCTTCCCAGCTGGGTGTCTCTGTGTAGGCAAGTGTGTGTATGCATGCACTGTATGTGTGTAAAATTTGCAGCCTAATTCTTTGACTTTTATTCCTTTTGCTGGCTTGCGCGCAAAAAAAATTGACAACATAAAATGTGTGTATTCATTTCGTAAGTTTTTAAAAGACGGGAACTCAAAGAAATTATTATTTCTTAAAAAGTGAATGTTGTTGACTAGTAATTGCAGAAGAGCCAACGGATCATACATTTCTCCCCACCTTTGTCTAGCTACATTATAAACTCTTTGTTGCAGACTCTCTCTTTTTATGTGTATATCCAGCACCTACCACCCTGGAGCCCTCATCTGAGTTGGGGTCTCTAGGCACTAAACAACAATTGTAATATTAAAATAATGTGGAAGTCTATGAGTTAGTGCATGCTAGATGTGTACAGATGAATACACGTGTGTAACTGCATGTAGGTGTGGGAGACAGTTTTGACAGATTTATTTATATAGGTATCTGGACAGCTGTGCATCTCTGTGGTTGTGCTCTATGGATTTGTATTTGGGCTTCAGGAGTGGGCTTTTAATGGACCCATTGCAGCTGTGATAACGTGTGGTCCTAATTCCACACATAAAATTACAATAACTTTAGTGGACAAAAAACATGGAGCTGGTTACGAAAAATGGGAAGAGGGGAGGGAAAGAATCATGAAAACCTTTGTGAAACTTCATGTTTTTAAAAAATTACCCTTTTTGATTATTTTGCTGCCAGCTCTTGCGTCCTGTAACAAGTAAAACCTGAATTGAGCATAACAAAAACTACGCCTGTTTGGGCCTTGCAGTGAAAATGAGCATGTGAGCGGGGGGGGGGGGGATCAAGCGATGGAGGGAGGGGGGGATGGAGTGAGCAGGGGCGGGGCCTCAGAGAAGGGGCATGGCAGTGGGCAGGGCGAGGGTATTCAGTTTTCTGGAATTAGAAACTTGGCAACTCTAGCCTTGTGCCTGAGGCCAGACTAGATGATCTAATGGTCCCTTCTCCCCTTAAAACTCTATGAAACTTTTAGTGCCTTCAACAAAAACTGCAAGAACTTCTCTCCCTAAAAGCTACACGCTTTTCCGCCTTCAGAGACCCTATTAAAGTGAAGATTCTGTCCCTAACGTTCAAGTGAAGCAGGTCTGTGCTAAGATACAGCCAGGGCCTGACTCTCTATTGCACAGTGTCTTGTGCAATCATTTCCATCACTGCAGAGTTGATGTAAGTCTCCAGCCTTCTGTCGTGGTCACGTTTTACACTTTGCACTGGTGTACACAGCTTCGTGAGGTGCAGGCTAGTGGGGAATAAGGCCCGAACCCTTGAGGCTTCTATTCTCCACTGCAGTAAGTCTACTTTGCACCACTTGCCCAGTGCAAGGCAGACACGATGTGGCAGATCCAGGTACTGGAGGGTTCCCAGGCACAGAAGGATTCTCAGCACTGCACGAGAGGCTTCTGTACCTCTCTCTATATGCCACTGCGCAAGGGGCCTGGTCAAGGGAAAGCAGGGGCCCAGATCACCCCTCACAAACCACACATGCCAATTTGCCTCTCTAAAAACGACATCTTTAAACCGCATAATTAAGCAACCAACCTTAATTAAAGAAAAAGAAAAAAAGTTTTTCGGGCAAATGAACTTTCAGGGTTAATTTAACTGTTCATTTCCCCAAAGAAACACCATAAAGAAATTACTCATGGACCTACTCAGCATTCGCATGTGCAACCTTTAACTGTGGCATCGCGTCGCGAGCTGCGCTCCCCACCAGTGTGGCTAAACAAACAGCCCTCTCCGCAATGTGCTCACTTCGGGCTAGATTCTGCCATCCTGACTGCAGCCGAGTCGTTCTTTACCCAAGAAAGGAGCATCAGTGACATGAACGAATCCCCTGCTCGCAGTGCAAGGTATGACGCAGCGTGAGCAGTGATGAGCTGCCAGAAGCTGAAGAACCAGTTCCTTTAGTCGCTCCGGGTCTTCGGCGGCACTGAAGGACCCGCCACCAAAGTGCAGCCAAAGGCTCGGAGAGCCGCCGGGTGAGTAAAAATTCACAGGGGAGCCTCCCCAGCTGAGAGCTCAGGTGGGACCGACAGGACGGTGCCGCCAGAGTTTGCCCAACCCTTTAACAACCGGTTCTAAACTGGCTTCACAGTTTAACAACTGGTTCCAGCTCATCACTGAGCATGAGGGAGGGACGCAGAATATGGCCCTTGGGGATAGAAATCGTCTAATGGACAAGATGTTATCTTCCTACTTTCCATCAGCATTTGTAGCCTACATAGATTAAAGACAATTCAGGGTGCGAGGATGTCCCAAGCATGACTGGTTCACTCAAGTTCACAGTCAGAACTGAGTGACAGGAATTAATAACCAAAGAAATGAACCCGGAAGGAATGTGACGGGAAATGTGGACGAAGAAGAAGAAATCAGTAAGAACAGTGGATGGGAATAAATTAGCAACATTAAAAAGACAGTGGCCCAAATCCTTACTGGTGTAAATCAGGCTAGTCCCAGTGAAGACAATAGAGCTATGCTGGTTTACACCAGTCAGGATCTTGCCCATTATGCTACTTGGGCCAACTGCGGCATGGGGTGAAGACAAGGTGAAGACAAGGGTGGATCGTGAGCACTGGGAAGGCACAGCCAGGTTGGGATGAGAAATTTCCCTTATTACATTAAAACCAAGGTTTGCCTCTGACCCTTTTGTAGAGGAGAACCAGCCTACGGCGCAGAAGGCCACTGCTTTCTCACCAGCCCTTTGGAGGTGGCTAGTGCCAGGCAGTCCTTGCATGCTGGTGAGGGGTGCTGCCCCCGAGAGTGGGGCTCAGAGTGGAGGGGGTCTCTGTAGAACTGGTAAAAAAATTGTGACAATCACAAAAAAATGTTTCAAATCTTTGTCGTCACCCCCCCCCCCCATTACAATTTTGAAAAAAGTGTCCACCGGCTGTATTACTGCTCAGAAACGTGGGTGGAAATCCATGATTTGTCCCATTTTTTTCCACATCAAAAGTCCACATTTAAACTTGGTCATTGAAATTTCAGCCAAGTCTAGTCCATTGTGCTGTTTCCCGACCTCCCAGGGCTCCCCACTGTGTCTGGCTGCAATCTGACTCCCACCGAGATGACATACAGAATTATGGAAACTTTTGAGATGTAGCCCAGGGAAAGACAATCTCATTAAAGCACATTGTTTAATGACACCGCTACTCCCCGCTGAACAGCAGGCCGAGAGAAAGCTTTGCTTCTTTCCTTTACTGAATGCCGTAAAAGGCTTTTAGCGTGTGAGTATTCTTCCACTGGGGTAAGCCTGGCTGTTGGTAGACAATACTGTAAGCTCTTTAGGGCAAGGATGATCAGATCTTTGTAAAGAACGTAGCCCAACGGGGGCTTAAACTCGTCGGCTTCTGAGTGCTCCTGCAATTTAGATGTTAAATAACATTGTTGTACTATGGGGCACGGCTCTTCCATTCCTCGCATTCCTTCTCTAAATATTTTATTAGCGAAGATTGGAAAAATGTTTCTTTATACCACAGAAAACTTGATTTTTTTTTTAATTACAGTTTGAGAGCAGGACAATTTTTTTTATTTATTTTTTTTTGTCAATAGTTTATTTGCTGAAAAATATATTTTTGGTCAAATGAAACAATTTGCGAATCCAGATAAAATTCAGCAAATAATTTCTGCCAAATAAAAAATGGAAGGGGAAAAGAAAACAAATAGAGAAATTTGAAACGATCCACTTTCAACACATTTATTTTTTAAAATGACCCTGTTTCAAAATGACCTTTGTTTAAAATTTAGCTAGATTTGTTAATTTTTTTTAAGGGTAAAAAAATACCAAAACCAACAAAATGACATGAAAAACCAAAAAAACCAAACCCCAAAATGTCATTTCAGGTCAAACAAAAGATTCGAGGTACGTCCCCATTAAAGATGCTCCAGCTGCAGGGCTGTAGTGATTCAGTGCTCACAGGAGCAGAAGGGATTCTTCCCCTGCCAAAGCAAATCCACCTCCCCAGCAGGCGATGGAAGAGGAAAGATGCTTTCATCTTTCCATCTTAAGAGACAGATGGTGACTGAGTGCTGTCTACACTGGGGCTTAGGTCAGCTTAACTCCATCTCTCGGAGGCATGACTTTTTCACAGCCGCGAGTGATGTAACCAGCATAGGCCGGCCTTCAGTTAGACTTGAAATGAATTTTTTTTTCCAGTTTGGGCACTGAACTGGGGGTGGGGGCGGGGGAGAAGGGGAACAAAACAAAGATTTGCTCAGCTCTAGAAAATCCAAATACTGAAATATTTCGGCCAAAAAGTGAAGTATTTTGATTTGGAAATGCTGCTGCCAGGTCTCCTGCAGCCCTTCTCGACAGGCTGGGTTCCCTGTCAGCCCACATCTGTCATGATGGGCCGTAGCCTCCTCTTGTGAAGGGGGAGGCAATGAGCCCTGAGAGTCTGTGGCTTTAGTGCATCCTGGGAGGGGCGGGCCAGCCAGAGAGCCTGGGGTCCATACAGGAGAATGAGAATATGAGACAACTGAACGACAATGCTCCTGGGAGTCTATGGCTGTAGGGCAGCATAGGAAATGGAGTTTGCATGGGAACCTGGCCCATAATGGCGAACGGGGGCATGAGGCAACGGTCTACAACATTCCTGAGGCACTGCCGAGCAAATCAAATTATTTTGGTTCTGGCACTCGTTTTTAAACATCAGAATTTTCTGCAGAAAGCAGACAGACACTTTTTGCAAAAAGAAAAAAGAAATTAATTTAGTCAAAACCCTATTTTCTGTGCAGTAACAATTTTGATGTGAAATTTTCAGCCAGACCTGTTGCATTCATTTGGGTACTCTCTTTTCTCAAACGGGAAGGAGATAGCCTTTGCCAGACGTTGCCAATCTTCTTGTCAGAAAGCATGGCCAGTAACTCAGGATTGAGTTAATTGAGACATAGGCCTTTACTTCCATCCACTAGAGGAATAAGAAGGATGCTAGGTGTCTGCTGGTTCCTTCAATATCATTTCACATAATAAATGGCTGATCGATGAAGCTAGGACTTGCTCTTTTGCTTAAAAAAAAAAAAAAAAACTTGGTCAATAAATGTTGCCAGCTGTCCCCTGTCAGCTAGTTAATTCCTTGTGGACGCAGCACAATGAATCAAGATCGGATACTGCAGCGCCAGGGCCTGCCTCGTGTGCCGCTCTCGCTCAGAGACGCTTTCCTCAAGTCCCCCCGATGGAGGAGGCGGTGGGGCTGGAACAGTGTTTGCAGTGGGGGTGCTGAGGGAGGAACCCATGCATTTGGATTATTACTATGCCAAGCCAGGACATAGTCCCAGCTCCTCCGGCAAGAGAGCTACGCTGGTGAAGTGTCATGTTTTTTCCTGCAGGAAGCGGGATGGCGTGCCAGGGCTGCAGTTTCTTGCACCCTGTCCCTTACTGGGTCAGAGCGGTGCTGAAGAGGGCCAAGCACACAGGTCCGGGGAGCAGGGTGCGGTCACAATCGAGTTCGATGCGCCTGAAGACTCTCTATCCTTGGGCTCGAGCCAGCTGGTGGTGTCTGTTCCGGAATTGGAAGATGGCAACGTGCCAGTTTGAAACAGCCTCCTGGTCAGGGCGTGCAGCTGTGGTGGGCCAGCCAGGAGACACTGACCTGCAATGAGCTAATCGCTCTTAAGAGGCTAGCCTACCACAGAAGCTGCTGCAGGCTATTCCAGGGAAAGCTGGCAGAAAGCAGAAAGGGATTTTGTGAAAACAGTGTTCTCTGGTAACTCAGCGGAGGAGGTGTAGCCAGCCCCCCCCCCCACCAGCATTGCTGGAAACACAGGAGGAAGCCGGAACAGGGCACTTAACATATATTCCAGCACAGCCTTTGAAGCTGTGAAAGCACAGGTGTGCTGCTACAATGTGCCTCTGGGAACAGATACGACGATTAAGCTCACAGCAGGCAGAGGCCCTGTGACAGACATGGCTCTTAGCCCCTACTAAATAGCGTGATGCACACACACCAACATCCTAGGTGGGAAAATATTTACCCTGATAAAAGGAATGTCCAGTAGTCGAAACTTATTGTTTCTCTCCCTTGCAAGTGTAAACTACTCTTGCGAAAGCTGGCGTCACCCAGACAGACCAGCCTCAATTTGGCATAAGAAAGGAGAAAGAGAATAAAGGAGTACAGAGGTATAAGTAGGGGACCTACAGCACCATGATTTTTGAGTGCTTTTCACTATCTATCTGCTGGTCAGATAAGTGACAGCCTCCCAAGGCTTCTGCAGCTAAGAGGGTCCCTATGCCTTGTCCCTTATTCGTCTTTCCGTGGAATTGAGTGACCGATCCTGGCTGGGCACCGCTGGAATCGAGAGATGCATGGAGGGTAAGAAGCACCCACACCTGATCTCCTATCTTTAGTGTACACATATTTTGAAATAGAACTCTATACTTTGTTTTCTTTCTTTGGGATTGTGGCTTCAGTTTTGTAACTTGTTTGTGTGTGTAACATCTCTACATTTAAATAAGTAGGCACTAGCAATTTTGTAACCACATGATTAGAATCTAGCTTAATAAATTTTGGTAACCATTTGTGCATAAGCCTGACTTGTTTTCTCTGGTTTACTGTAAAGCAGCCAACACAATTAAAGAACCTCAGCCGTTTTGGCTCTAAAGCCTGGCCATTCGGTGAGAGTACTAAGAGCCTAGCGTTGCGTTGTGCCGCCTCTACGGGGCAAACTCTTGGGGCACCTGTCAGTCAGTATTGACTGCCCGCTGCGAAGGAGCTCTGAGCTCTAGCAGTTAAAGTCACGGGTGGTTAGGACCTTGGGGCATCCGTCAGCCTAGCCCGGGCTGCCCGCCGCGAAGGGACAGTGCGTCCTAGCGGTTAAAGTCACGGATGGTATAAACGGGCATAGCTGGCACCTCACCAAACATGCTTGGCCGTCGGCTAACAGGAGGACAGGAGGGATTGAAGTGAATGACCGTGGGGCACAGCTGAGTATCGTCAGTCCCTACCCTCCGAAAGCTCCGAGCTGAAGTCGCATTCATGTCAGTGGCCCATGAGCCAGTCACCGGGGCTCCGATATTTTCTTCCACTAGAGCGGGAGCCCCGTAATTGCTCCAACTGGTGGCTAGCTGCATTTTTTCTGCATTCTCCATTATTGATTAGTCAAAAGCCCTATTATCAGAGGGCTAGCAAATCTTTGGAGGTCCACCAGCACCCCCAGACTGCTCCACCAGATGTTTCTTTCTTTTAAGAGAGACCTTTTTATTACAGAGTTTTTATAAATTTGCATCTCTTTCAGCACACACTCTGGATTGCATGGCAAACGTAGGGTTCCTTTTTAAAAGCTACGGTCACTACTAAACCATGGGAGGCTGAACACGGCCTCGCCTTCCTTTCCTGGGCAGGTGATGTGCCAAGTAATTTGAAAAGGGTCCAGTTTCTCTTCACACATCTCGACATCTTTTCCATTGCCAGCCCTCTGTCATTTTCATGGTCTCTTCTCTGTACAGGATATGGGCCCGTCTCAAAACCATGACATCCTGCTCCCAAGAATACGCAAGCTCTTGCTGCAAGTCAGATGGCTTCTCTCAGTGGTCCTGATGTCAGTCTAGAAATTCTGCTTTCCCCAGGCAGCATGCTGTCAGCAGCATGGGCCCCACATCATTTTGGGTTTTTAAAAAGTGTTAAACGTGGGAAATGCCCGCTGCAACTTTCGAACCCCACCACCTGTGGAAGCTTGCTACACTTTCATAAGCAAGAAGTTTAAGGAGTCTATAAAACAAATGCCCAGGGCTTTAACTTTCACACACTTTAGTTTACTATCCCGAGTTATCAGTTCTTTGCACATCTTCTCCTTTAGTAACCGTCTAACAACAAAGTACACATCGTGACCTTCAGATTGCGTGCTACGAATGTGTTGCCCTAGATCTTTTTGCCAGTAAAGGTCTTAAAGGTAGAACATATCCCCCACCCTTAAAGTCCCAGGATCTTTTCAGCATTAGTGAAATGGCAGAAATGTAACTGGGACATGCAACCCTGACCATAGGGGCTGGAACTAGTGGTGCTGGGGGTGCTGCTGCACCCCCGGGCTTGCAGTGGTTTCCATCAGACAGGGTTTAGTTTGTTCAATGGCTCTCAGCACCCCCTACCCCACTACACACATTGATCCAGCACCCTGACCCTGTCTCCCATCTGCATTCAAAACCATTACATAAATAAAAAGTTGACTTTTCTGATGATTCAGGATTTTGAATGTTGCCCACAGGCAACTGTCTACATCAGAGATCAAACCCTGACACTGCATGCGTTCCCCTTGTCTGCATAAGACTGACAGTTATCAAAGTTTTAGAGAGACATTCAGCTTTAGCTTTTTGTTGCCAAATCTACAGATTGTCTAAACATTCTGTGGACCTGCAATGCAGTTTACAGCTAGGGCATCTCAGCTGCATGTCCCTGCACATCTGGTGCTCAAGCCGAGGCGGATGGATACCTGCAAGCGTGGCTGTGATTGAGCAGCACGTGGCAAAACTCACAATGAGTTCTTGCACTAGACAACTTTTCCACATGCAGAACCCCCTAATAATGCTCATTGTGCAGCAGGCTGAAGAAGCATCTTGGAATACACCAGGGCCCTCCTTTAAAAAGAAAACCCGCCCCACTTTCTCCACATAAAGCACCCCCATATGCTGACTTGTTATTTAAACACTGCTAGGTCACGGAGAATAATCGGTTTTGATCTGAAAACCCCAGTTTCTCACGCAGCTTTCTCGCCAGTCTAACAATTCTGCATCTGTAGGTTTACCCTCAGACACAGCAGGCAAGAGGCCATCCACAAAACACAGATTAATGCCGGCAAGAGTCCAGTCTATAAAATACTGTCTCTCCTTATGGACAATTAGACTTTTGAGGACAGAATTTAAAATGCTACTGCCCATGTTTTCTGAGTTTCCACAAGGCACAATGTCCCATCCACACGTATCTCTCTGTTTCTCTGTAGTCATTTAGCAGCCTGATTTAGGAAATCTTCAGCAGACAGGTGATCCTGAATTCTAACTGAAAACAAAGGCGGTCTAACTTACAGCTCTCTAAACAGAATGGAACCAAACCCTCTGGGGCCAGCCTACCCTTAACGTCATCAAGAACTAATCGTCGTCACCCGAAATGGCTTCCACAACCTGCAGACTGGAACGTATTTGCTCAAGACTGACAAAACAAAGTTCTGCACAATAGCCTGCTCCCCTAAATCTAGATCACTCCCGTTGCCAGCGGCTCACTTGCTCCATATACACATCTGTTTGGGGGCTGCTGCTGCATTTTCAGGGGTGCTGGAGGGTTGCTCCAAAGAACCATCAGGGAGTCTTTGACATCAGACACTATTTGACAGTCCACCTCCAAGAGTCCACCACATGGTTCTTCAGGAGTGGATGAAAACCCTGCTACAGACCCTTCCGGGGAACATAAGAACGACCAGACTGGGTCAGAGCAAAGGTCCATCTAGCCCGGTGTCCTGTCTGCCGACAGTGCCCAATGCCAGGTGCTCCAGAGGGAATGACCAAAGCAGGCAATCACCAAGTGATCCATCCCCTGCCGCCCGCTCCCAGCCTCTAACTCAGACTATTAAGAGGTGGGGGTGACTCTCAGGAGCTCAGGGCCAGATCCCACGTCCTTTTTCCTCAGTCATGACACCTTCACAAAGTGGCATGGCATTTTGTTTCTCCCTTTACCACCTCTTTCGCCTTTCTCAAAATGTTTTACCATGACCCCGGCTCATCACTGTTTGGGGGTTGGACAGACTGCGGCCAAACTCTGCAGACATGCACACTGTCCCCATGTTTATTTCTCCCTCCACTGCCGTGCCCTACAGCTCGTACCTCTAACCCCACCCCTCTCCCCTCCTCCTGTGCAGACATTCTTGTCATAGAATCATAGAATATCAGAGTTGGAAGGGACCTCTGGAGGCCATCTAGTCCAACCCCCTGCCCAGAGCAGGACCAATCCCAACTAAATCATCCCAGCCAGGGCTTTGTCAAGCCTGACCTTTAAAACTTCTAAGGAAGGGGATTCCACCACCTCCCTAGGTAACGCATTCCAGTGTTTCACCACCCTCCTAGTGAAAAAGTTTTTCCTAATATCCAACCTAAACCTCCCCCACTGCAACTTGAGACCATTACTCCTTGTCCTGTCATCTGCTATCACTGAGAATAGTCTAGATCCATCCTCTTTGGATCCACCTTTCAGGTAGTTAAAAGCAGCTATCAAATCCCCCCTCATTCTTCTCTTCCGTAGACTAAACAATCCCAGTTCCCTCAGCCTCTCCTCATAACTCGTGATCCAGTCCCCTAATCATTTTTGTTGCCCTTTGCTGGACTCTCTCCAATTTCTCCACATCCTTCTTGTAGTGTGGGGCCCAAAACTGGACACAGTACTCCAGATGAGGCCTCACCAATGTCGAATAGAGGGGAATGATCACGTCCCTCGATCTGCTGGCAATGCCCCTACTTATACAGCCCAAAATGCCATTGGCCTTCTTGGCAACAAGGGCACACTGCTGACTCATATCCAGCTTCTCATCCACTGTCACCCCTAGGTCCTTCTCTGCAGAACTGCTGCCGAGCCATTCGGTCCCTAGTCTGTAGCGGTGCATGGGATTCTTCCATCCTGAGTGCAGGACTCTGCACTTGTCCTTGTTGAACCTCATCAGATTTCTTTTGGCCCAATCCTCCAATTTGTCTAGGTCCCTCTGTATCCTATCCCTACCCTCCAGCGTATCTACCACTCCTCCCAGTTTAGTGTCAAAACCCTTCTTCAAACTGTCTGCACAGCCTTGGTACCACATCTCATCCCATTTGCTTAGAGCTCCCATCTCCTGGTAGAAAAGCCCTTTTTCCCCAGCAGTCAGTATAGCCTTTGCGCACTTTAACAGTCTCTCAGATTCACACAGAGGGCCTGAACCAAGGGATATAAAGTCCTTCATCAATTTTTTGCTTCCAATTTTCAAAATCTTTACAACAGGGATTAATAAGCACCTCACCCTCCTTTAAGAGCAAAATTGTTTCAACAGTGTTATGACAGACCGTGGTCTCCCCTGCATTGGGTATACCTTCAGTTCTTGGTGTTTTATTCATAACCCCTAGAGCGCAGACGCCTGGTTTGTCAATCTTTGTGTTTTCAGTCACCGCTTTCTCAGGGCTGGGTGTTGTGTCGACCTCTGAGGAACTGGAGTTGTGTTCGCAGTGTTGCTTTTTTACCAGAGAGTCTTTTGTTTTGTCCTTTGGTTGATGTAGCCAAGCTTGGGGCAGTCCTGATGCTTGGTTTGTGCTCTTGTCTGGTGTTTATTGGTGGTGTTCGAGGTCTCAGAGTAAATTCCCAGTTCTTTGTTGGTGGGGTCTCTGTAGCTCTGACTATGGCATCATGAGGAGAGTTGCACAGGCCTGATAAATAGGAACTTATTTGACAGAATTCACAAAACCCCCTTAACTCTATAATCTCTTCCTCACCAAAACCCACCACACCTATGGATTTGCCTAAACAAATACATCAAAATATATTTAGTAGGTTTCAACCATCTGTCAGCTGTTGCCAAGGGAGAATTTTCCTTTTCAGCTGTCTCTTTCTTTTCACTTTTGCACTTGTAAACACCACAACAGAAAGGTCTCTCTTGTTTTGACCGGATTGCGGGGGCCAACACGACTACTGAACACATGAACCCGTCTTGTACAGTGTATAAATAAAATACTAATTAGGGTGGGTTTTCTACTAACACCCACGCATGCTACCACCCACACAGGTTTTGGTTTATTTCTGTCAAGGTTCCTCCCCCACTCTGAACTCTAGGGTACAGATGTGGGGACCTGCATGAAAAACCTCCTAAGCTTATCTTTACCAGCTTAGGTCAAAACTTCCCCAAGGTACAAAATATTCCACCCTTTGTCCTTGGATTGGCCGCTATCACCACCAAACTAATACTGGTTACTGGGGAAGAGCTGTTTGGACGAGTCTTTCCACCCAAAATACTTCCCAAAACCTTGCACCCCACTTCCTGGACAAGGTTTGGTAAAAAGCCTCACCAATTTGCCTGGGTGACTACAGACCCAGACCCTTGGATCTTAAGAACAATAACAATCCTCCCAACACTTGCACCCCCCCTTTCCTGGGAAATGGTGGATAAAAAGCCTCACCAATTTGCATAGGTGACCACAGACCCAAACCCTTGGATCTGAGAACAATGAAAAAGCATTCAGTTTTCTTACAAGAAGACTTTTAATAAAAATAGAAGTAAATAGAAATAAAGAAATCCCCCCTGTAAAATCAGGATGGTAGATACCTTACAGGGTAATTAGATTCAAAAACATAGAGAACCCCTCTAGGCAAAACCTTAAGTTACAAAAAAGATACACAGACAGAAATAGTTATTCTATTCAGCACAGTTCTTTTCTCAGCCATTTAAAGAAATCATAATCTAACACGTACCTAGCTAGATTACTTACTAAAAGTTCTAAGACTCCATTCCTAGTCTATCCCCGACAAAGACAGAATAAAGACAGACACACAGACCCTTTGTTTCTCTCCCTCCTCCCAGCTTTTGAAAGTATCTTGTCTCCTCATTGGTCATTTTGGTCAGGTGCCAGCGAGGTTACCTTTAGCTTCTTAACCCTTTACAGGTGAGAGGAGCTTTCCCCTGGCCAGGAGGGATTTCAAAGGGGTTTACCCTTCCCTTTATATTTATGACAATTTCCACCACTAGTTTTTCTCCAAAACATAGACCGACATTTTTAATACAAGCACATGTTTCTCCCGTGGGCCCAAAAAACAAAGTTTGTAACAAAACATTTCTAATATACCTCCAGTTCCTGAGGGGGGTCACATTTCCCCATGGGCAGGGGAGAAGACCCAAACCAAACAATTTGCAACAAAATAATTTTTAAAAAGCCACAGACCTATATACCCGCCTTTCCTGAGGCCACACATGCATCATCCCACGGGGGCCCAGGGAAAGGAGAGAGAGACAAAAGAGAGAACGTGCTATGGCATATCCCTATCAAAACGACCTGTGTTAAAAACCCCATCTTAAAAGCACATTCAAAACCAAGTTTCAGAAATGTATCTTCCACCACAGAGTAAATACGTGCTGGCGCATTGTTATTCTGTTTCCCCCCCCACGTTTGATTAAACAACAAGCAAAAATTTAGTTAGTATTATTATCCCCCAAATATAGCTTAAAACTCCTATACAACCTGTGTAATAGGTGGGGTGGTTTGTTTGTTTCTAAACACAACCACAGTTAAAAGAGGGTCCTACCTTGCCCTGGGGAAATGCAGCCTGAAGTTGCTCTTTCCATACTAAACAGCTCACACTGCAATAAAGACATGTATCATTATTAGTAAGGACAGCATGGACACAGAGTAAGAGTCTATAGTACACACTTTCAGAGTTATAAAACCTGCAATATACCTCATCTAGCAGCAGCCATTCTGGTTTCTGTTATAAAAAGACAGTCTCTTAAAAAAACAAACAAAAAAAGCTAAGGTTTTTACTCCATCATGCCTCTTTGTTTCAAACAAACTCCAAGGTTTGTAATTAGCTGGTTGATTTGATCACTGCAGCTCTTAATTAACAGGTAAGGAATGCATGCACCTCTCCCCTAAACACTCTTTTTTGTGATCTGTGAGTGAAAATGAAATTGTCTACACCACAGGGCTGCTTTAAAATATATTTTTCTGTTCCAATTAAAAACAGAGAACTACAGAGCCTTCTCACAGTATTAAACAGTAAATCACCATAAACAACAGTCCTGAATGTTACTGTGCCCTTTCCAGACTGAGGATCTTGCATGTTAATGCGTGTCTTCGTTTTTTTCATTTTAAACATGTATTTTTATCGTTTGTTTTTAAATGAAAATGGATGTAGCACAACCTTAATGAACACCTCACACATACCCACAGCTTTTCAAGGGTTGATGCTCTTCCCACGTAGTCTCATTTTATGAATATGGAGGGTTGTGAACCTTACAACATTTCAGCTTTGGGTTAGATCAGTTTACTCTGGGAACGATATTATTTTTTTAACCTTTAATGACTTTGAGTTACTAGAAAGACTGGCCCATAATGTTCTACAAACTCCTGAGATTTTATTTACTTTATACTAGTAATCAGACCTCCCCCTCTCCCTTTTTGTGGGTGAATCCCCGTCAAATCTAATCACTGATAATTTTTCCAGCCCCAGTCAGGGGCTAGTATCTTTAACCCTGATGGAGCTTAGAGGAAACATGGGTGAGCGACTGCAGCGGAAGGCAACAGTTCCACGCTGATCCATTTCTCAGCAGGTTGTGGTTAAACCAATCTCTCTCAAACCTCCATGTTGTAGATAAAATACAGGAGACCTTGCTTTATTGTAAACCCATTTTTGTGTTATTTCCCCTGGACTCGACTACATGCATTCAGCTTTTGACTGAAAAGAGGTCTCTTTTCTTAGAGACACCATAGCTGGGTGCTCACAAGCTATTTTTATTTCAAAGACATACACCCCCTGAAAACACCCCAAGCTGCCCCATCAAACCCTTCATCTTATTAAAAGCCCACACAGACCTTGTGACAGAAACACAGAGAGACACAAAAAGCTTTTCAATAGATATTTTTATTTACAGAGACAAAGTTTTATTATATTTTATATCATGGTTGTCCCTCCACCATTCTCTAACTTAATCCCTTTTGATTTCTTACAAATCGTCTTTCTCCTAAGCAGGGTTCGGTAACTTTTGTTGCAGATTTTGTCAATATAACACACTAAGCGTGTATCCTTCAGTTTGGTAATTTTGTTTAAAACACTGTTAGGGTCTCAAGTGCTTTGCACAGCATTTACCAAGGTCACCCCTTGTGCTAAATTTTCTTGGGTTATGCACAGATAGGAAGACTCTCCATGCAGGCTCCCCAGCTTTAGGTTTGAGCAAGCTGTAGGTGTTTGTTTTGGAGTATGGCAGAAGTTTAATGAAATGATGCAGTTTTAAACAGTCGTTAGTCAGGGAGTGTACCATAGAGTCCTGCCGGCCTCTCGGAAGGCCTCTTCCGGATTCTCTGGTGAGGAATATGGAACTCTCCTGGGCTCTCCTAGGTGTCTCCTCAATCTCCTGTGCCCCAAGACCCTCTGAATGCCTGAAGTCTCCTGTTCCTTCACGTCCCACGGTGAAAAGCCCTATTGTTCTCCAGTTAGGGGTGTGGAGCTCTCCAGGGTTCTCCAGGTGAGCTCTGCTGCATTCTCTGGATCAGGAGCCTGGACTCCACCCAGCACATCCCGGAGATCCTGGGAACTTCCTCTACGGATGACACAGGGCAGCGGGTAGGACTTTCAAAATGGGTGAGGGTGGGCTAGTGGCTTTGGAGAGGCCCCGAGGAAAACCCTGAAGTGGCCCCACAGCCCCAAAACAGAACTTTTGTTTACGTGTGTTAAGGTGTGAACCCTGGGCTTTCTCCTCAGAGCATGTCCTGTTGTACCCGAGGGCCTGGCTCTCGATAACAGATTTCTTGGTGTGCTTGGGGTAGTCACTGTATCTATGTAGGGAGGCGTGGTGATCTGTGGGTTTCTTGTATATAGCTGTCTGTAGGGTTCCATTGTTAAAGCTAATCAGGGTGTCCAGGAAGTTGATGCTGGTGCCAGAGTACTCTGGAAAGAGTTTGATGGATGGGAGGTGGTTGTTGAAGTTCTGGTGGAAATCTATGAGGGGGTGTAGGTCGTCTGTCCAGAGGATGAAAATATCTTCGAAGTATCTCAGGTGTATCATTAGTTTTATGGTGCGTTTGTCCAGAAATTTGTCCTCAGAGTGGCCCAGGAAGAGGTTGGTGTATCCTAGGACCCGGGGCTGTTTGCGTGGTTTGGACAAAGTGTTCGTTGTGGAATGTAAAGTTGTTCTGGGTGAGGATGAAATGGATGAGTCTGGCGATGTGTTTAGGGTGGAGATCTGAGGGTTGTCCGTTGCCTTGTACATGCTTGAGACAGGCAGTGATGCTGTCATTGTGAGGATGTTGGTGTGTAGGGAGGTGACATCCAGGGTGGTGTTCTGAGGGAGGTTGTTGATGTTGTGGGGTTTCTGGAGGAAGCCAGTTGTGTCCTGGAGGCAGCTGGCCCTTTGTGTGGTGAGTAGTTTGTGGTGGGTTTCTCGGAGTCCTGACATTCCTTCAGTCAGTGCCATGGCCAGATCCGATGGGTCTGCCTTGGTTCCCTCTCTGGTGTATCTTGGGAAGCACGTAGAAGATCCCTGGGATGGGTTCATGGGGGATGAGCTTGTAGAGTTTCTCCTGAAGTCTGGGGAAGGATTTGATGATATCCTTAAATTCCTTGGTGAATTGTAATGTGGGGTCTTCTTTATAGTAGGTGACATTGGAGAGTTCTCAGTTGGCTTTGTTGACATAGTCGTCATGGTTGAGAACTACGATGGTGCCCCCAATAATGTTTATCATTTTGTCTTTTGTTATAAATTAAAGTTGAAATGAAACAAGTTTGAGACAAAGCATTCCAGTAATGCCCAAGTGAAATGCTGTTGGAATATTTCCTTCTGACAAAAATTCAATTCTCCACTTTTTGTTCTGATTTGGGAAGAAGCAAATTTCAAAATCTCTGAATTCCCCACAGGATAGAAATTCCATTTTTTTTAACCTGCTGTAATTAATAAATCACCTTCTGGCTACTACATTGAAGTATAAATTATATTGATTGTTTTACATCCTCTTGTAAAGGCTCTAAATCAATTCATTCAGTCCGACTGTTCAGTTAGCTGAATGTGCAAATGTCTCTTTAAAGAAAAGAGGCTTCTATGTACCATTTAGCTCTCAGCAGAGACCTAACAGAAAAGCACATCCTGGCCTTTTATGGTCAGAAACTAGGGTAACAAGGATCATTCTTTATATTTTTAGCCACAGCATCAGTCCAGCATTATCTTTTCCCCAGGCAGACGGGTGCGAAGCTGGCCGCTACAGCACGAAGTTGCAGTCCTATCTAAACCTAACATGGCAGGTGTGAATTATCATCATTCCATTCAAGTCAATGGAGCTTGATCCTCAGCTGGTGAAAAGCAGCTTAGCTCCCCTGACGGTGTTAGCAGCTGGGGAGGGGACAGAACAGCTCCTACCATTACTGCTGTCCACGCAGGCGGGTTGTCTCTCCTTCTGTCCGGGCAGACGGAGGCTGGGCCTCCCACCGAGCCATGCCGGTTTGAGTTATCACAGCTGGAAGGGCTGGGTACTGAATTGTTTCGTGTCCCTACCGTGAAAGCTTAGAGCCTGCAGCAGATGCCACAACCATAGAATGAGCCTGCACGTGAGGGGAAGGAGGGGCCTGTGGCTAGGTACTGGATGGGGCACTTGATTTCTCCCTTTGATCTTGGCCCCGGGCCCGTCAGGGACGTGGCCTGCTGTTGTGCAGCTTCGAAACAGCACGAGCACAGCCGGGGACGCAGACCGTGGCTCGTTCCCTGTTGGAAAAGCTGCCGGGTTTGTCTGTGCTGGCTCGGTAACTGCCGTATCTTCTGCCCACGTCAGCCGTCTGCACGCTGTTTGCTGTGCCCTGCGAAGGAGAAGCGCAGCAAGATGGTCTTTGCTCTGAAAAGGCTGGATCTGCTCCCGCAGCACTCTGTGGCCTCAGCCGCCCCAGGTCCAGGGATGCTGGGAGGCCTCCTGGCTCTTGGCTAGACCCCCATGAGCGCTGCACTGGGGAATCTGCTCTCGCCACTTCATCGGCCCTGCAGCGACGGGGAGTGGACCCACGGAGGGGATGAGAGCCCATGCGAATGAATGCCTGGCCTGTCATCTGCTGCTGCTGTTGCTTCTTAGTCCTGGCATGGGTGTCACTCACCCACGGGAGCAGGGCAGCACCCACTGGGCATGGCCAGTAACAGGACTTTGGCCCCTGCTGGAGCTATCTGCCCTGCAAGGAGCCTCAGCCCCCTTGTGAATTGCAGCCCTGGCTGGGGGGCAGCCCCTCTGTTTGGTGGCCTTCCCCACCACCCCGCCTCCTAGGGGAGAGCAGCCAGTCAGCACTGCTGCAGGAGGCGGGCAGAACTCTCCCCTCTCTCCCTCAGGAATTTAGAGCAGGTTTGGGGCTGGGAAGGGAACAGCCCACCCCATTGACACAGGAGGAGCTCCCTGCCCTCCCCTCCTGTGAATATGGGTCAGTCTGATCCCTGCTCCTCCCCCCTTATCCTGCAACACCAGGCCTGGGAGGGTGCAGAAGGGACCCAATTGCAACTGCCGCCCTCTCCCCCAGGCCTGAGTGTGTGTGTGGGGGTGAAGAACCCCAGGAACTGCAAGAGCTGAGGTGGGGTTGGGGGTGGTGGACAGGCCTTGCTGGAGGATGCTTAGATTTCTCCCCCCCTGGTGTTTGGCTTTCCCCCCTGTGTGTGGGGGGGTCCCCCCTCTGATTCGTCACTGGGGGACCCTCCTACTGGGTGCACTGGAGGAGAAGTGAGGGCCTGGGCTCCTTGTTCAGTTAGGGTGGGCTCTCCCTCCAGGTGCAGCCAGGTATCCCGACTGGCCCCTCGGGCCCACAGTAACCCCTTCAGGACTCGTGTGCGGATACACACCCCGTCGCACCATGCCTGTCAGGTTGTGAGTTGGTGGGGTGTCTCGATGAACCCTTGTATACACATACAGCATAGATGTTTTACAAAGCGGACAGTGATCGGTTGTTCTCCATGTGCATCAAAGGTAGGACAAGATGCAATGGGCCTAATTTGCAGCAAGGGGGATTGAAACTGGATATTAGAGAAACTTTCTAACTCTCAGGGTCCTTAAGCTCAGGAATAGGTGACTCTGGGAGGCGGTAGAATCCCCATCACTGGAGGTTTTAAAGAACAGGCTGGACTGACACCTGTCAGGGATGGTCTGGGTTTACTCGGTCCTGCCAAAGAGTAGGGGACTGGACTTGACGACTTCTCGAGGCCCCTTCCAGCCCCATGTTGCTGTGATATGATATATGATGTGATATGATAGGGTTGTAAATGCACAGCCCTTCCCATAAAAATGTTATCATGGTTTCCACAGTAACTAATGTACTTCAAATGGAAAAGAAAAAGAGGAACAGACACAAACAAAATACAGGTAGTTAACCTAGTAAGATAATTATACAGCTTTTATGGCCATTTGTCTCGGAAGATCTGCATATTGCACTCATTTTTCTGCTACTCATGACTAATGCAATCTCCCGGCAGCGTCTCACCGTTCCATAGTCTTCATCCATGCTTTTAGTCATAGCAAGATAACATCTGTTGAGCCAGATCCTGAGCCTGGGTATGCTCTGCTGGCTTCTGAGAGGAGGATCCGAGAGTATAGTTTAGCATGTATGTATATCTCTGACCATCAAAACCACTAGGGGCTACATTCTGACACTTTAAATAGCACTTTGCTCCGCAGGCTGGCTGCGGAAGGACAAGCACCGAGAAAGCGTATTAAAAACAATAACAGAACCGCCCACATGCTAAGAGTTAACACCAGCCCTCACAAGGATTCTGGCAGGAACATTCCTTCAAACCCCACCCAAGGGGGATTTCTTGGAGTTACCAGTTCACCACAGCTTCAGCTAAGAACAAGGACCCAGTCGGTCCAACCCTACCCTGAGGATTGGGGCACCCTGTGGACCAGGGGTCCCCTGGCTGTGGGCTGAATCAGAAAGAAGGCCCTGAGCCAGTGTAAAACCAGGCTCTTTATCCCAAAACCCTTTCTTTGCCGGCTGGTCCCTGGAGAATCCTGTCTGAACTAGTATACGCATTCCTTGCCAGGGAGGTGGCTGCCCTGAACAAGTTACAACCTGCATGAATGTGCCTGATCTTCCCCTGCCATTCTCCTGTTTACCCTTCCCATGGCACTACCTACAGCCCCACAATAACACCTACACAACTGCATTTTAATCCAATACGTTCCCCAGATTTCAACACTCAGCCAACTGAACTTAACTCAGTAACGTTCCTTTGGGACGTGGCAGGAAATTGTCAGTCTGCCACATTGGACGTAGGCGCCTAAATCCATTTGCCGATTTGGGCCCTCTGGGGCTTTGGAAAATTTTACCCAGACTCCCTCGAAACAGGCAAACTGCCCCTTGTCCTCTCAGTCAGCCCATCCCATTGTGCTTTGCCACCAGGGCTTCATTTCGTTCCGCAGCCATTAGAGGCAAGGGATATGTGCTACCCGTTTTCAGAACTCACAGCAGAGCACGGCACGGCCCGAACGCCCCAGCTCTTTTGTTCTGTGCACTGCACGGATTTATTGTCTTTACTGACCTGGGACCATTCATTCATCAAGGCTGTCGGCTGTATTTGCAATCCATCTGTATGGCTTCGGGGCCGCAGACAGCAGACTAAAACCTCCTTTGGAAGATCCCCCAAACCTCTTGTTAGCCACTGTTGCTACCCAAGGGGAAGCGAGGCGAGATGAACTCCATCGTGTGTTCGAAAGGGTTACTGAGCCCGATCAATCCCAACTGCCCGCTGAGCACTCCAGCATTCGAACGATGTGACCAGACAGCATGGAGGGTAAGCTTGGCAGAGCAGGTTGTAGACACCCGGGCCCTAATCCTGCACGGTGCCAAGAGCCCTCAGTTCCACTGAAATCAGCACAAGTCGAGGGCACTGGCATATTGCAGGAGGGCATCTCTCAGGTTCAGGCCCTTCCAGCCAATTGCCAGTGTAGTCAGTGGGTGTCTGTCCATGGGCTTCAGTGGGGATTGGCTCAGGCCCTGGAGAATTTGTTTGTGTCTCATTATGATAGAGAATATTTGAAGAAAGTCTTTTATATTAGTGAAGACATTGGGATGCTAGTGGGGTATTTTTGCAGTCATCTAGTTTGCTTGGTCTTATTTACCTATCAACAGTTCTTATCTGGACCCCGTCTCCCAATCATTAAAGTATTTATCCTCACAACACCCCCGTGGAGCAGGGCAGGGCTCTTTCCCCTTTGTACAGGTGGGGACCTGCGGCACAGAGAGACTAAGGGATTTGGCCTAGGTCACACACAGGAAACCTGTACTCCAGGAATTATTCTGGGGCCGGTCTCTGGCCTGAGTTACATAGAAGTCAGACTAGATGACCACAGTGGTCCCTTTGCATCTTGGAATCTATGAGCAGGGAACAAAACCTGGATCTCAGGGAAGCCACTAGAGACTTTGCTACTGATTTGAAGAGGAAGGCGCTCAGATACTACAGGAATGGGCAGCAGGATAAAACCCTAATCTAGGCAGGCAGATCTTCCCGGGTAGTGCAGCATCTTTCCTACTTAGCATTTGCGAGGGGCAGCTACTTGCTAGACTCAGCAAGAATAACACAATTGCACTTCATTTTCTTGCTGTACTCTAAAGTTGTCTGTTAAAGTCACTTTTCAGGTTCTAATATTATTCAGCTTTGTATTTGGGGACGTTTTTACCAACGTTCCATTCTCTAGCTCTTCCAGGACATCAGTACATTTCTCATCAACACTCTTGTTAATTGCTTTTGCAGCACTACCAAAAGGTAACCGCTACTAGTGATGGCAAAAGCATAACATGCTAGTAGTCTGAGTCCAGAACATTATGCCAGACAAGATCGCTTAGAGGTCAGCCTGTCTCTCTGTCTATCTGTCTGTCAGCTTATACCTCCGTGCAGCTGGTTAAGATCTGTGATCATCTAGCCCATAAGGAGCTATTTGTAATGTCGGTAAGGATTTTTTTTTTTTGTTAGAGGGTTTTAAAGTGGACAATGTCCCCTTAAAAAGTTGTGGCATTAGGAAGCAACACTTCCCTGCCAGTTACACCCTTCAGGCAAAGAGCTGGAGCTGGACTTTGCCACCCTCCCTCACGGTGGCACTCCACACGTATTCCCGCTGAAATCAAAGGGGCTGCTTCCAAAGTAAGGTGCTATTCAACACCAGTCCTTAAGGAACAGCCATAAATGTTACTCTAATGCTTTTCCATTGAAAGGAAAATGATGTGAATTGCACGTACATCACTGATTGTCTTTCTTCGCTAGCTGTGAGGAGAGTTCCGAGAAGAGGTGGGTGCTTCCTTGGCCCACTTAATTCCACCCCCAGGGCTAGGTTCATTTCCCACGTTTAATGTTGCTGCCTTTGTACCCGTGCAAGGAATGGAATAAGGATATCTGAGGGTAGGTAAAAAGAAAAGGAGGACTTGTGGCACCTTAGAGACTAACCAATTTATTTGAGCATAAACTTTCGTGAGCTACAGCTCACTTCATCGGATGCATGCATGTAATGTCACATGTCTGTTTGCATAAGAAATATCGTGCATCTGGTAAGACTACTCAGATTAGTTGTAGCAGCGAATGTTTTAGGGACTCATATGACTCAATCAACACACATTATGCTGAAATTTCCGTTTGGACAGATATGTCAGTGTTGCACAATGATCATTCATTTTTTTTCAATTTCTTTTTAATCCTAGTGAGGACACTAATGTTTTGAACAATTCCAGCACCTCTCTAAAGGCCAGTCAGAAAAGGTTTTTCTTCAACTTCCATTCACAAACTACACTCCTACTGCGGGTAGCTTTGGAAGCAGTTAATATGATTTGGACAAGTAAATCTTCAAATGAGACACAGCAGGGCAGCTTTTCAATGGACTGTACGGGTACTTTACAATGTAATGATTGTTGTTATTGGTGTTAATGGACTAATAGCTCAAAAATCGCTATATTTCACAGTGAAAATTTATCCACGTGCCTACTTTGAAGTTTTATTCAAACAGTGCAAAGTTCAGAAAGTGAAAGAGCAGAGGCTAGGAACGATTAAATCACTTACCCTAACCACAAGACCATCCTCATCGCGAAGAGAAAGATGACAACCTACCTGTACACAAACTGGAAGCAGGGCCGGTGCAAGGATATTTTGCGCCCTAGGCAAAACTTTTACCTTGCCCGCTCCCCCGACCCCCCAGCACATTGGTTTATTGAGGGGCAAATTTTAATGAGCCTTTATAGACTCCAGGGGTGAGTTTTCTTGGAGGGTGCGCAGCCCCCCCGCGAGCCCTTTCCACCCCACCCAACCCCGGTGACCCCCCGCCCCGAGTTTACTTACTGGGTTTGCCTGGCTTGGGCCGCTGCAGCAGCTTTTGCACTGTGCGGACATTTTTTGCCTTTACCGCCTGCATTAGCTTTTGGTTTTTGCCCATGGCGAACGGCCAGGTGTGGCGGGAGCAGGCCGCCCTTAGAGACAGAGCATTTCCTGGCCAGGGTGGGGGGCCCCGAGCCTGCTTCGGGAGGGGCAGTGGAGGGGGCTTACACGCCCGGGAGCCGCAGAGCCCGAGCGAGGTGAGGGACCAGCCGGGGGGTGCACGGGGGCCGGGGCCCGCGACGCATTTGCTGCAGGAGCCCCCAGCGGGGTGGGTGCTAATTTGCACTGAAGGAAGATCTGACAATTTCCTATGTGATTGGCTGCTTCCCTTTCACGGCTTGGATGCTGGGTGGAGTCAGGACCTGGTCAGCTGTAAGTGCAAATGCCGAAAGGAGTTGATCTAAACATGCTGCAAAGCAGGTGTTTGCATCACAACCATCAGCACCACTGGCTAACCAGCTCCTGTGTGGTTTTATTTTATAAGTTACTTCCTGTCCTGTGGTTAATTAAATAAATAAGTGATCCTAAATCCTGTCTTAGTCGTGAGCGAAATGCTGCAGCAGATGCCTGATTATTTTGTCTCGACACAAGCCAGGATTTCCTTCCTATATTGAAAAGCTGGTTCCGCTGAACAGAATCCACTGCTGTTCTAGAACATGCTGACTCTGAACACCGCATGCATCCCCTTTCGTTCCAGATCACTGGCCGTATTTCAAAACCTTTTTATTATAGGCTCAGTAAATGCCATGCTCTGCAATTGTGTTCACTTGATTTTTCTTAAAATAAACATACAGCGAAAACCCAAAACCTGTAAATAGCCATTTACATAAAGAAAACGAGTTTAAATACTAAGAAAAATTAGCTTGCTTAGAGAAAGGCTATGGCTCATAAACCCAACATTGGATTTTTCCAGGGGAAATAGTTTGTGGGAGATGAGGAGCCCATGTGGGAACACTTATTTATCTGAATGCAAAAGGAAATTGTTTCTCCATTAATGTTTCCTAATTTACATATTCAAATACCTTTTACTCTAGCATTTTATCTTCAGAAATGTATCACCAAACCATCGGAGCAAACACTGCCTTGGAAACTCAGCTGCACTTTGTATTAACCTCTGAAGCAATCATTAGGTAAGACAAAATGTTTACTTGTCCTGAAGGGAAGGTAGGCAACGTTTTCAAGGAAAGATTAAGCCGCAGTTTGAAACCTTGTGGATTAGATTGTTGCTGGAGTCACACCCAGTGATGAGCTGCCAAAATCTTAACAACGGGTTCCCACCTCACCCCACGAGGGGGTCGTTGCCCACCCTTGCCCCCCGGGACTCCTGCCCCATCCAACCCCCCCCGCGTTCCTTGAAGCTCCAGGGCTGGAGCGCCCGTGAAGTCAGCGGCTAAGGTGCCACTTTTGGCTGGTTAAATTTAGAAGCCCTCGCGGGAGAACTGGATCTAAAAGGGCTTCTACATTTAACAACCAGTTCTAGCGAACCGGTGCGAACCGGCTCCAGCTCACCAGTGGTCACAACCCTGTATAACTAGAACTGCCCCAGACATAGCTGCAGGAAGCCTGGGGGCTCAAAGACATCCTCTGAGGTCAAACTCCTTCCCAGTTTGGGATGGGAAAGCAACTGCAGCTTCTGAAAGAATACCGTTTATTCCCCCCTTAAACCTGGCCAGAAGGAACCATTGCGATCATTTAGTCTGACCTCCTGGGTAACACAGGTCATAGGACTTCCTCAAAATAATCCCTGGTTGAACTAGAGGGTGACTTTTAGAAAAACTGACAGTGATGGAGAATTCACCATGACCCTTGGTAAGTTGTTCCAATGGTTAATTACCCCCTCACAATTAGAAATTTACACTTTATTTCTCGTCTGAATTTGTCTGGATTCAACTTCCAGCCATTGGGGTGTGTTAGATCTTTGTCTGCTAGACTGAAGAGGCCACTGTTAAATATTTGTTCCCAGGCAGGTACTTACAGACAGTGATCAAGTCACCCCTCAACCTTCTCTGTGTTAAGATAAATAGATTGAGCTCCTTGGATCTCTCACTAGGAGTATTTTCCAATCCTTTAACCATCCTTGTAGCTCTTCTCTGAGCCCTCCACATCCTCCTTGAATTGTGGGCACCAGACTGGACATAGCATTCCAGCAGTGCATGCCAAATACTGGAGACACTATTTGGGTACCACTGCCAAATACAGAGGTAAAATAACCTCTCTTCTCTTACCTGAGAGCCGCCTGTTCAGGAATCCAAGCTTGCCATTAGCCCTTTGCTCCAGCTCAGTGGTGTGGAGCAAAAACTCTGCCCACTCCCCACCCACGTGTGCAGCATGGGAAGTAGCAGCTCCAAGGAGTCTGACTCCCCCCGACCCGGGGAGCCCGTGCAGGGAAGGTCAGACTAGGGCCAGGTCGACACTAAAAAGTTGTGTTGACTCAGCCATGGCGCTCAGCAGTGTGAAAAATCCGCCCCCCTGAGCGACTTAGTTAAGCTGACCTAAGTCACGGTGTAGGCAGCGCTGGGGACCTAGTGACCATCTCCCCAGGGAGGAGGATTAGCTACAGTACTGGGAGAGGCTCCCCCACGTCCCTAGAGTGCGTGCCGCGGCCACGGTTTAAGCGTAGACACAGCCCAAGTGATCATAATGGTCTTTTCTGGCCTTCAATCGGTCAGTCGTGTGCAGGGGCCTAGTCTGAGTCAGAATCTAGCCAAATACGGTTCTGTGATGATCGCACCTTTCAACACCCACGTGTGGGACGTGGGACAAGGGCCCGTCCCGCTGTTTCTTGTGGGCACTGTGCCGGAGAACTCTGGCATCTGCTCAGTCCTATTAATGCAGCAGGTGCTTGAAAGTGCAACGGAAAGTTGAGTGCTAAGGATCACATGGTTTTCTTTCCAAGAGGGAGCCATAAAAGAAGTTAATTTGCTGTAGTCTTTCAAAGGCAGACACCTTATCGTAATGAGCAGCGCAGTCAGTACTGGGAAAGGAAGATAAATTTCTCCACTTTACGGAGTTCAGGCTCGCTAATGAAGACCAAAATGTTACTCACGAGAAGGCGTTTGCATGGATATCTAATATGTCTGACATGCGCGTATCCAGCTGCCACACGTAACGACTCCCACTGTCTGAGGCCAGCGATACACCAGGAAGGTACGTCGACCTAGCTACGGGCTCAGGGGGCTGACAAATCGACGTAGGTAGGCGGTGCCAACAGTGCTAGGTCAGTGGAAGAATTCATCTGTCCACCGAGCTGCCGCCTCCTGGGGAGGCGGAGAACCCCTCAAGCCGCCGTAGTGAGCGCTATGGTGGTGCAGCTGTGCCCCTGGAACAGGTTAGGTGTTGACGGAGCCTGGCATGCTGGTCTAGACTCCTAGGCTCCAGGCAAGCCAGGGATATGAAGCAATGTAGCTTTGTGAAGGGTGCGGCTTCTGCAGCCTTCCCTAGTTCATCCTAGTTTGTTTGTTTATGATGCGCAGACACGGTTCAGGATTGGGCCCTCACAGTTCTAGGCACTTCACTGGGATGTGTCCCAGGAGTGCCCTTGCTACCGCCTGCCCACGTCTTAGTGGCCAGGGCCAGCTCCCTGACTCCACTAGCTGCATGCTACACATGCCCTCCCCTCTCGGCCCACGTGGGCACTGCTGTCCCTCCTGTAGGTCAGCAGTAGGCACTGAGCAGCCCAAGCATCCCCCATGCCACTTCCAGCATTGCCAGACCCTCTGTTCCCCCCGGTACCGCTCTGCTTGACACACAGCACCTGGATTGGTTCACAGAGAACGCAAAGGGTCAGGTTATTGACCAGAGAGTCCCCGGGTAGCAAACAGAAAGATTGGAAACAAAGGGTTACATATAAGCTAAAATCATAACACGCATTCTAGAGCCTAAACTTAACTAACAAGATGCCCTGCTTCCCCATAGCCCTTCTCACAGCATTTGTCAGGCAGGATGGCTCAGACCCTCCTTTCATAAGAACAAACCTTGTTCTGGCAGCATGTCTCCCTAGATGAAGGATGCCCAGGCATCTCTCTGCACCTCTAGATCTATTAGACCAGTCCTTTGTTCTTCACTTGTAAACAGGGTTCCCAAACCCCCAGCTGTTCACCTCTTCCTGTTAACTTTCCTCCTAAAGTCCGCCACAGTCTCTTCATTAGCGTTTGACTCAGTATGGAAAGAGATTTCTGTTGCAAGACACACTACACAATGATTGGCCAGGGAGTTAAGTGTCTCGCACCTCCTGTATGGTGGAATCTGTCTCAAGCCACACTACCTCTGGGTGACCTGCCTTTACCTTTAAGGCTCCAAAAATATCATTTTGAATGTATGCACATCTCCTTCCATATAACCGCACACACGTTTCTCATGATGACCAGCGTGACACAGGCCTCAGCAGAGCCCTGACATGACGCTCTTTGGTGAGCTAGTAGATAATACCAGAGCCAGGGGATCCCGACAACCCCGGTGCACCCTCGGCCAGTTGGCATCAAGAGGTCCTTGGATCACTTGTACAGGAGAATCAGTGCCTTCCCCAGTGAGGCTCTGCACATGTATATAAGAGAAGTCCTTGAAGCAAACAGTCCAAGTTTGAACCTCACTTTATGTACCCGCTGGGTCCCAGTACCATGGGGGTGGAGAAACCATCCTCCCACGCCCACAGCTCTCCCTCCAGTTGGGGAGTGGGAATCCTGGGGAGTGGGAATGCACGGAGGGGGAGTGGTCAGGGTTTCAGGTCCACCCCTTCCCCCCAGATTGGCAGCCAGAGTAGCTGAGAAATTGCCGAGCGAAAAGGACTCCTCCCTAGGGACAGGGCTGGCACAGACTGCTTCTGTCCCTAGTCACAATCTGGCTGCTGGTCTGCTCCCGGGTGACATGCTGCCGCTTCCTCAGGACACGTGGCACAGCTACAACTGTGTGCCGAAGGGTGCAACCCACGGGCAGATGACTAGATCGTGGATGTGGATCCCAGGCCGGTGCCAAGACCCAGCCACAAAATGGTGGATTCTGTGAATTGTCTAAGGGCTGGTTTACATGGGAAAATTGACAATCATAATTATTCTGGAATAACTGTTCTGCACTCTCTCGCGTGCATGGCATCGGCAAAGCAACATTCTGTAGATGCAGCTGAAGGTCCATAAGCCATTTCAAGGCCTTCTCTGTGATGCTGTAGATATCACCCAGTTCACCTTTGAATTCATATTTCGGGTGCTGCATTGTGATGGGTTTGACGGTTTGGATGTTCTCACCGCAGTCACACAAAGGGGAGTCCTTGATTTTCTGCTTGTGCATCAAGTAGCCTCATCTACTGTGTTTGTTCGGATAAGGTTCAATGTGATCCAAAGTCTGTGTGGCAGGCTGAAACCGGGAGGGTGGCTTGTTGGGTCAGTGATACTGTGCTTGTTTGGAAAGGTGGCTGGGGTCCAGCCACTTGCCATTCCCTGGCAAGATCCAGAGACAGTAGGTGGTCACGGGTGGTCCACAGTGGTTTTTGTGATTTCAGGCATTGTTGGGGTATATTGTCCATAACCTGCTGGATAGGAAGTCCTGGGTAGTCTCCAGTGCATTTAAGTTCTCATGCTGTGACTATATCTCAATGGACAGCTGGAGGTTCAATGTTTGCTAATACAGAAAGCCATAGTAGAGGTGTTGATTTTACAGTTCCCATGATGATCTGCATGGTCTGATTCAGCTGCCTACCCACAAGATAAGTGTGGTAGCTTTTTGTCCACACCAGAGCACAGTATGGAGCCAAGGCTGATGCTTGTAGCACCAGGGCAGCTGATCCCCAGCTTATTCTCACTAACTTTTGAATAATGTTGATGCGAGTCTTTGCTTTGGAGGCTACTTTCTGGAGGATGTCATGAAAGGTCAGGGTGCAGTCAAGAATGACACCAAGAAGTGCTGGTTTGGGGTCATAATGTAGCTTCACCACGAAACTTGACAGCATGTTTTGTGCAGTTCTGTTGTCAAGGTGGACAGCTGAGATCCCGGTTTGCTGGGATTTGTTCTCAACCACCACTTTTGGAAATACTCCTCCAGGATCGTAAGGTCACTTCAAGTTCTTTAACGCTACAGGCCTGAGGTGCGAGTGCTAAATCCTCAGCATATGCAAACTTCTGCACTATCGTTTCAGACGTATCGCTCACGTAAACTCTGAAGACTGTCAGAGGAACTACAGAACCTACAGAGCCCCTCATTCAAAGTGCGTTGCTTGCTGGTTTGTCCTCCGAGGAATATGCGCACCCTTCGACTGCTAAGCACAGCGTTCAGAAACGGGAGAATCCGTATGCAGGGGATCACTTTGGCCAGTTTCAGTAGCTATCCATCCTTCCAGACTGTGTCATTATGTGCTGACAGTTCGAGGAAAGCGGTACCAGTCTTGAGATTTCATTGGAATCCCGCCTCAATGGAAGTTCCTGTGTGGACATTCTTATTCCAGAATAGCTTGGACACTTTAAATTCACACCCTATGCTAGCCTGGAATAATTTTCCAAACAAGCCTTACATCTGATTGGTAAGTCTGACCACTGACTAATCTTATTTGCAGCAGTATGATTTGAAATAGATGAGCTCCACACCTGAGACTCAGCAGAAACGTTGCGAGATCCTAACTATAGCGCCAACATCGCCCACCAGAGCCCTAACAATAAGTCACTTGAGACAACTCATCTTCCTTTGGTTTTTAATCATGCAGCTGCTGTTTGTGCTGGCAGCATAAAGTCAGAAGACAATTTGCCTGGCTGGAGTGGGCAGGGAGCCAGGGAAGTCATTGAATCAAATGCAGGAAAGGAAACAATTCAGCGGCAGAGCTAACTGCCTGCAAAATATCCCTTTGGTTAAAGAAACACCCTCCACATTCATAAATTTAAAACCTTTTGATGTAAAACTCCACTGATCTCTGATCACTTTGTTACACTTAAACTCTCTGTTGCCCTTAACCTTTGTCCCACTGAGGCCAGTCTGCACTTGCAATTAGAACTGGTCGAAAATTGGATTTTATGGCCTGCAGGAAATTCTGATATTTCAACATTTGTTTTCATTCCAAATTGGAATGAAAGACCAACATTTTGACATTTATCATGGAACAAAAATTCCAGAAAATTTCATTTCAATAACGTTAGAATGTTTGTAATAATATTTCAACATAGCTAAACTATAATCTTAAATAATTTAATATAAAATTGAATAGATTACAAATGATAACTATAATGTAAAAAGAAAAGGAGGACTGGTGGCATCTTAGAGACTAACCAATTTATTTGAGCATAAACTTTCGTGAGCTGTAGCTCACTTCATCGGATGCGTCCGATGTTGTGAGCTGTAGCTCATGAAAGCTTATGCTCAAATAAATTGGTTAGTCTCTAAAGTGCCACAAGTCCTCCTTTTCTTTTTCCGGATACAGAATAACAGGGCTGCTACTCTGAAAACTATAATGTAGAAGTTAAACAAAATGAGAAAATCAAAACAAAATGTTTCAACACTTCGCTGAAATTGACACACTCCTGGGATGCATTTAGATTTTGACAAAACTGCATTTTCCAGTGGGAACCCGTTCTGAAAAACTTACTGACCAGCTCAATTTGGGATTCAGCATCAAAGGCCAGCAAATGGCATAGCGGCACTGGAGCAAGCCCGTAGCCTTAGTTCTCCATTGCTCTGTGCCCTACGGAGTCATTTAGACAGCGTTACCAGCTTTTGCCATTGTCTCACAACTCTTGGTGGTTTTCTTAAAGGCCCAGCTTCTGGAGTCAGGTGATGACATAAGAATCTCAGCTTCCTTTTTAAAAAACTACATTTCTATCCCTCATGATTGTAGAGAAAAAACTTTTAAAACATCACCCAAGTGTATCCTAAAGGCTCAGAATCCAGTATACAGAATGACTGTTAAGACAATCTTATGCTTTTTGTGGCCTGACTCACGGGGTTGGGTTGTTTTGCACACTTGGGCTCAGCAATACCAAGGGAGTCCCAAATACTCCTATTCTGGTTTATACAGGGCCATGGAGAATCAGTGTCCTAGTGCAGACAAGGAAAACTGCGAAGTGCACCAGGTGAGCTTCTCCCTACTTGAAACCCGGTACAAACTGCAGCTTTCCTTGCTGGGGCTGGTTACGGGCTACCGATGGCCGAGCTGGGCTAGTCCCTAGCACAGACGTGGCGTCACGGGGCCCACTCACTGCAGGTAGCACCTCCTCCTGGTTGCTCTGGGGATTAGCTCTGCCCAGGCGTTGTGCCCTCCTCTGGCGGTGTCTCTCCCATTGTCCTCGTGTCCTGTGGCCCCTCTCGCTCCCGGATCTGCAGCCACCTGTTCGTGACTTGATCCTCCGGCCAGGTCACAACGTGGTTCCCCCTTCCAGGGGGGAGTGTAACCATGTCTTTCCTGGACCAGACCGTCCCAGGCAGTCCACTGTCCTCTGCCTGGTCTGGGCCACATCCCAGTGGCTGGTATGGGAATCCAGGCCCGCCTTCTGTTCCAGGTTCCAGCCAGGGGCTCTCCAGTCAGCAGCCACAGCCTGCGCTCTCCTACCTTGCTGCTTTCCCCCAAGCCTTTTCCTACCTTCCTGGCTTCCCACCCGCCTCTGAGTTTGCCAGCCTCCCTCCTCCCGGGGAGCACCTGTGGACTGCCACCCCTCTCTCCGCCCAGGGAGTGACTACAGCCTTTCCCAGCAGCCCCCTCTATTGTCAGCTTCCTGGCTTATATAGGCCCCTCCTGCTAAGCCTGTTTCCAATCCATTCCCTGCTCCCTGGCTCCTCCTCCAGGTGCAGCCTGTAGAGTTAATTGGCCCACCTAGGCACCTTAACCCTGTCCTGTGTGGGACGGATACCCCATGACATGTGGTGATAACCTTCCTACCAGCATCTGTGCTCCCCTGAGCATGCAAAGCACCATGAGCTCTCTGGCCAAGATGCCATGTGGCCTGTCACCAGGGACACAGCACCAGTAGTGAGGGTGGGCTGGGTTCAAATCCTGACTCTGCTCTCTGCCTGGTCACATGACCCTTCTCCTCCTGGAATTCATGAATTAAGCATTTGTACTGGATGTATGTCACTGGACTGGATTTGCATTGGAGTTGTTAAGTCAAAGGGATAAGGAGTCTGGGGTAATAAACCGGTTCTCATTGCACTGTGTGTGATCTCAGCGCTCAGCAAGGCAGAGTCTCATGGTAACAGTGAAAGCTAATGTGGGGATTAAGACAAAACCTCCGGAGAGTGTGAATTGTTGTGCACATTTATGGGTGTATTTTTCATACTCTGCTCTTAATACAAAATTTAATTATTGGAAAGAAAGTTGTAATCTGCTTTACAGGTGTGGAGCTGCATTATACTGCATGGAGAGGGTTCAGAGTCATTTGAAATCTATTACAGCCAATTTTTTGCTTTCATCTTCTAGAGAGCTAGGAGGTAAAAGCATCCAAAGCTCTTTGGAACCACGTCTTTCCCTTTGCTGTTTTACAATTTGTCACAGTCCCAGGTCTTGTTCAGAGTCCCGTAACATTCACAGTCAAAACCTGACCTTCACGGCTGGGAATCACCTACCTTTCGTCACACACAATCAAAGAAAGCTACTTGACAACCAGGGACCGAAAAACTGGTATACTCACTGCTGTTTTATAAATTAGATTCCAACAGCAGAAGGGACCAATGTCATCATCTCGTCTGACTTTCTGTAAAAAACAGGCCACAAAACTCCCCCAGAATAATTCCTGGAGCAGGGAACAGCCAAACTGGATTTTGAATTTCTCAGTGATGAAGAATCCACCATGACCCTTGGTAAATTGTCCCAGTAGTTAATTACTCTCACTGTTAAAAATGTACACCTTATTTCCAGTCTGTATTTGTCTAGTTTCAACTACCAGCCATTGGATCATGTTAGACCCTTCTCTGCTAGACGAAAGAGCCCATTGTTATTAAATATTTGTTCCCCCATGTAGATACTTACAGACTGTGTTAAAGTCACCCCTTAACCTTCTCTTGCTCCTGGATTGATGGCCTTATCTATACACCAAAGTTGTACCCCTTTAACTATCCAGAGAGAGTGAAAGCAGTCCAAGTGTGGACTCAGTTATGTCAGTCTAGAGAGGCTTGCATTGGTATAGCTACTCCCCTGGAGGAAGGGGAATAAGCTATCATGATATAAGGCACAGTTATACCCTTATAAGCATGCCCAGACTAGGGGTTGTGTCAATGTCAGTATTGTGGTGAAAACTCACAGACCTAGCCGCCATAGGAACATAGCACTAACAATCCACACAGCCCGGGGTAAGGCCCCAGTCCTGCAAAGCACGATCAGTACATGAAAAGTCCCATTGACTTTAAGGCTTGGCTACTTTCCTGACACCAATGTGCAGAAGTGTTTTGCTGGATCAGGGCCATTGCAGGGCCAATGCTTCTGTGCCATTGCAGAGCAGATGATCTAGCAGGCTGCCACTGCTGCATCCTCACGGCATCACACTCACATGACACCAGGAGGCCGTACTGCCTGACCCAGGCGTTTAAAAATCAGAGGCACAGAAACGTCGGGCTGGAAGGGACCTTGGGAGGTCGTCAAGTCCAGCCTCTGGAGCTGAGGCAGGACCAAGTAAACTGAGACCAATCCTGGGAGGTGTTGGTCTAACCTGCTCTTAAACACCTCCAGTGATGGGGATTTGACAACCTCCCTTGGAAGCTTGTTCCAGAGCTTAGCTACCCTGGCAGATTTCCTAATCTCTCACCTAAATCTGCCTTGCTGCAGATCAAGCCCATTTCCTCTTGTCCTACCTTCTGTGGACATGGAGAACAATTGGTCACAGTTCCTTTTAGAAGAAATACGGGTATGTCTGCACACAATGTATGCCCAGGGTTAGCAGGACTCGAGCTAGCAGACTTTGGGCTTGTTAACCTAGGGCTTGAGCATCTCCACTCATTTGTAACCCCGGGTTAGGAATTGCTGAACCCTGGATCCCAGCCTGGGACTCCAGCATCTACCCTGCAGTATGAGGACCTGTATCCCAGACTTCCTAGCGTCACCTCAGAATCAGGCCCCGGTAAATTGGGCACCTGAAAAGGGAGGCAACCCAAACATTGAAAATCCTAACTCACTTTTGCCATTTGCACTCATTCTTGGTAAGTATAAAAAGAAAGATAAAGTTCAGACGAAGATGAGCAGGCCTGGGGAACCAGCAGTAGCCCTCTCCTGCATGTGCCTGTTGATTCTCTGAATCCTTCTGCATGAATAATGCCAAACAAGGACTATCGGCAGCTCCTGAGCACATAGAATGAGGGAGGCATAGGGCTGGATGGGACCTCGAGAAGTCGAAGTGCAGCCCCCTGCACTGAATCAGAACCAAGTAAACCTCCAGACCCTCCCTGACAGGAGTTTGTCCAGCCTCCAACGCTGGGGATTCCACAGCCTCCCCTGGAAGCCTGTTCCAGAGCTTAACTGCCCTGAGATTTAGAAAGCTTTCCCTAATCTCTAACCTAAGCCCTGGTCTACACTACAAGTTTAGGTCGAATTTAGCAGCGATAGATCGATTTAACCCTGCACCCATCCACATGACAAAGCCATTTTTGTCGACTTAAAGGGCTCTTAAAATCTATTTCTGTACTTTTCCTCAGTGAGGGGATTAGCGCTGAAATCGACATCATCAGGTCGAATTTGGGGTAGTGTGGACATAATTCGACGGTATTGGCCTCCGAAAGCTATCCCAGAGTTATCCATTGTGACCTCTCTGGACAGCACTTTCCACTCAGATGCACTAGCCAGGTACATAGGAAAAGCCCGGGGAACTTTTGAATTTCATTTTCTGTTTGGCCAGCGTGGCCAGCTCATCAGCACAGGTGACCATGCAGTCCCAGAATCCCAAAAAAGCTCCAGCATGGACCGAACGGGAGGTACTGGATCTGATCACTGTGTGGGGAGATGAATCCGTGCTATCAGAACTCCGTTCCAAAAGACGAAATGCCAAAATATTTGCAAAAATCTCCAAGGGCATGATGGACAGAGCCTACAATAGGGACCCGCAGCAGTGCCGCATGAAAATTAAGGAGCTCAGACAAGCCTACCAAAAAACCAAAGCAGCAAATGGTCACTCTGGGTCAGAGTCCCAGACATGCTGCTTCTATGATGAGCTGCATGCAATTCTAGGGGGGGCCCCTACTACTACCCCACCCCTGTCCGTGGACACCTGCAAGGGGGGAGACTCATGCAATAGGCATGAGGATTTTGGGGACGAGGAAGATGAGCAGGAGGAAGAGGAGGACAGCACACAGCAGGCAAGCGGAGAAACCATTCTCCCCGACAGCCAGGAACTGTTTATCACCCTGGAGCCAATAACCTCCCAACCCGGGCTCCTGGACGATGAAGCCAGAGAAGGCACCTCTGGTGAGTGTACCTTTGTAAATATAGTACATGGTCTAAAAGCAAGCATGTTTAATGATTAATTTGCCCTGAAGACTTGGGATGCATTTGCGGCCAGTACAGCCCCTCCTTTTAAATGGCCAACCCAATGGGTACTTGGTATGGGAAAGGAGGGTGCTGCTGTTTGAAACCATTCCCACATGTTATGAAGGTTGAAGAAGCCGAAAGACTGTGGCTTACGATGGCTGCCTGCAAGCCGAATTCTGTTGCCCAGCCCTGCGTGTGTGATCTCTCACACCAAACCGGCAGGCCCTCAATATAAGAGGCAAAATGCGACCTTGTAAAGAAATCACATGTGCTATGTAATGTTAACAGCTTGGTTCACCATGAAAGAGTCTACCCATTGTTCTCTAAAATGTGTCTTTTTAAATACTACTCTCCCTTTTTTTCCTCCCGCAGCTGCAAATGTTTCAACGCTCCCCATATCATCTCCATCCCAGAGGCTAATGCAGATAAGAAGACAAAAAAAATGCACTTGCGATGAAATGTTCTCTGAGCTCATGCAGTCCTCCCGCACTGAAAGAGCTCAGCAGAATGCGTGGAAGCAGACAATGGCAGAGTCCAGGAAAGCAGAAAATGAACGCAAGGACAGGAGGGACGAGCAAGATGAGAGGTTGTGGGAGCAAGAGGAGAGGTGGCGGCAGCATGATGAGAGGAGGCAGGATTCAGTGCTGAGGCTGCTCGAGGATCAAACTGATATGCTCCAGCGTCTGGTGGAGCTGCAGGAAAGGCAGCAGGAGCACAGACTGCCGCTGCAGCCCCTGTGTAACCGCCCACCCTCCTCCCCAAGTGCCATAGCCTCCTCACCCAGTCGCCCAAGAACGCGCGGGGCAGAGGGTGTGTGCTCTGGGCACCCAGCCACTCCACCCTGGAGGACTGCCCAAGCAACAGAAAGCTGGCATTCAATAAGTTTTGAAGTGCTGTGTGGCCTTGTCCTTCCCTCCTCCACTCATCCACACCACCCCACCCGGTGCTTCCCTCCTCCCCCACCCCTCCCAGGCTACCTTGGCAGTTATCCCCCCATTTGTGTCATGAATTAATAAAGAATGCATGATTTTGAAACAACAATGACTTTATTGCCTCTGCAAGCCGTGATCGAAGGGGAGAGAGTGGTTGGCTTACAGGGAAGTAGAGTGAACCAAGGGGGCAGGTTTTCATCAAGGAGAAACAAACAGAACTGTCACACCGTAGCCTGGCCAGTCATGAAACTGGTTTTCAAAGCTTCTCTGATGCACACCGCACCCTCCTGTGCTCTTCTAACCGCCCTGGTGTCTGGATGTGCGTAACCAGCAGCCAGGTGATTTGCATCAACCTCCCACCCCACCATAAACATCTCCCCCTTACTCTCACAGATATTGTGGAGCACACAGCAAGCAGTAATAACAGTGGGAATATTGGTTTCGCTGAGGTCTAACTGAGTCAGTAATCTGCGCCAGCGCGCCTTTAAACGTCCAAATGCACATTCTACCACCATTCTGCACTTGCTGAGCCCGTAGTTGAACAGCTCCTGACTACTGTCCAGGCTGCCTGTGTACGGCTTCATGAGCCATGGCATTAAGGGGTAGGTTGGGTCCCCAAGGATATCTATAGGCATTTCAACATCCCCAACAGTTATTTTCTGGTCTGGGAAGTAAGTCCCTTCCTACAGCTGTTCAAACAGATCAGAGTTCCTGAAGATGTGAGCATCATGTACCTTTCCCGGCCATCCCACATTGATGTTGGTGAAACGTCCCTTGTGATCCACCACTGCTTGCAGCACCATTGAAAAGCACCCCTCCCTTTTGGTTTATGTACCGGCTGCGTTGGTGGTCCGGTCCCAAGATAGGGGTATGGGTTCTGTCTATCGCCCCACCCCAGTTAGGGAATCCCATTGCAGCAAAGCCATCCACTATGACCTGCACATTTCCCAGAGTCACGATCCTTGATAGCAGCAGGTCAGTGATCGCGTTGGCTACTTGGATCACAGCAGCCCCCACAGCAGATTTGCCCACTCCAAATTGATTCCCGACTGACCGGTAGCTGTCTGGCGTTGCAAGCTTCCAGAGGGCTATTGCCACTCGCTTGTGAACTGTGAGGGCTGCTCTCATCTTGGTATTCTGGTGCTTCAGGGCAGGGGAAAGCAAGTCACAAAGTTCCATGAAAGTGCCCTTACGCATGCGAAAGTTTTGCATCCACTGGGAATCGTTCCAGACCCGCAACACTATGCGGCTCACTAGTCTGTGCTTGTTTCCCAGGCCCAGAATTGGTGTTCCACGGCATGAGCCTGCCCCATTGCCACCAGGATGGCCAAATTGCCGTGGCCTGTGCTTTGAGAGAAGTCTGTGTCCATGTCCTCATCACTCTCCTCACCACGCTGCCGTCGCCTATTCGCCTGCTTTTGCAGGTTCTGGTTCTGCACATACTGCAGGATAATGCGCGAGGTGTTTACAATGCTCATAACTGCCGTGGTGATCTGAGCGGGCTCCATGCTTGCCATGGTATGGCATCTGCAGGAGAGCAGAGTTGCAGCAGAAGCGGAGGCTAAAGACGGATGCTACCAGAATAGATATTTATAGAGAATGACGAGAGGATCTGTGAGATGGATTCATGAGAGCAGGAGAGCAGAGTTGCAGTGGAAACGGTGGAGGATGACGGTTAGCACCGTGCACATTTCCCAAGGAAGAACACACATATCCGGAAGCCCATGACAGACAACATGGAGAAATTCGCTATGGAGACAACAGCAGCAGAGCAGACTTGCAGCGGAAGCGGTGTATGACGACGGTCAGCAGCCCTACGGCACCGTCTGCTGCCAGCAGCACCCAGGACACAACAGTGACGGTGTTGGTGAGTGGAGCTGAGCGGGCTGCACGCTTGCCATGGTATGGCGTCTGCATGGAAAAAAGGCGTGAAACGATTGTCTGCCGTTGCTTTCACAGAGGGAGGGGCGACTCACGACATGTACCCAAAACCACCCGCGCCAATGTTTTTGCCCCATCAGGCATTGGGAGCTTAACCCAGAATTCCAATGGGCGGCGGAGACTGCAGGAACTGTGGGATAGCTACCCACAGTGCACCACTCCGTAAGTCGATGCTAGCCACGGTAGGGAGGATGCACTCCGCCAACTTAATGCGCTTAGTGTGGACATACGCACTCGACTGTATAAAATCGATTTCTAAATATCAACTTCTATAATATCGACCTAATTTCGTAGTGTGGACACACCCTAAATCTCCCTTGGTGCAGATCAAGCCCATTTCCTCTTGTCCTTCCTTCGGAGGACATGGAGAACAATTGGTCACAGTTCTCTTTATAACTGCCCTTCACATATTTGCAGACTATCAGGTCCCCCCTCAGTCTTCCTTTCTCAAGACTAAACTCGCCCAGTTGTTTTAACCTTTCGTCAGAACTCAGGTTTTCTAAACCTTTGATCAGTTTTTCTGTTGTCCTCTGGACTCTCTCCAGTTTATCCACATCTCTCCTAAAGTGTGGCACCCAGAACTGGACTCAGTACTCCAGCTGAGGCCTCCCCGATGGTGAGCAGAGCAGGACAATTATGGAGGCCCCCCGAAAAACCACAAGATTGGCTTAAAACCCATTTAATTTAAATAATAGTAATAGATTTGGGGTTGTTACAGGGGGCTTTTGGTTGTGAGTGACTCCTTGAGGATATATGGGGCATTACACCATATCTGAGTTTGTTTCCTCCCCCTCCCCCCAGTTCTGCCACCAGTCCTTCAGCTCTGTGTCTGTCACGTCCTTATTATGGCCTCATCCCTCCAGCTGGGTCTTTGCTAGTCTATGTCCCTTCTGGGGTAATGGAGCGTTGGGAACCCCAGGATTCTAGGAGGGAAGTGAGGGCTAATCCACCCTGGTCTCCTGGATTTAGGAGCGTCTTCTCCAAAAGCTCCTGGCTGGACCAGGTAGGGAACTCAGGCCCACCCACTCCACTCCTACCGCTCCTCCTCTGTAGGCTTCTGCAGCCTCTTGTCCTGCAGCTCCCTCTTTGGGATGTTGAAGGGATCCTATCCCTGCAACCCCTCTATTCTACTGGCAGCCACCCCGGCCCCTGGCCTTGCAGCCCTTTTACCTTCACAGCTGCTGTGGGAATGCCAATCAGATCTGGCTGAGCAGCAGGCAGCTGCTTCGTCAACCCTTTGGCTGCCAAACCAGCAGGGAGAATATAGACCCAGGATGGGTTCTTCTGATTTGTCTTCAAGCCCTTCGGGGGGAGGGGTTGTCGTATTTTCAAGCTTTTCTCTGCAGCCATGAAGGTTAGAAACTATCTGAAAAAAAATGAAGATTGAGAGTCTCACCTAATCACATGACTCCTGGAGCTGGGGCTTTACAAAAAAATACCAAATATCACACCTCTCGTGATAAAATCATGAGGTGGCGACAGAGACTGACTCCACTGTAACACTGGTGTGACTGGGAGAACCAGACCTTGGGCTGGTCCAACTGTCTCAGAACAACAGTCCCAAAGCATCTTGCAGTTGCGGGATTGCTGTCACCACAATACAGTTTTATGCACAAAACTAACATCTGCCACACCACATCTTAGATAGTGACAGTTTCGCACCAGCGGTTTCCCAGGAAGTTCTAAATGCCAACAGGACTCCCCAGCCAGGAAACCTTCTTGAAAATTAACTTCTATTCTGTAAACAAGCCACTGTGCAGGCTCCAGCAGCTGCTGAAATCAGAGCTCCCTGGGACTTGTCTATATGGACTGAGAGGCTTGGAGACATGAGCTGCGGGGGGTTCTCTCTGACACCTGTAAAGGGAGAGAAGGAAAAAAGTTCCTTCCTTCTGTATTATATTCATTATGGGCCAGATCCTCAGCTGGTGTAAATCAACTCCACTGACATCAATGGGCCAGATCCTCAGCTGTGTACAGTGGCACAGCCCGGGCCCATATTGATTCTTTAGATATCTAGATGAAGATCCTGAATCTGCAGCTTTGCCTCTGAACACACGAATAGTCCTACTGCAGATGAGCAAGGGCAGCTCTGTGTAATCAAGGGCTGCAGAATCAGTCCCTTCGTTACAGTCTAGCTGGGCTTCGTTTTCTATATTTCATCAGATTCAGACAGCAGTGAAATGGGGCTGCTTCTTTCTAATGCTCTCTGGGCAGCATGTCCGGCAGGAAGGTAAACAAAGGTAAGCTGGGCTACACAGCTCAGAGCTGGTTTCCTTTATCAATGCGCTGCAGAGACGCATGTGCTGGAACGCTGCATCATTTGCTGAGGCCATATTTTCAAATGATCTCAGCTCCCCTTTATTTAAGCACCTAAATACTCCCAGAGGGGAGATTTTCAAAGGCACAAAGGGCAGTTAGGTCCCTAAACACCTTTGAAAATCTGGCCCTCAACTCCGATTGAAAGTGAACAGGAGTTGAGCACTTAATTCCACTTTGTGCCTCTGAAAATCTCCTCCCAAGTTCTCAGCACCCAAAACTGGTGGTTGTGACACTCTGGACAAATTTTGCAGAACAGCTGAGCACGCAAGGCGCTGCTGAGCTCTTATGAAAATCTGCCCCATTAATCTGACGCCTAAATAGGATCTCATCTCTTCTGAAAGCCCAGTCCAACAGGGCATGATCCGAAGCCCACTGACATTGGTGGAAAGATTCTTGTTGACTTCAGTGAGCTTTGGATCGGGTCTATAGCATCTCTTTCCAGAGCTTAGTGTGTCGCCACTTTCCTAAAGACAGAAATGAAAAACTAACACACAAGTTGCCTCCAGCTGGAGCAGAAATAACATACACACCGTCCAAGGAATAATGAACTTCCCACTGTCTGTTCTTAATTTACTGTAATTGAGGACTTCAAAGAGAAATAAATTTCATTAGCAGACTCAGCATGAGAACCCGAGTCCTCTGGAGGTACGTGCTCCGTTCATTCACCCAGCTATGTGTCACACGTAGGGGCTGGTGGAAAATCAAGTGTTTTAAATTAGTGGAAAATATTAATTTAAAGAGAAAAGAATGATATCTAATATGTCCAAGGTTGTTTCTCAGCCAGAGGGGTTAGAATCTGGAAATAAGTTGTTAATAACGAATGTAAAGTTGTAATAATACAATGTAATACAAGGGTAGCATCTTTAAATTACTTGTAGAAAGCAAAGTGGTACATTGCAGAAGCAAAAATTAACACCAGTGAATAGTCCAGGTCAGCTCTTCAGGTAGTGTCAAATGGAGCTACACCAGCTGAGGGCCTGGATTTATAATATTACCTTTTAATATACTCTTATTCCTGAATGCCAGCTCTCACTGATGTTCCTCCTGCGTTATGCTGCACGAGCAGTGTGAAGCTTTGTCTAGATTAGGATTTAAGGACGTGTTTCAGATTGTATTAGCTAACTTTATGTAGCTCAGTGGCATTAACACCTTATAAAACTACTGGAGACAAAACAAACTGTACATTAGCACATGCTAAGCTAGTTAAGTTAAAACCTAGGCTCCCTGCTGGGCCCAGCCTAGCGGGAAATTCATAGAATCATAGAATATCAGGGCTGGAAGAGACCTCAGGAGGTCATCTAGTTCAACCCCCTGCTCAAAGCAGGATCAACACCCACTAAATCATCCCAGCCAGGGCTTTGTCAAGCCGGGCCTTAAAACCTCTAAGGATGGAGATTCAACCACCTCCCTAGGGAACCCATTCCAGTGCTTCACCACCCTCCTAGTGAAACAGTGTTTCCTAATATCCAACCTAGACCTCCCCCGCTGCAACTAGAGACCATTGCTCCTTGTTCGGTCATCTGCCACCATTGAGAACAGCCGAGCTCCATCCTCTTTGGAACCCCCTTTCAGATAGTTGAAGGCTGCTATCAAATCCCCCCTCACTCTTCTCTTCTGCAGACTAAATAACCCCAGTTCCCTCAGCCTCTCCTCATAAGTCATGTGCCCCAATCCCCTAATCATTTTCATTGTCCTCCACTGGACTCTCCAATTTGTCCACATCCCTTCTGTAATGGGGGGACCAAAACTGGACCAAAAAATTGCTTGGTAGTTCTGGGCCAGAGGGATGCCCTACATCACACTGGCCCGGGGTCACGTTGGGGAGGAAGCACAACTGCATGCCCTTGTGCTTTGGCTCTTCTCAGATGCTAGAACAGCCCCTTGCGGCCATTGCAGTTGAATGTAAATTGGGGCAGCCTTCGGGGCTGTTCAGGCTTATGCTACATACCAGACCCGTCTCTGGCCCAGAAATTGCTGTAATACTAGGAGGCAAAGTCTTTCACAAAGATACGTTTAAGAAATGTACTTTGACTGCTGGGACTTGCCAGTCGGAGTTGGATCATCTCAGGCCTGAGATGAGCACAGATTAATCTGCTCGGCAGGATACGGAACTGCCAATCACAGCAGCCTTTCTGCTAAAGTGAGCCATGAAATTTGTAATAAATCTGCGAAATGAAAATTAATTGGTGTTATATCGAGAGGTTCTGAACCAGCCAGCATTAATTCAAATCATTTCCTTTCTCAAACACCAAGGACAAATTAAGGTTCATGTCATTATTATGCAGTGAGATACATTTGCTTCAGATAGGCCCTAGCAGACATCCTATTTGACTATCCCTCCTCAGCGTTCAAGGGGGAGTTTTACCACTTACTTCAATGGGAGCAGAAATATTCCCACCTGGACCATGCTACATAGCACCTCCTTGCCACGCTGATCAATGAAATCACCTAGGCAGATCCCGCATTTACATTCTGGGTCCCCCTTAACCCATTTGTAATATAACTGAACCCTCCCCGATTCTCTGCGCAGTACTATAAAAGCACGGTATTGTAAGTCAGAGATGCTTTGCAGCCTTCTTCACCTTCAGAACACAACATGCCTTGTGTGTGCCTGGAGTTATATTCCCGTGCTGTAGCGGAGGCTGGCCTTTGTTTCTGTGAAATCCTAAAGTAGTTAGGGTGAGATTTTCATTGGCTTAATTCTGCTTCTATTGAAGTCAAAGGGGAGTTTTACGGCTGATGTCAATGGGAGGAGAGTTAGGCCTATGAAAATTCCACCCACAGAGACCTAGAGAACTTTGGAACATTCTTCAGAAATTCCATGGCACAAATCAAGAGAATTAAGGCCATTCTTTGATATTCAAATCAAGGATCTGCATCGCTGCCCATTCCAAGCAGGAGAACACTGTCCTGACTTCCGGTAGTCCACGGGAATAAGCAGCAATGTAATCTTAAAATAAAAAGTAATTGATTTTCACTTTTAGGACCAAATCCTCCACTGGTGTAAATTGGCACACCACATCACATCAGATACCTACCAATACACACCAGCTGAGGATCTGGCCCCTAGACTTCCCCTGCTAATGAGTGAAGGGTGGGTAAGTATCAACAAACTGATGCTTGAACTTCTTGATTTTTGTACCGCTGTAAGGTTTCCCTGTGTAGACGCTTTATGATGACAGGAGAGGGCTCTCCCATTGTCATAATTCTTGATTTTTGCACCGCTGTAAGGTTTCCCTGTGTAGACGCTTTATGATGACAGGAGAGGGCTCTCCCATTGTCATAATTAAACCACCCCAACAAATAGCGTTAGCTAAGTCAGCAGGAGAGCATCTCCCACTAACATAGGGCTGTCCACACCAATGTTAGTGTCGGGGAAATGTATGTTGGTCAGGTGGGTGTTTTTTCACACCCCTGACTGACAAAAGTTTTTTGTCTGCTGGCTTTTGCTGGGGGCAGCTCTATGGCAGTGTCATTCCAAAGGTCTTTTTCAAGGGGTGGGGGAACTATTTGGCCCAATGGACTCATGGTTAATTGGACCCTGTAGAGGGAAGTGCCACCTAAGTGAAAACCCCTCCATTCTCTGTAGAGCCTCCTCAAGTGACAGCCTGGTTTGGGACATTTGCTGGAGCCGTTTCCCACCAAGCAAATTAACAATCGGAAGAGAAAACAAGATTATTTCTCAACTCATCTGGCCTGAAACACCACTAATAGATTGGCCCTGCACCTCCTCTCATAGCAAAGATGCCATCTCATCTTCACGCTGACGGTTTTATCCTGCACGGTGCTTTGTTGCATAATCTGACACTTGGAATTATTCCTCCTATTTAAACGAAAGAACATTTCCCTTCCTAGTGAAAGATCATTTGCTGGCCCATCTCCTTGCAAGAATTTTTTTTTTAATCTGCTGCTTCACTTCACTTTATTGCTAACTGTGATTTAAGTACAGTTTATGAATCGAGTCAAACTCCTGATTGCATTTAGTTTGCCGGTGACAGACTCAATTCATTCCGAGTAGAAAGAGTGATGCATTGCTTGTCAGTCCCTTACTGGTCCATGGAATGCCGAGCAGTCTGGTGGACATTTTGGTAGCTTTGGGACTTGGGTGCTTTCTGCTTACTCCGTTTCATAATTAGTGAAATTCAGTATTCTTGTACTGACTGGAGGTGGTGATAGCTGGGACTATCCACGAGTGCAGCGCCGAAGGAACAAATCAGTAATCAAAACAGAGTTGAAGCAAATGTAGATTAGAATAAAAGACGTAATCACCCTTCCCCTGTGTGATTAATGAGGGGGTGGGGCTGACCTAGGAAAGAAAGCCTTAAAAGCCAGAGGTTAAGTGACCAAGGGGAGCTAGCGAACAGGGGAGCTTGTAAGAGGGAGCCATAATATAGCAGCTATGGTTAGGAAAGGCTGCATCGCCAGTGCCAACCTTCTCCTGTCTCTTCCACCTGTATCCAGACAGGGAACCTGACCATGGATGCCTCTACCCAGATCCTGGTGTAGGTTTGCAGAGACTGTGGCCTGCGTTTCGCACTCTCAGAAAGCCAGCCTGGGGGGAGTGTCCAGGGTGAAAGGTGCTGGTGGAATCTCTCAGGAAGCAGGTGGGGGAGCTACTGGAGAGGCTGAGATACATCCGTGCCCATGAGGAATTCACTGACAGTATTCATATGGAGACGTCCAAGGCTGAGGAAGCTGTCTAGCTAGAGAGGACTGCTGTCACACCCCCGGTGGAGGAGGATGTGGCTCTGGCACAGGGAGGACACTGGCAGCTGGTTCCTTCTGGCAGCAGGCCGTGCTCCACCCCTACTCCCAACCCTCCCACCATGGTGATGAAGAACCATTATGCTGGCCTGGCAACGAGCAATGAGGAATCACCCCCAAAGAAGGAGGAGGAGAAGCCATGTACCCCAAGGTTGGGAGGATCACAGCCACCACTCCCAGGAGAACATGTAGGGTAGTGATGATTGGCGACTCCGTTCTGAGGGGGATGGAGGCACCCTCTGTCCCGGGATGTATGCTGCCTGCGAGGGGCCAGTATCCAAAATGTCACAGGGGGATTGTTGAGGATCATCGGGCCCTCTGACTACTACCCCGTGCTACTCATCCATGCGGGCACCAATGATACTGCGAGGTCTGACCCTGAGCAGATCAGAAGTGCTGTCTACCTCGAGTTTTGGGTAAACGGCTTATGAAGCAACTCTCGACTGCTCCTTGCCTTGTTCACCAGCAGATAGCAGGAGTGAGCTCCCTACTGTCTAGAGCGGCCAGCCAGAGGGTTTAGTCATTCACGGGCCTTTCCCTTTGGCCCCAGTTAAAAGAGAGTGAGAGGAAGAAGAGGAGGAGGAAGCACTGGATGTAGAAGACAGTAGGCTTGTCAGTTTGCATCCCTGTGTCCTGATGCGGCAGGGGTGATGGCAGAATTCTTTTCAAGTGCCTGTCTCCCGGCACTTGGAGTTTGTTTGTTTCTGCATCTCACTTGACAAATCAGTCATGTGAAGTGGCAAGACACAAGCAGGCAGTGAAGAAACTGGAGGAGGGATTGGTGTGGCTGGAGCAGCAGGAAAGGAAGATGATCCTGCCTGCAGCTTGATGGAGATGCTGGCGAGGCGAGGAGGTTATATTGCCAATCATTTGCGATAACAGAGAGTTACCCCTGGAGAAGACTGTCATAGGATACAATACACCCAGCTTTAAAAACAAAAGCTTCAGCGTCATCTTGTCACTTACTTGGCAGCAAGAAACCATTATCTCCTGTCTGACTGATATTATCTCAGGATTCTTATGAAGGGGCAAGAAGAAATACGGGTATGTCTGCCCACAATATACGCCCAAGGTTAGCAGGACTCGAGCTAGCAGACTTTGGGCTTGTTAACCTAGGGCTTGAGCATCTCCACTCATTTGTAACCCCGGGTTAGGAATTGTTGAACCCTGGATCCCAGCCTGGGACTCCAGCATCTACCCTGCAGTATGTGGACCCATATCCCAGACTTCCTAGCGCCACCTCAGAATCAAGCCCCGGGAAATTAGGCACCTGAAAAGGGAGGCAACCCAAACATTGAAAATCCTAACTCACTTTTGCCATTTGCACTCATTCTTGGTAAGCATAAAAAGAATGATACAGTTCAGACCAGGATGGAGTAGGCCTGGAGAACAGGCAGTAGCCCTCTCCTGCATGTGCCTGTTGATTCCCTGAATCCTTCTGCATGAATAATGTCAAGCAAGGACTATCGGCAGCTCCTGAGCGCATAGAATCAGTGAGGCATAGGGCTGGATGGGACCTCGAGAAGTCGAAGTGCAGCCCCCTGCACTGAGTCAGGACCAAGTAAACCCCCAGACCATCCCTGACATCGGTTTGTCCAGCCTGTTCTTAAACACCTCCGGTGACAGGGATTCCACAGCCGTCCTTGGAAGCCTGTTCCAGAGCTTAACTGCCCTAAACAGTTATAAAGTTTTTCCTAATATCTCACCTAAATCTGCCTTAGTGCAAATTAAGCCCATTACATCTAGTCCTACCTTCAGCGGCCATGGAGAACAACTGATCACCGTCCTCTTTAGAACAGCCCTTCACATATTGGAAGGCTGTTATCAGGTCTCCCCTCACTCGGCTTTTCTCAAGACTAATTTTTTTTTTTAACCTTTCCTCACAGGTCAGGTTTTTTGATCATTTTTGTTGCTCTCCTCTGGACTCTCTCCAGTTTGTCCTCATCTTCCCCGAAGTGCGGCACCCAGAACTGGACACAGTGCTCCAGATGAGGCCTCAGTGGTGCTGAGGACAGCAGGACAATGACCTCCCATGTCTTATATCACGTCTGACACCGCTGTTAATGAATACATGATCTGAGCTGCAGCAGCAAGACCGGTTACATCACTCGATATTGGAAACGTATCAAGAAATCCAGTTCAGTTTGCCTTTTGTAGGAGAAACCTACATCCTGGTGTCTTTTATTTGACTACTACAGGGAGCTCTTGGCACCAATGCACGTATCCCCTAGAACAGGGGTGGGACTACATTTGAAGACAGGGTTTGTAAACGGGGGGCTGACTGCAAAATGTCACACCATTGGCATTCAGAAAAATGTGAATGTTTTAAGAGCCAACAGGTAGCACCACTGCTCCCCAAGATCATGAGATTGGCTTTAAAATCATGAGATTTTAAAGAATTATAATAAAAACTTCATTCTTTTTCTTTGCCCTCTGGATTTTGAACCTTCAGGTGGTCACTGTTTTTTTCCAGTCAAACGGGCTAAAAGCATTCTGATTAAAAAAAAACAAAAACAAAAATCAAGAGCTGAGATTCTCACATAAACACCTGACCCCAGCAGCTGGAACTTTAAGGGAAACACCAAATATCACCAGACTGACAATAAAATCCTGGGAGCTGTCAGTGGCATTGCACGGCTCCTTTCCAGGATGTAATGGCCACAGATAGGCGGCTGGACCAGCGTCAAAAGCAGGGGTCAGGACTGGTTACCAAGCCAAATCAGGAGATGGGTACCAAGGTCAAGTCAGACCGGGGTTGAAGGCAGGAGTCAAGAGTAAGACAGGGCAAGAGACAAGGTCTGTAGCTATAGCAAGCCAGAGCCTGCATTGCTGCTTAGACAGCTCTCTGGACCAACCTCCTGGTTTAAATAGCTGGGGTGAACCAATCAGGTGGCTGCAGGGTTCTGTCGCTCTGGCTCTTTGGGCCAATACATCCTGTGGGGCTAGCCCTCTAGTAACTGGAGGTGTTACTACACCCAGCTCCCCAGTGGTGATGTGGTATCATTGGTCGCCCAGGACCCTGCAACTCTCAGTTCTAGACCCGTCGATCCATTCCAGAAAGATGCAGGTGCTCCTGTGAGGTCTCTATGAGGAGCATGATTTAGAGCAGGTTGCACAGCGGAGCCAAGAGGCCAGTGAAGAAGCTTGGCAACATGTGACCTCCAGAAGAAGAAGGGGGAATGTCCGGGTTCCAGCAACGCGGACACAGGTAACTAACTGCTTTCATGTTCTCTCCACAGGTACCATTGCGGAGAGTGGACCAGATGATATGTCTGGGGGGAGAAAGCAGAAGGAGACTCCGCTGGTTGGAAGGCATGAGATGCGATGTCCTAAGATGGGGGTTCCACGACCACCACTCCCAACAGAAGGAGGCGGGTGGTGGTGGTCGGGGACTCTCTATTCCGGGGGACTGAGTCATCTATCTGCTGCCCTGACCGGGAAAACCGAGAAGTCTGCTGCTTGCCGGGGGCTAAGATTCGCGATGTGACGGAGAGACTGCCGAGACTCATCAAGCCCTCGGATCGCTACCCCTTCCTGCTTCTCCACGTGGGCACCAATGATACTGCCAAGAATGACCTTGAGCGGATCACTGCGGACTACGTGGCTCTGGGAAGAAGGATAAAGGAGTTTGAGGCGCAAGTGGTCTTCTCATCCATCCTCCCCGTGGAAAGAAAAGGCCGGGGTAAGGACCGTCGAATCGTGGAAGTCAACGAACGGCTACGCAGGTGGTGTCAGAGAGAAGGCTTTGGATTCTTTGACCATGGGATGGTGTTCCATGAAGGAGGAGTGCTGGGCAGAGACGGGCTCCATCTTACGAAGAGAGGGAAGAGCATCTTTGCGAGCAGACTGGCTAACCTAGTGAGGAGGGCTTTAAACTAGGTTCACCGGGGGAAGGAGATCAAAGCCCTGAGGTAAGTGGGAAAGCGGGATACTGGGAGGAAGCACAAGCAGGAATGTCTGTGAGGGGAGGGCTCCTGCCTCATACTGAGAATGAGGGGCGATCAGCAGGTTATCTCAAGTGCTTATATACGAATGCACAAAGCCTTGGAAACAAGCAGGGGGAACTGGAGGTCCTGGTGATGTCAAGGAACTATGACGTGATTGGAATAACAGAGACTTGGTGGGATAACTCACATGACTGGAGTACTGTCATGGATGGTTATAAACTGTTCAGGAAGGACAGGCAGGGCAGAAAAGGTGGGGGAGTAGCACTGTATGTAAGGGAGCAGTATGACTGCTCAGAGCTCCGGTACGAAACTGCAGAAAAACCTGAGTGTCTCTGGATTAAGTTTAGAAGTGTGTGCAACAAGAGTGATGTCGTGGTGGGAGTCTGCTATAGACCACCGGACCAGGGGGATGAGGTAGATGAGGCTTTCTTCCGGCAGCTCACGGAAGCTACTAGATCGCATGCCCTGATTCTCATGGGTGACTTTAATTTTCCTGATATCTGCTGGGAGAGCAATACAGCGGTGCATAGACAATCCAGGAAGTTTTTGGAAAGCGTAGGGGACAATTTCCTGGCGCAAGTGCTAGAGGAGCCAACTAGGGGGGGAGCTTTTCTTGACCTGCTGCTCACAAACCGGGAAGAATTAGTAGGGGAAGCAAAAGTGGATGGGAATCTGGGAGGCAGTGACCATGAGTTGGTTGAGTTCAGGATCCTGACACAGGGAAGAAAGGTAAGCAGCAGGATACGGACCCTGGACTTCAGGAAAGCAGACTTCGACTCCCTCAGGGAACGGATGGGTAGGATCCCCTGCGGGACTAACATGAAGGGGAAAGGAGTCCAGGAGAGCTGGCTGTATTTCAAGGAATCCCTGTTGAGGTTACAGGGACAAACCATCCCAATGAGTCGAAAGAATAGTAAATATGGCAGGCGACCAGCTTGGCTTAATGGTGAAATCCTAGCGGATCTTAAACATAAAAAAGAAGCTTACAAGAAGTGGAAGGTTGGACATATGACCAGGGAAGAGTATAAAAATATTGCTCGGGCATGTAGGAATGATATCAGGAGGGCCAAATCGCACCTGGAGCTGCAGCTAGCAAGAGATGTTAAGAGTAACAAGAAGGGTTTCTTCAGGTATGTTGGCAACAAGAAGAAAGCCAAGGAAAGTGTGGGCCCCTTACTGAATGAGGGAGGCAACCTAGTGACAGAGGATGTGGAAAAAGCTAATGTACTCAATGCTTTTTTTGCCTCTGTCTTCACTAACAAGGTCAGCTCCCAGACTGCTGCGCTGGGCATCACAACATGGGGAATAGATGGCCAGCCCTCTGTGGAGAAAGAGGTGGTTAGGGACTATTTAGAAAAGCTGGACGTGCACAAGTCCATGGGGCCGGACGAGTTGCATCCAAGAGTGCTAAAGGAACTGGCGGCTGTGATTGCAGAGCCATTGGCCATTATCTTTGAAAACTCGTGGCGAACGGGGGAAGTCCCGGATGACTGGAAAAAGGCTAATGTAGTGCCAATCTTTAAAAAAGGGAAGAAGGAGGATCCTGGGAACTACAGGCCAGTCAGCATCACTTCAGTCCCCGGAAAAATCATGGAGCAGGTCCTCAAAGAATCAATCCTGAAGCACTTACATGAGAGGAAAGTGATCAGGAACAGTCAGCATGGATTCACCATGGGCAGGTCATGCCTGACTAATCTAATCTCCTTCTATGATGAGATTACTGGTTCTGTGGATGAAGGGAAAGCAGTGGATGTATTGTTTCTTGACTTTAGCAAAGCTTTTGACACGGTCTCCCACAGTATTCTTGTCAGCAAGTTAAAGAAGTATGGGCTGGATGAATGCACTATAAGGTGGGTAGAAAGTTGGCTAGATTGTCGGGCTCAACGGGTAGTGATCAATGGCTCCATGTCTAGTTCGCAGCCAGTGTCAAGTGGAGTGCCCCAAGGGTCGGTCCTGGGGCCGGTTTTGTTCAATATCTTCATAAATGATCTGGAGGATGGTGTGGATTGCACTCTCAGCAAATTTGCGGATGATACTAAACTGGGAGGAGTGGTAGATATGCTGGAGGGCAGGGATAGAATCATAGAATATCAGGGTTGGAAGGGACCTCAGGAGGTCATCTAGTCCAAGCCCCTGCTCAAAAGCAGGACCAATCCCCAATTAAATCATCCCAGCCAGGGCTTTGTCAAGCCTGACCTTAAAAACATCTAAGGAAGGAGATTCCACCACCTCCCTAGGCAACGCATTCCAGTGTTTCACCACCCTCCTAGTGAAAAAGTTTTTCCTAATATCCAACCTAAACCTCCCCCACTGCAACTTGAGACCATTACTCCTTGTCCTGTCCTCTTCTACCACCGAGAATAGTCTAGAACCATCCTCTCTGGAACCACCTGTCAGGTAGTTGAAAGCAGCTATCAAATCCCCCCTCATTCTTCTCTTCTGCAGACTAAACAATCCCAGTTCCCTCAGCCTCTCCTCATAAGTCATGTGTTCCAGGCCCCTAATCATTTTTGTTGCCCTTCGCTGGACTCTTTCCAATTTATCCACATCATTCTTGTAGTGAGGGGCCCAAAACTGGACACAGTACTCCAGATGAGGCCTCACCAATGTCGAATAGAGGGGGACGATCACGTCCCTCGATCTGCTCGCTATGCCCCACACTACAAGAAGGATGTGGATAAATTGGAAAGAGTCCAGCGAAGGGCAACAAAAATGATTAGGGGTCTGGAACACATGACTTATGAGGAGAGGCTGAGGGAACTGGGATTGTTTAGTCTGCAGAAGAGAAGAATGAGGGGGGATTTGATAGCTGCTTTCAACTACCTGAGAGGTGGTTCCAGAGAGGATGGTTCTAGACTATTCTCAGTGGTAGAAGAGGACAGGACAAGGAGTAATGGTCTCAAGTTGCAGTGGGGGAGGTTTAGGTTGGATATTAGGAAAAACTTTTTCATTAGGAGGGTGGTGAAACACTGGAATGCATTGCCTAGGGAGGTGGTGGAATCTCCTTCCTTAGAAGTTTTTAAGGTCAGGCTGGGATGATTTAATTGGGGATGGGTCCTGCTTTTGAGCAGGGGCTTGGACTAGATGACCTCCTGAGGTCCCTTCCAACCCTGATATTCTATGATTCTATGATTCTACGATTCTGTGTGATAAACACCCAAGGTGCGGACCCAGGCAGCTGGGAGAGGAGTAGGAAAGGAAGCTATGGAACCAAACAAGCTGGTTTCTGGTTTAGGTGATATCCAGAAATCCGGCAAGAGCTGTTTTGTTCTGATGATGTTCTGGGGCTGACTTGGCAGGAGGGCGGTGAGTCTTGGCAGGAGGCCCCTCCTGAGTCTTTGTAGGACTGAAGTGGTGCCTATGAACTGCACAGGACAGTGTGTTACACATTCGCCCGGCGTGCCCGATCTGCAGAGGATGTGTCTGCCGCTGAAGCTGTAGAGACTCAGGCTTCCGGCTCTGAGCGTCCCTGGTTCAACCCCAGTGTTCTCCAAGATGGCGGTCGCTATGCTGGACCCTTTGCATAAGGGGGGGGGATTTCCCCATCTTTGTGCTCAGCCGCTGACTCGACATAGCCACTCTCGGCCCCTGTGCAGGGCTGGGGCTGGGGAGCCAGGCGGGGAAGAGGGAGGGGTAGGGGGCTGCGGCATGGATTGGTGGGAGACACTTTCCTCGCCATTGGAGACACCATTAAAAGGCTACGATCGCCTGAGCTGTATCATCTCTCCTGCCGAGTCCTTGCCATGGCAGGGATCCCCAAGATGTGCTTGCTGGTCCCTGTGCGGAGGGACAGGGCTGATGGGACACAAAGCCACAGAGGAGGAACAGGGCCTCTGTGCGATGGCCTGGGCCCCATGGGGCTGTGGGAGGACCCCACAGCTGTTGGTTAATCTCCAGCATGGGATTTTCGCCCCCTTCTGTGGATCTGGGCCCTCATTAAAATCCGTTGTTATTTCTCTAGCACTCCCCCAGCCCAGTTGAGGTTCTCAAAGCTGCCAGCTGGGCATCTGGCTCCTTTAGGCAGCTTTGAAAGCTTCCGATTTAATGCCTTGTGCTCCAGGCACAAGGGCACATGACAACCCCTCAGCAAGCAGCTGGGTTCGATATTTATCACCCCACATGCCCAGAAGGACCAGCGGAGAGTACAGGCCATGGAGCCACACCGTGACCACGGTAACTGTCCCCTTTCCAAAGAAGCCCTGGGTCCGTGATTTGCTAGGGGCCAGAGACTGGGCTGGATTCTGGGAAGCAGCAGTGTGATCGCACACGCTCCGAGCTGCATGCCAGGGTGGTAAATGTCTCAGTCTCCTTTTCCATGACAGATGCTGCAAGCGGCATAACTAGCATCAAACAGAATGCAAGAAGCCTGGCAGCCCGGAGCCCGGCAAACCTCGGCTCAAAGGGCTGGGCCATTATCCTATTAGTCAGTACAGACGCCTGTGGTGAACTGAGACTGCTAATCGCATTACGCTGGGCTGGACCGCTGCCAAATGTTTGGGACGTGTAAAACCAAAACAGGCTCTACTCTCTTTCCAAGGGCTTCCTGTCACATCCAGCCACCTTCAAAATGGAGAGAGGAGACAGCTGAGCTGCAGCCAGGTCCGATCAGCCATGTCCTTCGATCAGCAGGCCTCTTTCCAATGGCTCGGGTCAGTGGCTCATTAGGCCAATTTCTCACACCACTGTCCACAATCACAGAGCACGGGCTCTATCCAGGGCACGGAGCTGGAAGGAGGGACCCCTCCTTTCAAACCTGTAGCCAGCTGGTGCAGATGATATAGTCTGGTTTCATTGTTTCCTTGTACTCCTCCAGCTGTCTGTCTGTCTGTAGCCACCTGTTGACTTGTCTAACACTTATATTGTAACTACTTTGGGGCAGGGACCATCTGTTGGTTCTGTGTTTGTACAGCGCCTAGCACAATGTCCAGTCCCCAGGGAGCTATTGCTATTTAAGGTTGTGTGGCTGCAGATGAGCTCTATTGAGGAAGATGAAGCAGATTGGACAAGGGAAGGCTGCACTCCCAGAAGGCTCTGGGTATTGTCTTCTGTGACGTTTGCATAGAAACAATGAATTGTAACATACAAGCTCCCATTGCTTTAGAGCACAATGGCACTGTCCCTGGCTCTGGCCTGTAGCACCAAGACACAATCTGCAGGGTTGTCTACACTGCAATCAGAGGTGGGATTGGAGCGCATGTAGACGTACAGCAGCGAGCTTTAATCTAGCTACCGATCGCAGTGACGCTCTGTCAGCACGGGCTCCAGAGTGGGCTGCCGACGCCCGCCCAGAATCCGAGAAAATGGCTCAGGTTGAAGCTCGAACTGCCACAGTGTCATTTCAAGATTCAGCCGAGCGTGGGTACGTCAACATGAGCCGCCACCGCAGTCGGGGATTGCAGTATACATGACGCCCCAAATCTCTGTGAGTCTGATGTCAGTGTGAGACAGAGAGAAAGGAGGATCTTGCTTTTTAAAAAGACTTTCCCCCAGGTGATTTAATGTATCAGGACAAGTTAGCAAATGAATCACAAGGAAGCAGCTAGTTCTGTATTAAGCTATCATGAACAAATGCCAAAATGCCTTTGCGTTGGCAGTGAAAGCCACCTTTTGGAAGATGTACATAGAAATTGTAGTGTCTCACACAAATGATGTACATGCTATTGCTCGCATTGACAGGAGGTGGTGTCCCAGATGTTCTGCTAAATCTGGTGTGCAAACTTCACACCGGTACCAGTGCTAGAGTTCACGGCCTTCACCTTGTTTCTGTACAACCTCAGATGTGCAACAGGGATGCATTCTTGTCCCAGCACTATTCTGATGAGGTATTGACTCGAGATTAGGACTTGCCATTCCACACATCAGAATCAAGATTGGTCAAGAAGTGTTCCCCAACCAAGACTACGCTGGCGATGCTTCCCTGCTTGTGAAGAAGCCAGAGAATTTCAGCCCCCCCTTCAAGATTTCCAAGATGTCACCCACGCTATGGGGTTGAAGGTGTCATAGCAGAAGACCAATGTCCAAGGACCTTGGAGCTAGGCCACCAGAACCCCCAGTACAGGTGGGGTCGAGCACCAAGTTTATCTACCTAGGCTGCAAGCAGAGTTCAGATGGCTGCAGCAAATCAGACTCTTCCTCCAACAAACAGGTCTCAGTGACTCCTGCTTGAAGTCTGTGTCTCACTTATGGGACGCAGAAACGTCTCTGCACTGAGACAACGCTCGGGACCTCTCAGGCCTATTGCTATACAGGTCAGAAATCTGGACCCTCTTACAGACAGACTTGGAGCATTCCATATGCTAGAGGCAATCCATAGGCACTGTCCGTGCTGAATCCTGAGCGTAAAGCAGTTTGACTTTGTGCGAAGTGCCATAATCTTGCAGAGATCCGGCCTTCCCGAGCTCACCGCTTTCCAAAGCGGCATTGCATGCTCTTCAGCCTTGTCGCCATGATGGACAAAACCGCCCCGGCACACCTCGCTTTCGAGCTCTCCATCCAGGGGCAAAGGGATGCATGCCCTGACCCTCTCCTGGCACAAGCTGTGGGGCTGCTCCAGAGATTCATGGAGTTGCAGGATTGAGCCAGATCTGGGAACTTCACTGCATGAGGCCTGGTGCGATGCCTTCAACATGGTCACTCTGGCTAGTGCAACAGTCCCCAGTAGACAATGCGCATTTGATGATGTTGATCATGATAGAAACTATGCAGGACCCTTTGAAATGATTATAAGATTTCTAATCAGCCTTGTAAAGCCTTTTCAGCAGCACTGTACACAGAGGCTCACCAAACGCTGTAAATAAAGCAACAAAGCATTCTGCCATGGTGGAAAGAACTAAAATTCCTTGGATACTCCTTTAAACAACTCACCGTCACAACGCAAGAAATTAATCAGGTAAGACATCAAGGAATCCCAGTGATAATGCATTGTGTAGCCTTTATAATATCGAGGGGATGGTATTACCAATGGTAACTCAAACCACAGTGACCTGTGCCAAAGGCTCCCACTTCCGAAGGGCTACAGTATCAGAATTAGCAGGGTGAGAATCACTACTAGACATACCAGTAGGATATGTAGGAAACAGTAGGAAACTCTAGGAGCTGCTGAGGAATGATAGCAATGATCACAATAACATTCACAATGTCATTAACCAGATGAACAAAGCCACATGTACTGAGACAGAGGCATACCGTACGGCGTCTAGCATCAATGATTTTACACTCACATTCCCAAAGGTGCCGCAGTGACAGGCGTATCGCTCAACAAGGCTGGCATTTGTGAAGGGTCTCCTGATGGATCCTTCCTTCCTTATTCATACTGGGGGAACCCCTTTGATCCTGTGTCACACTCATACCCATAACCCTGATGCATAGGCATCAGGGTTTCAACTCCTTTTTCCTTATCTTGACTTCCACACCCCATAAGTTGGTGTACCCCACTTTTCACAGGCTATCCTCTTAATTCCCCATATCTTCATGAACATAGTCCCCACTGTAACCTGTGGTCATTGCAGAATTTCCCACGATTTTACAATTGAGCATCTTGGGGTAGTGATGGGCACACTGGGGCATATTTTCCTGAACATCACCCATTAACACATCTTTTACAATAGTCTTGCAGCTTTACTGGTACAGGGTCAACCAGTCACGTCAACTTTTCAGGCCTAAGGCCTGACATGGCTAAATTGAAATTTGACAGGCCTCAGGCCGGTGGGCTTTGCTTTACAACCTTACCTTACTTATGTACCTAACACACACTTGCCAATAATATATGCTTATCAATCCTATCCCCCTATACTACTATCCTATATATTCCCACACTTACACCTACAACTTAAATCTACTCATCATACATTGAGTACATATGAACTAACCACAACAATTGATAACATAGTTAAATGAGTATATAAGATGCTTCGCTTCAATTGTATTTTAATTAAATATTTTTAAAAGGTAGGAACAGCTTTTTAAAAAAAACGTAGGGTTGATTTTCCAAAGTGCCTAATGGATTTTGAAGAACAAATCTCACCAAACGTCAATGGGTCAAAAACCTCCCTTGGGCGCTTTTGAACATCTCTCCCTATATTCTAAGACAAGAGCCAATGATGTTGCCATTCTCCCTTCCCTTGGATGAGGGAAGATCCTCTTTAGTCCAACAAGATGACCAGGCAAGAATTAGAATCCTGGCACTGTAACCTCATCAAATTACACAGTCCTTGTAATTGCACTAATTATTTCTAATTGCAGTACTTATTATTGCCGAGATCTCATTAGCATGGTTCAAAATTCCTTCAGAACAGAAAGTCTCATAATATTCTACTATACTCAGCCTTTATGGAGACATTCATGCTTGTGGGGGTGAGTGGTAACATTTTACACACAGTTTATACAGGTGTAAATCACTACACAAGACAGGGCAGGATGAGACCCCATGCATATGGACTATGTGCACTGGAAAGGGAAGAGAAATGGCAGACAGATAGGAGAGGAAGGATAGGCTAGGGCATGAGCCGAGGATTTAAGAGAACTCCATTCAATTCCGTGCTCTGCCACAGATGTCCTACATGACCCTGGGCAAGTCTCCATGCTTCGGTTTCCCTATCTGCAGAATGGGGATTATAGCACTGTCCAACCTTAGGAAGTGTTGTGAGGATAAATACATTGCAGATTGCACAGTGCTCAGATGCTACAGTAATAGGGTCTATATAAGTGTCATAGAAAGGACAGGGGGTTGATGGTTACTCTTCCGAGACTGTTCTCATCATAAATGGAACCACACCCCTCCTTAACAAGACAGCAGCGGGCGATGAATAAATAGGCAGGTTTCCATCTTCTGTCAGTTACTAGAAATCACACCCTTTGGTGGAACTGTCAGTGCAACCCAGCAATACCTGACGGCTGTGCAGCATGAGTTGCCATTAAATACCCTCAGGAGAGCTGGTCACAACATTTCAAAATTTTTCAACAAGCGAAAGGAACAATTTGTTTGCAAAAATATTTGCAATATCCCCCCCCCCCCCCCCCCCCCGTCCTGTTTTTCAACCAGCTTTAATCATTATGGTTACGTCTCAGTAAGACAGTCTGGACTCTACCGGTAAGAATTGCAAGAAAATAAAGGGACAGCAAAATGAATCAAGTTAGCACAGTCTCCTTCATTCTTGGGTGCGTTCTCCAACCAACTCCAGCTGGAAGTCTTTTACAATTCTATGTCCAGAATGTTCCTGGTCGTAAAGGAGCAGTAACTGTACACACAGCTACCACCGGTCTTAAAGCTCCACAAGTTACAGAGACCTTGAGGCGTTCCAGAACTTACTGTAAGATATGGGCGGAACACCCCTTTCGGTAGCTCCTTTATACTCCTGTTCTGTTGTGTGGCCCTTTAACAGTAGCATGTCTTCCAGTTTTTCCAAGTCTTTGTATAGTTTTCGTGAATCTTAAAGCCCTTATTTGATTGAATCGAGAGGCTTTAGGCCTCATGCAATATTAAATGGAAATAAATTTTCAAAATTATTCTGATGTGCATTACGGTAGCTGCTGGGAGCTCCAGCCATGAACCAGGACCCCCCTGTGCTGGGTGCTGTACAAACACAGAACAAAAAGACAGTCCCTGCCCCAAACATCTGAGCTTTCTAGCAGCAACTAGCACCAGGACCTAGGGCTGCTGAATCAAAGGAGTAAGTCTGAAAGATCTGTTTTTAAAGGGACACTTTCACTTCCTTTACACGCCATTTCTTTCCTTACAAATTGTAGTGAAATTAGCACCCAGGGAAGTGAGGAGCTAAAACCGCTACTTTCACTTGGAGGCAGAGAAGTTCTCTCTGGTGTTGTGCATCCGAGCTCTGCCAAAGCCCCAGAGTCCTGACCTGATTCCCGGATTGTATCAGCCGTGGGCCTGTTATGTCCAGAAACTGACGCACTCTATCAAATGTCCCAAGTAAGGGGAAATGTTTGTTTGGAGGCCAGTGTTCAGATGTACAAATTAACAAACGAGGGCCAGTGTAAATCCGTGCAGCACCACTGAAGTCAATGCAGCAATGCCAATTTATGCCAGCGGGGGAGTTGGTCCCAAATCTGTTTTTTTTTAAAAACCCCATACCGTTTTCATCCTGTCTCACCAGAAGAACTCAAAGTGTGAGGATCGGAGATACAGATTCATCTGCTGATGTCCTTGTTTTTGTCAGAAAGGAAGCCAAGCCAGCTCCTGGACACATGGCTTCTCTGGCAGCCTCACATTGCTGGAAACACAACCGCCTGTATCCCGGAGGCCTGCTGCCGTTCCCTTTGCTGCAGGCCTTGATTTCCCAGCACTCCCGGCTTCCACAGAAAGAGTCCCATTGACTTTAGTGGCAGGGGGATCAGGGTCGCAGGGTGAGCTGAGCGTTTGCACTTGGTGATGGGCAGGGGAGCGTAATGAGGCACACAGGGGCCCCTGTTCTTCCTGGGAGGGAGAAAAGGGGCATGAGCAAGGTCAGAGACAGAATTCTTCCCCTGGGCTGTGTGGTTACAGCTCTCCTCTGCCTTACACTGGGCTAGACGTCAACACACAGTCCAGCCCTTAGGCTGCAACAGGCGTAGATTTAGCTTCCCAATTTCCAACAGTCTTTGTCACGAGGAGGGAGTCATGTTCTTCAATTGCCTCTTCTGAGCGCTAAGAATGACCTCTGGGTTGCAGAAGAGCTGGGTGAATGGGCCCCCTTTGAAATTCTGTAGTTCCTTCTAGGCTCTGTCCGAGGCCTCTCCTCAAATGATTAGCAAAACAGTCCCTGGGGAAGGTAGGAACTAATCCCTTCCAGTCACAGGGAAAAATATTAAAGTGGATGGAGACATTTCTGCTTCATCTCACTGGTGCAGGCACGGATATCTCTGCCTTTGCTAGAACTGTCTGATGAAAACAAATTCACAGCTCCGCTGTGCAACAGCTTTAAACGATATATCGACGAGAATTGGAAATGCTTTGGATCCAGCAAGAGAGGCACTTCATTTCGCAGCAGCGGGGGGCTGGCTTGTTACATTTCCGATGGACATGTTTCCAAGAATTTGCTTTCACTTCTCTCTGCTGGAAGTGCCTGCCCTCCACCTTACTCTGATAGCCACTGGCTTCAGTGTGAGCACCGAGGTAGCACTCGGCTCTGACATCACCTTTAAAACCAGCGGATCATCTGAGCCAGAACCTCAGATGGTGCAAAGCGGTATCGCTCCACGGATGCCCCTGGACCATTGCCCATTTGCACCAGCAAAGCAGCTGGCAGTAGAAATTTAACCTAAGGTTTTTAAGATCTTTCATGCTTTACCTATGATTCTGAACAGATTCCTACTTCACTAGTGCATGCAATAGCAAGTAGAGGCTATTTAGAGGGACATTTCATTTAAAGCTATGGCTAAGGCACTAGGCTGGGTCTCAGGGGATCAGAGTTCATTTCCTGGCTCTGCCACAGGCCCCTGGGAACCTCGGATAAGTCCCCTGGGGCCTGCTCCTGCTCCCACAGAAGTCAGTGTCAATGCTTCCATTGACCTCGGGCTGCGTGGCCAGGCGTTTAATTTCTCCATGCCTCAGTTCCTCATTCTCTGTCCAATGGGGATGATAATCTGACCCTTTGTCTGGCTCAGCTGTTTAGATTGCAGGGCATCTGGGGGAGAGTCTGTCTCTTGTTATGTACCAGGGTGGTGCTTAGCATGATGGGGCCCTGACCTCAGTGCGGCCCTTTAGCTACCGTAATAGAACCAGTGCATTATTGACTGTCGTCAGGGCACACCAGAGCAAGTGTCCTCCTTTACTGCAAGGCTCCGGACTCCGTACAGCAAGAGCTTCGGGAGAACTCAGAGCCACAGCTCTCTCTGCAGCCTGGCAGATGTAAGATTTATGGTTGAGCACAGAAACGCAGAGCAGTCTAGTCAAGTGACCATAAAGAAGGGCCGTTCGCGCTCTCTTCTATTCTGTGCTTACCTGATGCCCATGTCTGATTTAGCTCTTTTATCTCGGCTGCTGCTTATGCTGTGTTCCCTTTTACCTGTTTGTTGAGCATATTGTCCATAGCGCAGCTGTGCAGGTGCAGAAGAAATTTACGTGGCAGCACATTTGACTACAGATTTTGAATACAGGTTAAATAGTCGATGTGCGTGCTCATTATTCATCTTCCAGGAGGAGTAGCTGGAATTGAAAAGTGATTCTTTTTGCAGCCATGCCCCCGTTCCTTTTTGTGTTCACCCTCTGCAAACAATCACATTGTACTGGCACAAACAGTGGAGCAAAAGTCCATTTAAGTCTTTGCAGAGCCAATGGCATGTTTAATTGGGGTGGGACCCTGCATAAGGCAGCACGCCGAAGGACTGAGATCCATCCCAACGCCACATAGTGCAGAAGCAATTAAATGAGCTACGAGGATCTGATCATAGAAATGTCAGGCTGGAAGGGACCTTGAGAAGTCATCAACTCTAGCTCCCTGCGCTAGGCAGGACCAAGTAAACCCAGACCAGCCCTGGGGGTTTGTCCAACTTGTTCTTAAAAATGTCCATTGACGGGGACTCTACAACCACCCTTGGAAGCCTGTTCCAGAGTGTAACTCCCCTAAGAGTTAGAAAGTTTTTCCCTAATCTCTAATCTAAATCTCCTTTGCTGCAGATTAAACCCATTTCTTCTCCTCCTACCTTCCGTGGCCATGGAGAACAATTGGTCACTGTCCTCTTTACGACAGCTGTTAACATATTGGAAGACCATTGTCAGATCCTCCCACCCCCATCCCGCAGTCTTCTTTTCTAAAGACTAAACTTGCCCAGTTTTCTTAACCTTTCCTCATAGCTCAAGTTTTCTAAACCTTTGATCATCTTTGTTGCTCTCCTCTGGACTCTCTCCAGTTTGACCACACCTTTCCCAGAGTGTGGTGCCAGAACTGGACACAGTACTCCAGTTGAGGCCTCACCAGGACCAAGTAGAGCAGGACAATTATCTCCCATGCCTTGCATACAATATTCCTGTTAACAAACCCAAAATGATATTAGCCTTTTTTACAACTGCATCACATTATTGACTAATATTCAATTTGTGCTCCACTGTAACCCCCAGATCCTTTACGGCAGGACTACCACCTAGACAACGAGTCCCCATTTTGTAGCTGTGCATTTGACTTTTCTTTCCCAAGTGAAGTACTTTGCACTTGTCTTAATTGAATTTCATCGTGTTGAATTCAGACCAGTTCTCCAATTTGCCAAGGCTCTTTTGAATTCTAATCCTGTCCTCCCAAGTGCTTGCAACTCCTCCTGCCTTGGTGTCATCTATAAATATTATACTCTCCACTCCATTATCCATGTCATTAATGAAAATATCGACTAGCACCGTACCCAGGACTGACCCTTGCGGGACCGCACTAGATACAGCCTCTCAGTTTGACAGTGAACCATGGATAACTATTCTTTGAGTACGGGTCTTTCCACCAGTTGTTCACACACCTTATAGTAATTTCATCTAGACCACATTTCCCTAGTTTACTTATGAGAATGTCATATGGGACTGTTTCAAAAGCCTTACTAAAATCAAGATACATCACATCTATTGCTTCCCCACATCCACTAGGCCAACAACCCTGTCAAAGAAGGAAATTAGATTGGTTTGGCGTCACTGGTTCTTGACAAATCCACGCTGGCTATTCCTACTAACCCTATTATAGTCTGGGTACTTACAAACTGATTAATAACTTGTTCTAGTATCTTTGCGGGTATCAAAGTTAGGCTGACTGGTCTATAATTCTTCTCCAGGTCCTCTTTGAACTCCCTTTTAAAGCTAGGTACCACGTTTGCCCTTCTCCAGTCCTCCAGGACCTCACCTATCCTCCATGAGTTCTCAAAGATAATTGCTAATGGTTCCGAGATTGCTTCAGTTAGTTTCTTAAGCACCCTAAGATGAATTTCATTAGACACTGTCAACTTGAATATATCTAACTTATCCAAATATTCTTTAACCTGTTCTTTTCCCATTCTGGCTTGTGTTCCTTCCTCCTTGTTGTTAATGCAGCTAGGAGTGTGACATGCATTATTTTGTGTGACTGTGATGACAGAAAATTAAATTTGAACCGGGTAATAAATCTTACATGGGCCTAATCTTTCTAGGAATGATACCTCAAGGCAAGTTTTATGTAAATGAAAAAGAATAGAGATGATCATATTCTAAATTATTCTAATCTTATTTATCTGCTCCCTTGCCCTAAAAGGTTTAAAGTCCTTGTAGCTTCTTCAAAACCTTCTTATAATGGTCCTGTTCTAATGCCCATTGAAAGCAATAAATTGAATTCCATTGATTTCAATGTGCATTGGATTGGGGCCAATAAGAATTTCACTCATCCAATCAGCAAACAGAAGTAATGCCAAGTGATTTACCTCACCAATCACAAGTAACAAACGGAGCTCATTTTTCAAATCTTTAGTCTCAAATAGTCACTAGTTTTGTTTGCGATCAATCCACAGCTGCAAAAACCTTGCAGTGAAATTAATCGAGTATGTTTGAGGAGCAGATAAAGAGAAGGGAATTCCAGCTGGTGTGCAGAAATTCCATGAGAATCAAAGGAGGCTAAAGATTCATTGGGTAAATTATTCACTAGAAATTGTTCACTTACAGCTTCAATGATTGGCTTCACCTTTGAAAAGAAAACACCAAACAGGCTTATTTTACTTCTGAATAATGAAAAAAACCCAAACTCTCTCGCGAGTCTGGTTGAAAATGATCTGTCTACCCAGTTTCTCAACTTGAGTTTTTGTCAAAAAACAAACAAACAAACAAAACACTCAAAGCCCCAAAGTTTTTGTTCAGAAATGCAGCTGCGGTGCCTCAAGGAAGTTGTAGTTCGGGTACTTTCATTTTCCCATTCCTCTTTGTGGGCCAGGTTTCCCAGCCGGACTACATCTCCCACAATGCACCACTTAGAGAGTCTCACCCACAGGTGAGGGTAAGGGCACCTGAGCTGCAAGTCTCATGAGGCACCGGGGGGAGCATTATTTAATCAAAATGTTGGGGTTTGAGCTGAAATTTTCCAGTTTTGGGAGGTATTTTGGCTGAAAAGGTGATTTTTTTTTTACAGAAAACAAAATCTATTTTCTGATGAGCTGTCGTCTCCAGGTTACCATCTGTTAGATTCTCCCCTGTTCCCCAGCATGGAATTTAAACCTCGTTTTTTCTTAACATGAAAATATCCTACTGAATAAATATATACTTGCAAGGAAATGGTAGGTAAGTGTCCCTTTCCCCATAGTTTTATTTTCACTTATTTGCGAAGGAAATATCCCCCAGGGCCTATATTCAATGTGTATTTAATAATAATCAAATAATAATAATTTATATTTCCATAGTATCCATGTGACCACGCAAAATCATACCCTGTTGTTAGCTGGCGTATATACTCCTAGTAAGAGACAGCCCCTAATCAAAGAGCTTTACAGTCTAAGCTGGCAGACCAGATGCAGGAAGTATTATCATTTCATATGGGGAACGGCGGCACAGAGAGACTAAAGCTGCGTCTTCACTACCCACTGGACCGGCGGGCAGCGATCGATCCAGCGGGGATGTATTTATCGCGTCTAGTCCAGGGGCGATAAATCGACCCCCGAGCGCTCTCCCGTCGACTCCTGTACCCCGCCGCCGGGCAAGGTGCAGGCGGGGTCGACGGGGGAGCAGCAGCAGTCGACTCACCGGGGTGGAGACCCCGCGGTGAGTCCGTCTGAGCACGTTGGCTCTAGCTATGTTAGTCACATAGCTGAAGCTGTGTAACTTAGATTGACCTCCCCCCCCCACCAGTGTGAACACGGCTGACAGGCATTAAGGGTTTGTTAGAGCGCTGTGATCCGCTCCTCTTTGAAACGGGACGAGCTCGAAGGACATTAATGAACTGCTAATGCACGTGACCAGGATCCACGTAGTTAGCCTACGACTGGCTAGTTTGACACCCATCTTGCCAACTAACTGTTCACGTAGACAAACCCAAAGTGACTTTCCAAAGCAGATGCAGGGAGGTAGCTGGAGAGATAGGAATTGAACTCAGATCTCCTGGGATCCAGTCCAGTGCCTTACCCACAAGATCAGCTTTCTTCTTTAGCACACGAATCTGTAAAATACAGCCAGACACATATTAGCAGAAAATATGTCTGAGCAGCTGCAGAATCAAGAAGGGCTTCTTAGAATTCTGCATGTGTATAAAATTGCAAGAATATTAAAATACAGAAGGTGACACTCCCCCCCCTCCACCCCCCGCCCTGGAAAATGCCTCTTTGTTTTTTTATCATGGGAGAGAACACCGTTGTTTGGAAAAGGTAAGAGATGCTGACACCTTCCCTTCTTTGTCAGCCTAGGACAGGAAGGAGTGGCAATGCAAGAAGCAGCAGAAAGGCAAGCAGAGAAGCTGCAGCTTTCACAATAGCATCTGGAGGAAAAGGAGCACACACAATACCTGGATACCCAGTGTCAAGCCTTAAGAGGCTGCAGATCTTTGAATCTCCCAGAAAGCAGAGCACGGCTGTCTGTGAGGGGCAATGAAGCTGGTTGCCGACAGATAGATTAATCAATTCTAAGGCAACAAGAGACCACTGCGGTCATCTAGTCCGACTTGTAGAACACAGGCCAGAAAATGGCCCTGAATTAATTCCTGTTGAAGCCAGAGTGTGTCTTTTCGAGAAACACCAGAGGGCATTTGGCATCTTTGAAAATCGGGCCACTTATCTATTTAGGCCACTTATCTATTTGGGAGTGAAGCACCCAATTGGTTTGGCCCTTTTGAAATCCCAGTTTTGTATTCTGGTCTTACCAGCCCTAGACGGTGGTCTCCATACACCAACAGTCAAACCTTCTTCCCTGAAACCTTTTGTAGGCCACCCGTTGGGAGCTGCTGCCACCCCATGCAACAAACGCAGAACCCATTGTCTTCATTCCCAGAATGGATTGGTTAGCTGCTTAATAGCCTTGCATCTTCTTCCTGCTAAAGGAAGGGCCCTGTCCAAGGCCAGGTGAGGTCAATGGGAGTCTTTTCATTGACTTCCATGGCCACAGGATTATGGTCAGGCCTAGTTTGGCATTTACACTGTGTATTTTATGACGATGACTAAATCCTTTTCTGATTCTTGTATTTCAGTTCTTCATGCAGCCATACTTGCTATGCTGCTTGGCAGACAAAGAGAGGAGCTTTAAAACAAGAACATGGTGAATTAATTAGCTAACGTCAAGCACCCTAAAGATGAAAAAGGCGATAAACTATTAAATATAACCCTGATCACAGTAATTATTAAAACCGTAAAGAAACATTCGGTGGGATTTTTCTCATTTGTTCCACATGTAAATGATTCTGTCAGTATTGAGGGAATCTTTCAACTCACAAACTCCCTTGCACTGGGCTCAGATTTGGACTGGATTCCTGTGTCGGTGCCAATGTATGAAACAATGCTGAGATTAATTCCCACAAATATTTAAAAAACAAACAAACGTATGACATTTATACCAGATCCAAATACGATGGATGCGCTAATGCCCATTGTGCCTGCTGCATATATTTTTCAAATCAGATTTTCAAATACCTTTGAATCATATTTTTCTTTGCCCTTCATACAAAATATTGCATATGACGACAACTTTATTGTTGCTCAAATGATTCCTTTACTGACTTTCAGATCATAACAACCTTGTTCTCCTCTTGAGTTGTACTTACTGTGTTTTTCTCCCTATGATAATCATATTCATTATTTCTCTCTCTTAAAATTTTTTTCCATAGTGATGTCTCCTTGACTGCAAGAGACAAATTAATTAAAGTATGGGTCGTCTCTTGGTGTTTGAAGCCCATGAGGTGTGAAATACTGAAAATTATTAAAGAACAAGTTTGGCTGGTTTATAATGTCTTTGAAAACGTAGATGGACATTAAGTCATGGATGTTTTTCTTTCACCCAGTATTTATACAATCTTTCTGAACATTGCCTCCTTTCCAATGTATGCTGCATAGGTCCTGTTTTCCATTGTTAGAATCAGTACTGTATATGGTACCACTTATCCTGGAGTCATGCTGGCCTTGCAGCCAGCTGGATTATATTTATTGTGTATATATTTTGTAAGCACCATAAGAAAGTCAGATACGTCAGCGATGTCCTCAGCTGGGGTAAATCAGCAGTGTTCCTTGTAGCATTTCAGCATACAGCCGCTGAGGAGCTGGCTCTGTGTTGTTAAATAATGAGGCTATTTCTTTTCTTTGTTCAGAGCTTGTTTCCTTTGTGTTTTGTTGTGTATTTTATCAAGATACGGTTAAAATGCGTTTGCTTCCCTTGGCCCTTCTCGGAGGTGGTTTTGGTTCATTTTCATTCCTACACCCAAATATGAGCTGTATTGATATTTCCAGGAAGAAAATAACCCACAGAGGCGACATCTCTTTACAGACAGGCAATTGCACATTGAACCATGTTCAAAAGCTTTGGGGAGCAACCTAAATCTACCCTATGCAAATTGGAAAAGGGACATTGGCCTTATGCATAAACAGCAAAGAGGGAACATTACGTGCAGAAAGTTGCGGGGCTTTACCTTCACATGTCGGCGTATGAAAGACGACCTTCTCAAGAGATGTCTGGTGTCTGGAGATGTCTGGAAATAAAGTGTACATTTTTAACACTGAGAGTAATTATCCATTGGGACAATTTGTCAAGGTGGATTCTCCATCACTGAAGATGCTCTAATCAAGATGGGATGTTTTTCTAAAAGCTCTGCTCTAGGAGTTGCTCTGGGGCAGGTCTCTGGCCTGTGCGATACAAGAGGTCAGACCAGATGATCACAATGGCCCCTTCTGGCCCTGGAATCTATGAATCTAGGTAAATCAAAGGTAGGTAAAGTAACAGTAGCTATGATTACATGGGAGGTAGCATGGGCCCCGCCCACTCAGGACCGTGGGCTGCCACGCTGCCATCGCAGCATCGTTACTTGAGCGAGCTTTGATCTAGCTCAAAGCTCACGTGGCTTGTCTACACATGCTGCAGTCACCCGTCCTGATTACAGCACAGACCTATCCCGTGTGCATCGCACCCAGATCAACGGGGCCCTGATCTCACTTGGGGCTCACCCTGGGGGCACCTCCTTGTGGCTCATCTGGGGATTAGCTCCAACCAGTCTGACACCCCTGCCTTTGCTTGCTCACCCTGGTGCCTCTCTCTCTCTCTCTCTCTCTGGACTTTGGTTACTCCTTCTTTGTGACTCGGCCCCCCCCAGCCCAGTCACTCTACACCACTCCTTGCGGGGTATCAAAGCCAAACTCCAGGTTCCATCCCAGCAGCCACAATCTTCTCCAGCTCCAACCTTGGGGCTGGTTCCCTTGGCTCTTCCCTGTCTTCTGGCCCCACTCTGGGTTACCAAGGGAGCTGCCTCTGCTCCCTGTGTCTGTTTCACCCCCTCTCTGGTGATCCCAGGTCCAACCCCCCTGGTCGCTTGCCTCCTCGCTAGGGAGTGACGGCAGAGGTCCTCCCTGCTACCCCTTCTTGCTCTCTACTTCCTGGTATTATACCAGCTCAGCCTTCATCAGCCACTCAACCTCATTAGCCTGGCCTCTCCTCCAGATGCAGGCTATACGGTTAACTGGCCTTTGTAACCTGCTCGGGCCCCCTCGCTACTGTAAAACCACAGGAGTCCTTCATCTTAACCTATTTTTAACACAAGAAAGTATCTTGTGCCCTTGCCCCATTCCCGACCTGAACTGATCGCAGGCTGATTGCCAGAGAGCACTCAGCCAATGCACTCATGGGTACAGGGAGGAGTGTATTAAATGCTTAGCAACTGCAATATGATATTTTCTGACAGCGCTTCAATAAAAGCTGCAAAAGTGACTCTCGTTCCCTGGGAAATCTGTGCTGAGGAGGGAAGAAGCAGCCTCTACCAGGTCTGCGGGGACCATTCCTATCTATCTGCGTTGAAAACAAAGCCAGGCTGGAACTGTTAGTAGCTGTAATTTATCACTGAGCTTTACAGGAGTGCCTGGAGCTGCAGGTGTTTGGATTTGGATGACGCGGTATTCCCATGGCGCGGGGGTTAAGGTGGCACTTTGATCTAATGGCTCCGGAGCTAGGTTAGGAACCTGAAGACCTGGGTTCTATTACAGCAGCCCTGATGTGGGGCATGTCATTTTGGCCCAGATCCTCAAAGCATGCGGGCACCAACTCCCCATGACATACCTTTGAGGACCCAGGCCTTGCCCTCGGGGTGGCTTTGTTAGCCTTCCACCCTTTGTCAGGACTCTCTCACTATAAGTATGTACCGCATCTAGGACAATGGGACCCCAGTCTCAGCTGGGGCCCCTATGCACAACTGTCCTGCATAATTCTTACATATAATAATAGATAGAGGAATGATTATAGGTAGGGCTGGTAGCTCAGCCAATTACTAAGTTGCCCAACACTTCCCATTCTAAGACCCTGGTTTTAGTTACTCTTACCTGTGCCAGATGTTAAGCATTTGGCCCAAAAATATTTCACGTGGGGCAACTGACCCAGACGGAATAATTTCTTGGAAACTGTCAGCCAAGATGGTTCAGCTGTTTCCAAGAATGAGGCTATGGAGAAATACGGGGTTAAATACTTCAGGCAACCTTCGCTGTGAGAAGCTGAGCACCCCCAGACTTTGGAGAAAGGACTTGAAATTGGGCCGGCGTATGCCTTTTGCCATGCCTGTGAAAATCTGCCCCAATCTGGCCAAGTTATATGCCTCTGAAAAGTCGCCGTTTGCACATGCTCAGTAGAGGCTTGCTAGAGCTTCTCAGCTGAATTCTCTGATGCTTCTGTCCACACTGAGTGTGCTCCAGCAGGGGGCTGAGCGGGAATTTCCCTGCAACTGCAATTCCCAGCGGCGCTGGCCTGAACTGAGAGCAGGGATCCCATCTCTACTGTGCTCTCAATGCCACCCACTTCCCCACAGGGTCCAGGCAGTGTGGAGAAGAGCTGGACCTGAAGGGAGTAGTTTGGGACAAAGAGCTTGGAGGAGACTGGGACTGATTGCTGGAGGGGAGGGAAACTAGTCTGGGACCGCACATTGGAGGTGGAGAGTGGTGAGACAGGGACCAGCTGGGTGAGAGGATTGGGAGCTGGAAGGATGCCAAGGAAACTGGGATTGGTTGGGGGGATTGGGAGCAAGTGAAGGTCGGGGGGAGACTGAGACTAAGATGGGCTGGGCAAGGAGGACTGGGCCTGGGGACCAGTGAGGCAGGGAGAAGGAGAAGGAGGTGAGTTGGAGGGGAAACAGATTGGATGAAGAGCCAGGGTGCGGAGGGAGAACTGGGACTGGCTGGGCAGAAAGACTGTGGAAAATATAGTATGCAGTCAGGTGATTAAGGATTGTATCACCATTCACAGGCACAAGGGGGCTGAATTAAGGATGCACAGGTAACCTTAACCCTGGCAATTCCTAACTTTTGAGAGATTGACTTTGCCACCTTAATAAGGTTCTTTTGATGTTGGTGTTTTGTGTGTATTACATGATGAATTATGTCTGGGAGTTCACATACAGTCTGTAGCTGGGGCCCCAACCTTGGCTTGGGCCTTTTAGTGCTAGTGTCATACAAAACAATGATAATGTCACACAAGCAATGAATAAAAACCTCAGCCTTTTACAATGATTCCCATATCCAGCTCAGTGCTGATTTGGCCCCTACCTCTCGAGTTGGAAAGTATCTGAAAAACCCTGTTTTGACATTAGCTCAGGAAAATGTCTCACATTTGGAGATTCCAGAAGGATGTTTCATCAACTAAAGCAAACGGATTGAAAAATAGGTCAGTTGTCATAATGGCAATGAGAAAAGCAGCTTAGAGGCACCATGAGCTAATCATGATCTTGTTGAACTGAGCCCCGGTGGTATTATACATGCAAGATACAAGTCTATTGTTGTGGACTCTATTCCAGTCCCTAACTTTGTCGTATGTGGGGGTCAGTTGTGGCTGATGACCGGGTTATTGTCTCACTGTTATGGTATATCATACTTAGGCTTGGAAGGTTTTGATTTTTATAGGTAGATGTTGGTAAATGGACTTCAGCGCACACACACAAACCGATGAAAGGATATTTCCATCAATAATAACCAAGATGTACAGACAGGCAAAGTAAGAAAAGTGCACTTAAGAAATGTCTTATACTTTAAGGATATTTACTTTGTGTATTTTGACACGTGAGGTGGATAATTTGGGTTTAAATGGTTATAAAGCTTCAACGGTTAGAATCTCAACATTGACTGTCATGAAATAATTATTGTCTGACTTCCCCATAATTTCTCACAACTGTGGAAACTGAAGTTGATAAAAATTGGGGAGAAAATGCTTAAAAACGATAATTTTGAAAATCTTAAAAATGTGCTAAAAATAAACATATAAAAATCAAATTCTGCCAAGCCCAGGCATACTAGGGAGATATGGTATTGCATTTAAACCATTTTAAAGACAACGATCAAGTTATATTGCTGTAATAAAAGGATTTGGTCCTTCTGAAATTTGTAGTAATGTCTAGCAATGCTCATTAAACAGGAAGTAATTGATTTACTTCATTTGTTTTTACTAAGTAATTGGTTTACTTAGTATTTTCAATTACAGTAATTCAGTTTAGGAAGAATAATGCTAAGTAATTCATTTACCTGGTATTTTACTGCTAGAAATTACCATGAATGCCTGCAAATTATTTACAGGAAAGGTAAATTCTTCTCCCACTCGTAGGAATGATTCTTTTAACATCAGTCTTTATAGCAGCGGGTTTGGCAGTGTGCCATTGCCACTCTAGCTGATTTGCAACGCAAAGGACAAGCAAGTCAAGCCTGCTGACTCCAAATGAATGATGTCCCTTTTTGTTTTGCTCCCTAAATCTAACATCCTTCCGTTAGATCCCCACTCTGAAGTGGTGTATAGAAGACCACATCTGAACCACTTGTGATCACATCACCGGTTATATATTTTAGAACCTGTTTGGAGAAACCTTTAGCTTCTGGACTGCAGAGTGGTGGATCATCATCATGGCAAATCCCAAAGCCTCCTGGCTAACTGAGCGCCTCCTGGACTGATCTCTAGCTGGGTCCTTACCGTGCTCTGGCTTGATGTTCAGTTTATGTCCATCCCTGGTGATCTTATCACAACACCAAAACTTTTGGCACCCACGCAATTGCCAGCCATGTAGCTACATTCCTTGGTACACATGCGTTGGAGTTCAGTGGGCTTCCATCGTACGAATATGTGTCTGTCCCAAGAAAGCTGCAAAACCAAACCATGCTGATGGAGGCGATTGCTGGGGTGGGCTTTGAATAGCCTCATTTCTGATCTTGTCCCACCACTGAATACAGGGGAGTATTGACTTTTAACACTCTTATTCCAAGAAGTGCAGTGTACTGTGTTCGTTCTTTGAGACCACGAGGCAGCAACCCACTGAAGTGTATGCTCAAGTGCCATTGACTTCAATAAGACCGAAGCCCATGTTTAAAGTCAAGCGCATGCTGACATGCTTTGCTGAACCAGGGATCTCTACCCACGAATCCACTGCCGACTAATGCCCTGACCCTGCAAACCTAAGTAACTTTACATATGCAAGCAGTCCCACTGAATTCACTGGGCTCGTCACATGTGTCCGAGCTACTCGCACAAGTGTTCTGCCCTGCACTGTTCGTACCCTTCCAGAACATGAGAGTTTAAATCCCCGAATTCCAAGCAAGAGCTGCAGAGGAAAGATCCCTTTAAATACCAAAAGTATCGCCATCTGTCTTCGCAGGGCATGCCGCAAACTACTGTGAAGCACTAAAGCTGAGCAAAAATTTTCAGCAAAGCTTTCCCATGAAAAATAGGGGTTACAATGCTTTCAAAATGATTATTTGCATTGCCGTAGCAGCTCAGAGCCCCAGTCATGGGCCAGGTCCCCATGGGGCAAGGCACTGTATGAACAGAACAAGAAGACAGTCCCTGCCCCAGAGAGCTTGTTACAATCTAAGGTCTGGTTTGTATTGCACTAAAAACTTAGGTCAACAAAGCTATGCTGCCCAGGAGTTTGAAAATCTGTCCTCTGAGTGCCGCAGCTATGCTGACCTAAGCCCTGGTGTAGACACAGCTAAGGTGATGGAACATTGCTCCTGGAGGTGATGTTCCTGCCGCAACAGAAAAGCCCCTTCCATCACCAAAATATAATCAAGAAACCAAATAACCAGTGTTGGCCAAGTGTATTGGTAAACGCCAAGAAGAATGAATAGTACAGGGGAAAGGTTCAATATGGTGTCTGGGAAGGTAAAGGTTCAGTGTCTGGGAAGCCAGCTTGTGCAGCACGGTTACATCCACCTGACACAGGAGCCGTGCGCCCCAAGTCACGTGCTTCAGCTAGTCGCACTTCTAGGGTGATTTTATAAGCGACACAACTCTTTGCCCCTCACTAAAATCCAACCCATCGGTGTATCCCAGTCCCCCAGCCTGCTGTGCTGCTCCTTCCTTAGCTTCGTTTTGGACACTAGCAATCCAGGTGCTCGGCCGTGAAGGTCCTTCCCTAGCTTGTACTAAAGCGTGAAACAAATGTATGCATCCGATGAAGTGAGCTGTGGCTCACGAAAGCTCACGCTCAAATAAATTGGTTAGTCTCTAAGGTGCCACAAGTCCTCCTGTTCTTTTTGCAAATGTATCTGCGTATGCCAAATGCTGATTTCAACAAATGCAAGGAGTTATGGGATACTTAGCACAAATGAACAGGATTATTGTATAGGCTAAATCACTCTTACAATATTTGTGCTTAATTATTGGTGCTTAATGAGTACTGATATATATATGGTGTGGATCATACCTATTAATATCATATTATTTATATATATATAATGCTGGCCTGCGTATGCTAGTCCACAACACATAACAGTGTGGGATTGTTCTTTTTGGCCTTTTAAATTAAAAGGCACTCTCTGACCCTGTGGCTAAACCCTGTTAGGAAGCTAGTCTTTCACTGAGTCACCACAACAGACATTAAAGCAGGTGAGGTAGTAGAGATGCTAGCTAATAAATGAGTCCATTTGCCAATAGACTTCAACACAGCCTAACACAAAACAACTATTTTTATGCTGCACTTTCTAGAGCCACTAAGAATTTTTTTATTTAAGTGAATGAACCCCAAACCCATGCACTCTAATGATCCCCCTCTCCATTTATTTCTCACTCTGCTCCCCCCACCCCACCACCAAATGCCTGAAACAATTGGGAAGGAGCTGCTGTGAAATGCTGAGTCTTCACATAAAAATAAGTATCTGCTCTTTCACATTATGAGGGTGCTATGGGAGCTGCATTGGCTCTAGCAGAATTAACAGTAGCTGTCTCTCTTCTCCTGCTAGTGCTAAAGTACTGCCTCAGTTTCCCCACATGTGAAGCTGGGACAATAATACCGATGACTGCTTACCACACAGGGCTGTTGTGAGTAGAGCAGTGTGAATAATGGATTTTTTGGTTCATTGGCAATTCTGAAAAGTAAAAAAAAAAAAAGTGAAGTCAGACCAAAAGAAAAATTAAAATTGTTTCGGGTGAATGGAAAAAATACTGCTTTGGGTCAAATGGTTCGATTTTGTCTAGACAAATATTAAAATATTTTTAACATATTTGAATTGTTTAAAATAAAATTAAAGGAAATTTTGAAATGAAAATTTGTTTTAAAACAGAAAAATCAAAACATATCATTGCAAAAATGTCAAAATGAAACATTTACATCTTTTAAGAATTTTGTTTTGTTTTATTTCCAAAACGAGAGATTCAGTAAAGCCGACACGCACTCTCAGTCTGCAGTGTTGTCGTATCCGTGTTGGTCCCAGGATATGAGAGAGACCCAGTGGGTGAGGTGGCATCTTTCACTGAACCAACTTCTGCGGGCGAAAGAGCCAAGCTTCAGAGCTACCCAGAGCTCTGCTTCAGATCTGTTCCAACACAGGACGGAAAAGGAGGCACTGTTCAAGTGGCCTTTGGAGAGATCTGAGATCTACCGTTCAGGGCACCACGTGACTTCATTTTACTTCAGCATGGCTGGGTGTCGAGCTGCCCATTTGGAACGGCTCCGAGCAGATCCACAGCTCACGCTGCCAATCTCAGGAGCAGGTTTTGTCGCAGCCCGGCTACAAACGAATGGTTTGCAGCAAAGGAGAGCACTAATAGCTGGCACATTTTGGGCTCAATCCTGCAAAGCACTCTGGACCTGATCCTGCAAAGCACTCAAGGACATGCTTAACTTTGAGCACGTGAGCAGCGCGGCCACCAATTGCAATGGGGCTTCTTGCATGCTCCGTGCTCAGCAGGGGCGTAGATGTTGTGCGGGATGGGGGCCAGAGAGTGCTCTGCACTTGGAAGTATCAAGCTTTTAGAATCTCCAGCTTCTGCATCCTGCTTTGTTCATGTCTTTGTTCTGGTACTTGGTTCCCCTAGAAGGTTTAAATCTTCCCCAGGATATTTAAGAAATCCTGAGCCGCGGTTCATGTTGTATGTCTTGGCAGGACCACGCAGTTCAGAGGGAGCCTTTTGGCTTGCATTTTGCCTCTGAGGACCAGGGAAAAGAATGTCGTTTTCAGATAACAAGCCCCTGACTGTGCCCATAAAGATCTTCCTGTCTGTCTTGAGCTATCTAGCAAGAGCAGGAGAGGGATATGGCAGACAGCAGAACAACTAGCCGCCAGCATTGTGATGTCCAGCTCTCTGCTTTGGGTGTTTGTTGTAAATGCGTCCAGTGCATTCATAGCACATGCTTGGTGGTCCTATGTGTGTCCTCTCTGCCCTGGTGGCTTCTCCTGACACTTGGTACAGATGCATCCATTGTTAACCAGTGCAGACATCCAGTGGGGAGATTTACGCTATTAACGGCGCTAAGTGCTTTGAGGCACAACCTGCCGCCTGCACGTCGCTGACCACAGAAATCTCCATTTTGATGCACACTCTTTGTGAGCGTAACCTTAGAGAAGGGAGGCCCAGCTGAGCCCAGTGTGTATTTTGGTAGGTCTTTCTTGCTCTATCTTGTTTGTATTTTGCTTCCACTGGGTTAATACACACACAATTATCTGTCTCCAATATATATACCAATAGATCTAGATAGCTATAGAGATCAATGGTCGATATTAACAATATAGATGAACAAACCATATCTATGTTCAGGGACAGACAAGTCTGCAGCAAAGCCATCTGTCCAAAACTTCAAAAGCCTGTATAGGCCTTGCTGGAGCCCTGGGCTTAACTAACAGTCTGAGCCAAAGGCTGTGAACCAGAGTTTGGCCTGGTCCTAGCAGAACAGTTACACATTAGGTGTCCACTAACCGAGTACGCACATTCCTGACCACAGAGGATGGTACAAGAACACCCAGAGTTCTCAAGTAACTATGTAAATCAATTCTCAAGAGATGGTACAAGAACACACTGACCCCTCGTCAGAGAAGGAGGGGATGACAGCATAATGGATGAGAATGTTTTGTTCGAATTAGCAGGTAGAAGAGTGGTAGCAACATCTGGAGCGTCCTACGTAACTTGTTTGTATCACCGCTTAAAGGGAGAAGTCATAGGGGGCCTCTTTGTCCTAGCCTAGGGAACAGCATCTTGGTGTGTTGATTGACTGGATACCACTGTCACAAGCATACATGTGTTCCTGTATCTGTAACCACCGAGCCGGGGCACTAGCCCCATGCATAGTCAACAGTAAACCTGGACGAGCACCTTTGCCACCGAACCAACCCTGTGGTCTTTCTTTCTGAATAACGGCGAGGCCTGCTGAACCAGCCCACCGCACTCTCTGTGCATTCAGCTGACACCGGAGTTCCAAGAGCCGCCACACTGGTATCATTAGCAACGCTGCAGACTAGCAACAGCATGGGAAAAAGAAGCTGGGGGGGAGGCTTGTGCATTCCTTCAGGTGGCCTCCCGGGCGGTCCCAACGCACTTCAAGCCCACACCCAGTTTTCACTTCCACCTCCAGCAGACACCCCGAAGAAATACACAGCCCAACTTAATCAAACGCAAAACCCTGACCAGTGACCCCGCAGGGTTTTTATCGGCTATATCCACAGACCAGCAGCTCTGCCTGTCCCACATGCCAGGCCTCTGGGAAATGATAATGCCTCAGCACGGCCGAGCTCACTATTTCGTGCTGTCTGATGCACGTGCGAGTCTGATGAAGCTGGGTACATGCTGGGCCAATGCCTGTTTTTCAGCAGGATGCTGGCTCCCTCCGGGAAGTGGCCGCACAAGAGGGCATCTTCATCCACGGAGGCCACACTGATGGATACACATCACAGACGGCGAACAGCGCAGCGCAAGCAGAGTGAAGGAAAAGACGGGGACACAGCACCGTAGACAATGGCCATCGAGTCGCTGCAGTGAATGGTCACATACAAACCATGCAGGGGGAACAGTCACTCACCCCACTCAGCGTGCTGCTTTGTCCCCCTCCAGCGGTGGCTGGGCCACAGACAGAGAGAGAGGAGCTTGGCTAACGGAGCTAAAAGACCCCAGCAGTGGAGGCTTGTGCTTTAGGATCCTGAGGTCCCAGGTTCAACCACGGCTGCCAATGAGCAAAGCATTCCATGGCCAGCAGCCACGTTCAGTCCAGGGATGTAGGTCACTCTTGATAAGCAGCACTTGCTTCAGACTTGCACTTCTCAGCCAAGCAACGCCTGCTTGCTTATGCCAGCTTGTCTCTCCCTCTAGCTCGCGGCTGCCCGCTGCTTTGTTTGCAGTGCAGGTACCAGATGGCCAGCAGCCTGCCATTTTTTTGTGGATTTCATCAGCTGTCTTAGTCTATTGTCAAAGCCCAGTGCTGCTTCTCCTGTCCTTCAGTGCGATGCCCAGGATCACCGGCTCCTTTCCTCTTTGGCTTGTCTTCCAGCGATTCCCCATACTCCCCCTCAGCATCCAAGTCTCAGCCTAGAGTGGACAACAGGAAGCATGCTCACATTGTACAACAAGGTCAAACCGTTCAGAGAATAAGTTACAGAACAACACCTGTGTTTGCAGAACTCACAACTGGCAGTGAAATGATGCACTAACTACAACGAGGGCGAAATACAGAACAAATGTTCTGGCACTCGAGCGTATGACCGGCTCCAAGCCGCGGGCTGTCGTTCATTGACTTCAAAGAGGCTTGGCTTGCGTTCGGTCCCAGAAGTCAGCAATGTTCTGAGGGGTGAGCTCAAAAGCGTGCTTGACCTAGAGTTTGTTTTACCTGAAATCATCAGATCCTCAGCTGGGGTCAATTGGCGCCATGTTATTCATTTCAAAGGAGCTCCGCCCATTGACACCAGCTGAAGATCTGTCCCGTTCTGATTTCAAATGCCCCCTCCAAAAACCCCAATGTCAGCTGCTGACTATGGCTACCAGCATGAAGATTTAGGCCTAATGCTCATCGTTCCCACCCATAATCTATCAAATAGGCCTAGCATAATGGGGTGTGTACCCCACATGGGCAAGAAAAGGTTAATGTGGGCCTGAGAGGCCAACTAGGTGACCTGGCTGAGCCTGGAGGGTGGGCCAAGCTTAATTAATGATGAAACCCTGCTGGGGAAGGAGCTGGGTGGGAGAGGAAGCCCAGATGCACAGAGAAAGGTAACGAACTCTGCAGTCACTCTCTGGGCCTGGAGGGACCAGCGGGGTCAAGGAGGAGACCCAGGGGACAGTTGGCCTTGGGTCCTCTTGTGAGTGTCTCCCAGGATGCCAGGGGAGACACTCAGGAGCCACCAGAGCGTGGCAGGCTCTGGTAGAAAGCTCTGACAAAACTGGCTAGGAACTGAACCTCCGGGGGAATCGCCTGGGGGAGGCGTTCAGTCAGGGAATAAAGCATGGCCCCGTTAGGAGAGGCATACGGTCACGCCCCAGGAGGGCGGAAGTGAGTTTATATTTACATTTAATGGGTTGGGATTTTGTTAGGGGATTCCCGGGGAGGGACCGAGAGTCCCGGCCCTGAAAGAAGGGTGAACCTGGAGGTGCTGGGTGGGAGAAGGCCTGAGAAAGGCTGGATAAGAAGAAGTCCAAGAAAGGTAGCAGCAAGGGGTTGGACACAGTGAAGCTTCACTACCTCTCTTGGGGTGCCTGGACTGGTAGAGAGGGAGGGTCTGGGTTCTCCTACCAGTCCCTGGGGAGGAGGCTTGAGGCCAGACAAGGGCGACAGAGAGAGAAGTGCAAGGGCCACAGGGCACAGAGTTGGGGCTGAGGACCTTTTCCTAAGGACATTTGCACTTTGATTTGCTACCCTGAAAGAGTTGGAGTTTGTGACCTGGGCCGAGTGACAGGAACAATGACCAACTCACGGCCCGAGCGACCATGGGCAGAGACACCTAGAGTGGAGAGAGCCTGCTGCACCACGCCCAGCCATGAGGAGGCGCTCAAGTGCGGAGCCCATTCTTCCACACCGTGTAATGAGGTGACATCCTCACCAAGTACAGTTCCCAGAAGCGGGTGGGGGAAGCTGGCTACTGGCTGTCAGTAACACGCCCGGCAGCAACCAGCTGAAGGGTTAGCATAAAGCACAGCCGTGCTAAGACCATGCAGTTGCTGAGGCTGGAAGAGATTCTCCGGGGCCCATCCCATGACAGGGGCCCCAGGGCCTTAGTTATTTGTATTGTTCCTGATAACAGGCTACACAGAGAGAGTGAACAACAGGAACTTTAATTGTCCATCTATCCCTAGAAAGGGAATCAGGGTTTTTTTTCCAAATCTCTATTCTCCAAAGTGCTTGTGGCAGTTAGACAAAATGCAAAAGACCAAATTTTGCAGAATGGTCTATGACCCATAGTAAGCTAGATATCCTGCAGCTAGCATTTCACACTAATTAAAGCAACCAGAAAGAAATGTCAGCTGAATTTGCATGTCCAGCCAGGCTTTAATTACCCTACAAGTGATTCCCGAAGTGAAATAAAAGAAAAATCCAGTTAACCAACATGCCACACGAGGAACAACATATGGAAGACTGTGTGAATAAAGCACTCTGAAATATCAATTTGATAAAGAATTGGGAGAGGCTGGGTCTGGGCTTTGTATCTATTTGTATCAGAACGGCAAACAATTTAATTTGTCAGCCAAGCCAGAATAGCTGTGTTGCAACTCTCAGAGCCTGGCAAATTTCACAGCAGCAGTGGCAAGAGACCGATTGCTGTGATTTTATGATGGGGAATGAAGCTTTTAAATAATAGGCGGCAGTCAGAGCATGCAAAGACAGGTATATGTGCCAGAAGGGCCTGTGATGGTTTAATTTGCCAATCAAATCAAAGCAGGCTTTGGAGTAAAACTACTTGCTGCTGCAAACCACAATCTGATTTGATTTTAGGGGAGACACGGCCTCTCTCCCTCCCTCTCTCGTTCCTCATTACGGCCGTACAATGGCCAGCCAAAGCACACAAGTATGTGGAGAAACGTCTCCCGACAACCACGGCTGCAAAATTCATTTCTTGTGACACAGACACATTGGCAGGCTCCTTTGCCCACGGGGAAGTGATCAGAAGCATTTTTCCTGGACTTCTGCAGTGACAGGATTAACACTCCGCTGGCTGCTGGTTGGGGGGTCGGTTCTGTGGCTAGTTAAATGCTGCTTCCTTCGTTGGTTTCATTTTCCCATGGGTGGGGGCAGGGTCTTTTTCCTGTCCTTGCTGATTGTAACATGTTGCCAGGGCGAGTGTGGCCTGTCGCTTGGCATAATGATTACGTTTACTGGAAGCCTATTATCTGGCCACTAAATGTCTCTATGTCCTGTCTTTGGTAAACAAAAGACACAGGTTTCAGAGTAGCCGCCGTGTTAGTCTGTATCTGCAAAGAGAACAGGAGGACTTGTGGCACCTTAGAGACTAACCCATTTATTTGACCATAAGCTTTTGTGAGCTACAGCCCACTTCATATATGTTCCATTCTATGCATCCGATGAAGTGAGCTGTAGCCCATGAAAGCTTATGCTCAGATACATTTGTTGGTCTCTAAGGTGCCACAAGTCCTCCTGTTCTTTTTGAAAAGACACAAGACGGGTGAGGTAATCTCTTTTACTGGACCAACTTCTGTTGGTGCGAGACACAAGCTTTTCAGCTACACAGAGCTCTTCTTCAGGTCTGTAATGCGGCATGGGTAATCGACCTCCTCGAGATGCAGATGCAAGAATTCTTCCGGCCACCTAGCGCCATCTACGCCGTGGGTTAGGTTGGCATAGCTACCTCCCTCCGGCTCCCAGGAGCGTGAAGAGAGAGTATTAGTGGGAATACGTTTCTGGTCTACACTAGAAAATTAGGTCATTTTAACTACAGCCATCAGGGGTGTGAAAAATCCACACACACCCCAACTAGTGTTGTTAAGCCGACCTAGGTCACTGTGCAGACAGAGCTAGGTCAACAGAAGAATTCTTCCATCAGCCGAACTGGATTACCTGCACGGATGGGAGAACCCCTCCCGTCGGTAGCGTCTACACCGAAGGGCTACCGCAGCAGAGCTGCCTCGCGGGAGTGTTTTCAGTGTAGACGCACCCCAAGTTTTCAGCGTAGACCAGCCCATAGGGACGCTAGATGCAGAGCAACGGCAACGCACATTTTGGTTCGCTCGTCTCTGAAGTAGCTCCAAATTCTGATATAGTTGTCAGTAAAATAAACTTTAAACTCAAAATCCCATCGGTTGTCAGAAGCAAATGGACTGTTAGATCCCCTATGGCCACACTATTCTGCACCCACAATTAGACTAATGAAAGACTAACAGCCCGAGGTCCCATTCCCACTGAACATTTGGGATGTGCACGAATGAAGCACTGATCACTGTCCGCACACAGGGTCACCAAGGTAGCATGACCAGCCTCCATTACCGAACAATTTGCTTTACAGCAAAGAGGGTCTTTGGCATAATGTACACACTCTAAGGTGGTATTGTTTTAAGATACTCGTAGACAGAACAAACACACACACAAGTGAGGGTACAAATACAGTGAATGGAACTAGAAACACCAGCCCTCATTCTCATGTACCTTTATTCCCACTTTAGCGTACTTCCCCGTTAAGATACTTTTAAACTAGCAGGGCTAGTACATTAGAATCAAGCCACCGTACAACACGGCCAATCAGCTATTTCGTTAAGGTCTGCATTGAAGCATTGCCCTAAGCCCTGAGCAAGGGGCAGCGCATAGTTGTCCTGCCCCTGGTGCAGAGCAGAAAAGAGACAACGACTCTTGGTGCCCATATCCCTCCTCGTTCTTAAGGACAGAAATCTGCACCATCCCATCCCTGGCACAGATTCCTCCCCTCTGGCAGTCAGACTAGTTGGTGCATTGCAGGGGTGGCTCTGCCCACTTTCTGCCCCTGTCCAGCCACCCCCGGCTAGCTGGCAACGCAGTAGCCCCATGGAAGCTGTTCTCCCGGTACTGTGATAGATGTAGCCGGGGCAGAGGAGCAAGGTAACGTAGCATGGAAGACACTGGTCACTGTGGAGGGGAGGAAAGTGGCCCCTTACCCTTCTGTGCGGATGTATGAAGCTAATCAGAATCTGGCCTGATATGTAAAGAAAAACTGCAGCTATTAATTATCACTGCACTGAAGTCAATACTCAGAAAAAAAATCAACAAACAATGGTCACGTTCTGATCCTTTCACTCCAGCTGCATGGTGCTTTACTCCACCAGCAACTTCAATGAGACCACTGGAGGGAATGGGAAAGGGATACAGGAGACTGTCAACTTTAGACAACTCATTCAAATCAAGGCTGTCTTGACTAGAAGTTGTTGCCAACTAGTGTATCCTAAATAGCACACCTTAAATGGTGGTATCTGCCCAATGCCTACTGGCTACATAACCAAATAAGAAAAAACACCAGCGACACTGCGATTAATCCACACCATCAGAGACCCCAGGGAATACAGGGTTATAGAAGCTGAACTGCTCAGGGGTATGCTACTATGGAGGAGCTTCAGTATCCAAGCTAGGTACCCTGAGATCTCCAGACTTTGTATCCCCCGTCTGCACTTTCTGTCCATTATTTGCATTCTATTAATAGACACCGGAGTAGTAAAAGCCCTAGCACGTAGGAGAACAAAAAGAAACTCTTCTTGTGCTCAGGCAGTACAGTCCTGTGTCTTTGGAACCAAAGGCTCTGGGTGGCATACATGTAGTCTAGCCAGTAACAATGAAGTATTTCATGTATTGCATGCTTGGCAATAACACGAGAGGGCTCCATGCTTGTACAATGAAATTGGCACTTTAGTAAGAGAACTACTAGCAGAGGTGCTGCAGCTGCAGCCAGCATTCTAGCCATGTGCACACAGGCAGACTTCCTGGTGTCTCCTCCAAACTGTTCCCCCCTATGGCAACCTATGCGCCGCCCTTCAAGTCCCAGGTGGCTACATGCCGTAACAGCATCAACATCAACAGGACAATGACCCTGGCTCAACAAAGCACTTCAGCACCATCTTAGCTTTATGCACCTGAGCCGTCCCATTGACTTTTTATGGGACCATTCATGTGCTTAAAGTTAAACACGTGCTTCCATACTTTGCTGAATCAGGGCCAAGAGTAGCAAGCTCTGGTTCAGCAACTTCATGACCCCTCTCAGTACATCCCCTCAGGTTGGCCCTAATCATCTGCTCTTCTATAGGGAAGCGACTAGGATCAGTGCAACTGGGAAGTATAATCCCCTCTCTCAGATCAGTAGACTCTTCTAACGAGGTTACCCCCTGCAACATACCCTTGTCTGAAATGAGAATGTATTGCTTCAGGGATGGGCCAGATTAGGCCCTGTTCTCACAGATCTAAATCTAGAGACACTTCACAGGCTGGCTGATTCACCCACCTCTAACTGAGAGCAGAATTCTGGTCTGATGGCTTTAATATGAAGTGCAGAGACTTTATCTGGCATTAGTGTAGGAATGGCATCTTGCCCACCTCGATTCACTTTCAGCAGTGCCTGAGAAAAACATGTTATTATGTTTCCCCGCCCCCAGATCTTCGCTGCTTGCAAAAGCTACAGCTGGATGTTTGACTCGAGCGCGTGGAGAAATGCGTCTCCATGGTGGGCCTTCCGTTCCATTATAGTTTTCCAGCATATTGCAGCTGGCAGATCAAAGAGCCCAGCCTATCAGAGCCATCCCACAATGATTATTTCCGCTGCCTGACCTCGTCATCGATCACTGAGACAATAGACCTGTTAGTCTGATTAGAAGCTTGGAGACAATCCATTTGAATGAAATTTCAGGCACATCCACCTACGAGGCCAGTAAGGAAGCAATTCTAGATGCAGACAAATTAATACTTAGCTAAAGTGCACAGCAATCAGACTGTGAGAAGCAGGAGAGAAAGAGACTCATGCTTGGCACGAAGAAAGTTCTGTAAAACATAGGCAGGGCTGGTACTGCTGGCCTCCAGGCCTGGCACTTCCGGGCTAGGGAGCTGCTAATTCTTGTGAGCTAAGCAGGATGGACCTCTCTCAGAGCTTAGTCTCCATCGTGGGCTGCAGGGAGGGAGGTGTAGGACCTGGCTTTATCCACTCAGCCTCAGGAGCATGCCCAACTTGCAGGAGGTCTCCACTACCTTTACATCACCTGGACGGTGCAAAGAGAGTGGAATGGGACCAATATCTTTCAGCTTATTATTCTCTTCCTTTTAATACATACATGTTGAAGGCCTAAGCGGTGTGTGAGGCTTGGGCAGACCCATAGATTTGAATAAATGTGGAGAGCAAGAGTTTACGATAAGCTGTAATATACTCCCAGTACATTCTAGGCCATGAAGTAAGATACTACGCCACATGAGTAAGGGTGTCAGAACCTGGTTCTGTGTGAAGACTTCAAGATTTGACCCTTGGGGCCTTGTTCCCACTAATGACTCATTTACATGACCAGAGTGGTGTAAAGTGGCCTAAGGAGAATCAAGCCCTTAATATTGAAAATGCTTTCTTTCGTAGTTCATTTCGTTATGTTACTGCTGATGGATGTTAGACTTAAGGAACAGTAATTACCAGGATCACTCTTCTTTGCTTTTTAGAAGACTAATGATTCATTGACTTCTCTGCAGTCTTTTGTTACTTCCCCACCCTCAGGTGTCATCAGCTTGTCAAAGAGAACTAGTGGCGGTGCCGTTAGCTTGTTTGCCAGTCCCTAGCAGACATACCATCTGGCTCACCGATTTAGATGAGCGTGAGTATGTATGACAATGAGCTAAAGTCAGACCTGGTGTAAGCACATGTAATTCGGGCCAGGCAATATATGCTGGTGTAGCTCTATTGAAGCCAATGGTGTTATGCTAATTTCCACCAGATGAGGATCTGGCCCAGTTTGCATAAACACATCACAAGATTTCTTAATTGCAAAAAAAAGGAGCAAAGAGAAGGCCAGTTTTTTATGTTTCATGATTGCAAATTGTCTGTTGACTGTGGACAGGGTTGAAACAGGGGTCTCCAATCTATTTTTTTCATCCTGGGAAGCGGAGTGATAATTTAGTTGTAAACCTGAAGTCAGTTAGTATTTTCCTAAAAGCTTTCTGACTATAATGCAAGATAGGGTAAATTTCAAAACCTCTGAATGTCTCAAATAACACAGCTGTATGTTTTATCCTGATGTCTGGAGAAATGAATGTAGCCATAAAAGGCTGCAAAAATCAGTCAGGAAACCAAAGTTTTCTCCCTTTATGTTTTTTAGAAGCAGCTCCCTAGAAGAGACCCAATCCTGCAGCCCTTCCTCCTGCGCCCAGTGACAGCAATGGGGGTTTTGCAGGATTGGGCCCTAAATTCACTAGTCTAGAAGGAGATCTCCCTCTGCGAAGCGGTCTACCATATCTGATTTACCAAATGCAAGGGCAGGGTGTTCTATAGCAGGGGTACCCTGGTTGAGAACACATACCCCTGGGGTATGCAGAGGTCTGCCAGGGGGTACATCAACTCATCTAGATATTGGCTTAGTTTTACAACAGGCTATATAAAAAACAATAGCGAAGTCAGTACAAACTAACATTTCATACAGACAATGACTTGTTTATACTGCTCTGTATACTATACACTGAAAGGTAAGGACAATATTTATATTCCAACTAATTTATTTTATAATGATATGGTAAAAATGAGAAAGTCAGCCATTTTTCAGTAATAGTGTGCGGTGTATTTTTTATGCCTTTTGTGTTTTTATGTCTGATTTTGTAAGAAAGTAGTTTTTAAAAGTGAGGTGAAACTTGGAGGCACACAAGACAAATCCGCCTCCTGAAAGGGGTACAGTAGTCTGGAAAGGCTGAGAGCCACTGACCTATGGAAGGACTCGCTGCAGCTCCAGCGGGGAATGAAATGCTGGCCTTCCAAACAGGCTTCCTCATGCTCTATCGATCCTGAGCACTCAACAGCAATGCCTGTAAAGTGCAGCTCAATCCCTGCTCTCGCCCTTTCCCCCGGCCGTCAGACTGACACCAGAAGATGCTGCAGCTCATAAAAAAGACCAGCAAATTTCCGCCCTGCTCTTTTGTCTCAAAAGATGGGTGGCAAATGGCACCTGATCGTCAGGTTTGATCCCCGTGCCAGAGAACTGACTCTCGCATCATTGCCCAGCTCCGAACACATCAGCCCCAGACCCGGACGAAGCTGCATCCTGGGTCGGGGCTGGAATGACGTTATTAAAGAGACAAAGAGAGCTTAGCTCGGGAGGCAGTGGCTGAGAGAATGAAGCACTTTGCTGCCCCCGTAACAAACTTCATTTCCGCTGCTCTTTCATCAAGTCATTAAGGGTTTCGATTTAGATTTCAGAAGCCTTTGCCCCTGCCCTCCTGTCTGCAGTGAAGCATGGCTGGAAGAGGAGAGTTACATACCATGCATTTAACAGATAGCTGGATGTAGCGAGGGAAGTCACACTTGCTTCATTTTGCGCAGTGCCTGTCTGCCAATGTGATCTTTATGAGCCAAATTCTCGGCTGGTAGAACACCATTGAACTCAATGCCTGAAGAAATTTGGCCCCGATGAGCATGTGTGCGTGCATATGTTGATAGCGGACCTTGTCTCCCATCAGTGCAGGTAATTCACCTCCCCGAAAGGTGGTAGCTAGGTGGATGGAAGAATTCTAACGCTGTCGACATGGGCACCCAGCTTAACACCCCTGACCAATGTAGTTAAACTGACCTACTGTAGACCAGCCTTAGGCACCTAAAAAGGGATCCTTAGAAGCCAGCAAGTGAGTGGGGAGCTGTGTAAGGGCTGGTCTTCCCCAGACACTTTCCTCGGTATAGAGATGTCCCTCCAGGGTGTGAAATCCACCCCCTGAGAGACGTAGTTACGCCGACCTAACCCCCTTGTAGAAGGCGCGAGGTCAATGGAAGAATTCTTAGGGCATGGCTACACTTGCGGATGTAGAGCGCTTTGAGTTAAACCTGCCTTCGGAGAGCGCAGTAGGGAAAGCGCTGCAGCGTGTCCACACTGACAGCTGCAAGCGCACGGGTGTGGCCACATTTGCAGCACTTACAGCGGCATTGGGAGTGGTGCATTGTGGGCAGCTATCCCCCAGAGCAGCTCTTCCCATTCTGGCGCTGTGGCTTGTGGGAAGGAGACAGGGGGTGCGGGGCATTCTGGGTCCTGTCCCAACGCCCCGTGATGCATCGGTTCGCATCCCAGCAATCCCTGTGATTCCGTCCACATTTGGCGCCATCTTTCACCGTTTTTTGTACTGCGCACTCTGTCTTCCCTTTCGGTCTGCGGGAATGGAGCCCGAAGTGCTGAGGAGTACGCTGATGAGTCTCGCCAGCATGTCACGTTTGGCAGTCGAGTTATTCCTTATGATCCAAACTGATAGTGAGGACTCCGACAATGATATCAACTCGAGTAACGCATATGACACGAGTTTGCTTGTGGCATTCACAGACATGCTCACCATTGTGGAACGCCGCTTCTGGGCTCGGGAAAGAAGCCCTGAGCGGTGGGATCACATCGTCAGGCAAGTCTGGGATGACGAGCAGTGGCTGCAGAACTTTCGGATGAGAAAAGCCACTTTCACGGGACTGCGTGAGGAGCTCTCCCACACCCTGCAGAGCAAGGACACGAGATTGAGAGCTGCCCTGCTGGTGCAGAAGCAGGTATCTATTGCAGTCTGGAAGCTAGCAACTCCAGATAGCTGCTGATCGGTCGCTAACCAGCTTGGAGTGGGGAAGTCGACCGTTGGAATCGTGTTGATGCAAGTTTGGGCCATTAATCGCATCCTGCTCAGAAGAACTGTGACTCTGGGTAACGCGCATGACATTGTGGCTGGCTTTGCACAAATGGGTTTCCCTAACTGCGGAGGGCCGATAGATGGCACACATATTCCAATTCTGGCACCAGCCCACCTAGCCTCCAAGTACGTTAATCGGAAGGGGTATTTCTCAATTATTCTCCAGGCGTTTGTGGATCACTGTGGGCATTTCATTGACATTAAATGAAAGATGCTGGCCCAGAAAGATGCATGACGCACGCATCTTTTGGAACACTGGTCTGTTCAGGAAGCTGCAAGCTGGGACCTTTTTCCCAGACCAGAAGATCACTGTAGGGGAAGTCGAAATGCCCATTGTGATCCTTGGAGACCCCGCTTACCCTTTAATGCCGTGGCTCATGAAACCCTACACAGGGAGCCTTGACAGTAGCAAGGAGCGGTTCAACAACAGGCTGAGCCAGTGCAGAATGACTGTGGGGTGTGCTTTTGGCTGTTTAAAGGGCCGTTGGTGCTCTCTGTATGGGAAGCTGGACCTGGCTGATGAAGCATCCCTGCGGTTATATCCGCGTGCTGTACCCTCCATAGCATTTGTGAAGGGAAGGGTGAAAGATTCACTCAGGCATGGAACTCGGAGGTTCAAAACCTGGAGGCTGAATTTGAACAGCCAGAGAGCAGGGCTATTAGAGGGACCCAGCGCAGGGCTGCAAGGATTAGGGATACCTTGACGCAGCAATTTGAGGATGAAAGCCACCAGTAATGTCTGGTGCCCTGCACGGGAGTGAAGTGCAGTGGTTCCAATGTTAGGAGGAATCTGTGTTTGCTATGCTGACTTGCAGTGCCTGTTTCTTTCCTGGGCTAAGGTATCTTTTACTTAATGCAATAATAAAGAGTGTTTTCAAAGCCAAAAAATCCATTTATTGAATAGAAAATTCATTTATTGAAAGGAGACACAACAGCTTGGGAAACAGAAAGGGCAAGGGAGTGGGGAACGGAACAATCACAGGTTTGCGTATGCCCTGCCTGGAGTGCTGTGCAATGTGTGCTGCACGTCAGGGTGGCTACACTGCCTGGTGATGGGGGTTGAGTGCAGCGGGTGAGGGTCGTAGTTTTCAGGGCTGGGTGGTGAAGCTACAGGTGTTGGAGGCAGCTGGTGGCGGTAAGAACCTGGATGTTGGGGAAAGTGGGTTGGAGATGACATGGGGGCACAAGGGAAAGAGTTTTGGGACAAGGGCTGCAGAGGGGGGCCCGGCGCAGTAGTGCTCCGCCTGCATGGCTACGAGTGCCTGTATTGAGTCCGCTTGGCGCTCCATGATGCTTAGCAGCCGCTCCGTGCTTTGATGCCGGTGGTCCGCATTCTGCTGGCGGACCCTCCTTTCACTCTCCCGCCACTCCTGCACTTTTTGGTTTTCATTACTTGAATGCTGCATGACTTCATGCAACATGTCTTCCTTGCTTATATGTGGCCTCTTTCTGATTCTTTGGAGTCTTTCGGCCGGTGATAACACGGACGCCTGAGATCTCAAGGTTGCATTTGTAAAGGCAAAATGCAACACTTAACAGAGGCAGCATTGTTCACACCAGACAGAGCAATGATTTCCCCGTACTTAAGGGCAAGCATAGTCTACACAATAGCATAATTTGCCCATCCCAAAGCAAGTGCACATAACCCACGGGAGCACCAAAATGGTGAGTAAGCACAGGGGCAAGCGTGACTGATTGTTTCACGGCTGTACTGTCCTCTGGGTTTCTGTGCCTTGGGGAGAGCCAACAGTGGCAGGGGGCCTTACACTGAACACTCTCCCCACATTTTCCACAGGAGTTCTGGAAGATATCTCGCTGCTGAGGGTGACCTGGGAAGCAAGGGAGGGCCTTCTACTGCAATGCGGCTTCCACCCTGGCCCGTGTGCAGCAATGGTCCTCCCGGCACAGTGGCACAGACAAGTTAGCCTGACTGGGACAAGGACCACAGTGGGTCTCCTGGGAAACGTGCACAAGCGCATTGCCCAAGTTCTGGATGAGACCTTTGAAGAGATCACTGAGGCTGATTACTGTGATGTAAGAGAGCACGTCAACGCCCTATTCCGCATCTAGGCATGCATGCAGCCCTAACCCTCAATGCCCCAAGAGCCCGCACCGAATAACTTCCTTCCCAAAATAAAAGCTGCTTACCGGGAACCTCCTCTGGTGTTTGTCCTTCCCAAAGTACTGGCCGTCGCGACTGGCTACCTTCCTCCTGGCTTGAGAACAGCTCCTGGCTGCATGTATCTAGGGATTCCGGGGTGTCTTCCTCCGCCTCAGCACCCTCAATCCCGCTTTGCTGCTCCTCCTCCTCCTCCTGCCTTGTTGCACTGGGCTCTGAAGTGGCCATGGTGGTACTTGGAGTGGAGGTGGGGTCACCCCCAGGTATCGCGTCCAGCTCTTTGTAGAAACGGCAGGTCGCGGGGGCAGCACCGAAGCGGCTGTTCACCTCGCGGGCTTTGCGGTAGGCATTCCCCAGCTCCTTCACTTTAACCCTACACTGCAGTGCGTCCCGGTCATGGCCCCTTTCCATCATGTCCCTTGATATCTGCCCGAAGGTACAGTAATTCCTAGGGCTGGAGCGCAGCTGGGACTGGACAGCTTCCTCCCCCCAAACACTGATGAGGTCCAGTACTGGGGATCGCCTGGCGCGTGGAGGCATGGTCACCGGGACAGATGCACAGAGAGCACTCCACGCCTGGCTGAGCAAACAGGAAGGGAGTTTTCAAAATTCCCAGAGAATTTGAACGGCGGGTCTGGCAGCTGGTCACCTGAGGGCAGGGCAGTAGAGTTCAAAGTGATGACCAGAGTGGCTAGCACGGGCATTGTGGGACACGTCTGGAGGCCGATCACAGCGCACTAAGGGACCAGGGTGTCCACACTGGCGCCGTGGCACTCCAGCGGGGGTGCAGCAAACGTTATTCCCCTCGCCGAGGGGGAGCACCCGGAGCGCTGTAGCCGGGGAGTCAGAGCGCTCCACGTGCCTTGCCCGTGTGGCCGGGGAGTGAGCTAGGGCGCCCGAGGCTCCTTTAATGTGCTGTAACTCGCAAGTGTAGCCAAGGCCTTAGCTACTGCCCCTTGCGGAGGTGGGTTACCTATCGTGACGCTGCTGTGGCATTTGAGGTGTAAAAGTTCCCTAAGCTAGACAGGAGTGAGATTCAGAGGAAAGGGGCAGAGCTCAGGGCCCAGATTCACAAAGGCGCCTAACCCCCGTTGACCTGGGCCGTGGGCCCCTCCGACCTCTGCATGGCATTCCCAGCTGCGAGCCCTCTCCTGGAGCTAGGCACATCAGCCAGGCCAGCCCTTCCTTATGAAGTCAGAGAGAGAGAGAGAGGTTCCCCATTGCAGTCAATAGCCCAGCAGTCAGAGCACTCACCCGGGGTGTGGGAGACCCAGAATCAAATCGTTGGATTTGGAACAGGGACTTGACCTCAGGCCTCTCCTCACCCAAATCACCAGGCAATTGGGTGTTCTCCCATTCTCTCCTCTTGCAGCTGTTCTCCTTTTTATAATTAACTAACTAGTGAGTGGAGCTCAGACTTAACCCTCCATCGGCCACATCCCAGACGAGTGCCCAAACCACCAGGCTTTGGGCAGTCAGGGGACAGACACATGCCTCAGCCTGAAAAATTCCCAGTGTGCTCACGCCTGGCTGTCTTTTGTGCACAGCTCGATCCAGTGGGCATGCTCTGAGAACACCAGCTGGCTCAGGCCCCACGGGGAAGAGAACCTGGGAACACCTAGTCCGAGAATGCAGCTGGAGCTAAATCAAGAGCAAGGGCCCACCCTGAGCAGCTCAGGAACTGGGGTGTGGCCATAAGGATTGAGGCAGCTTTGCACAAACCTAGATGCCTGGGAGAGTTTAGGCTCCTCCGGGTGGCAGCTGAGTGGTGGTTTGGAAAACGTCAATGCCACCTAAATGTTGGACTTAGGCATCTAACGACCTTTGTGGATCCAGCCCTAAGTGCCTCCGTCACTTCTGAACATGGGACTTAAGCGCTTCATTCATTTAGGCACACTGAAAATTTGAACCATTGCACTTGGGGTAGTAAATTTCCATGCAGATTCTGCAAGACTCTGTGTAGTTGAGCTGCCTGGCTGGGGGGTTTCCCCGCAAACATTTTTTTCCTAAATAATGGCAGTTTGATCCTTTTTTTTTAGCTTTTCCATCGAAAACCCAGACACCCAAAACTGAAAACATTTCTCTTTTAAATTTTGGAAAATCTTTTTTTTTTTTTGGTCCAGAAAAACCCCCAAAAAGTTTTGCAGGCAACATTTTTTAAAAGGGGGGAAAACATTGAAATTCCTTGCAAAAAATAAGTGGCAGCTCTTTTGAAGACAGATGTCATCCTTACAATCTCGGCATGAAAACTGAATATATATTTTGTACACACACAGCTTGAGAGAGGAATGCTAGTATTCTCTAACGCGGAAAGAGACCAACGACAACAAAGCAATAAGTAACACAGTAAGAGCATTTTGTGTTGATACAAGCCAGGACTTTATCTAATCTGCAGGGAATTGTCTGATCATTTACTCTCTCGCTGGCAAAAGAACTAATCCCATTAAAACAGCATTCTGCACCCTGCTAGCAAGAGCAGATGAAGAACACATTTGGAAACCTTCACGATAGAATATTTAAACAATAACAGGCTCAAGTGATTTAGTACCAGCTGATACAATTCAAAGTCTAAATATTATAAGTGGGGCTTGAAAAACTGGTGTGTGATCATGCACTTAAAGACTGTATCATAAATTCATATGCACACGGTGGCCAAATTAAGATTACACAGGCAACCTTAATTTTGGCATTTCCTACCTTTAGAGTGCTTGACTTTGCCACCTTCATAATGTGTAGCCTTAACATAGCTTTGCATGTGTAATGTTAAATATAATGGTTTTGTTTAATGGACGATACAATTTTGCAGTTATAGGCAGCTTAGTTTCAATATACACTCCCCTGAAAGCAGAGTGCCCTGCTAACTAGCGGGGACCTTTATCAAGTGCTTGGAGACCTACAGAGGAAGAGTTCTATAGGTGTCATATTTAAGGCTTTTTTAATGTCTAACAAACTGTGAGGTGTGTTAAAATTCAGATTCTAATGACTTCTTTGCAGCAGTGGTATAAAAGTACATCTCAAGGATCAACGTTTGGTACCCACAGCTCTGACTGCCAGTCACCCCATCAAACCAGCCTCCCAAGGGCATTTCAATTCTCAAGTGTGCAGGCAGCTGACTAAGATACCATTGGTGCAAGACCCTCTCTGATCCTTTATGGCAGCAACACATGGATTTTCTGCAGAAAGACACCACAGCCATAGCAGAAGCCAAGAGAACCTTACTTTCCTCCCTATAAATCCTGCCATTTTATATGGACAGAAGAAATCATTCCGAACAGGCAACCAGCTATAAACCCAGACTACCTTGACCAATTCCCAGACTCAAGTACTACTCCCAGCTCATGCCTCGCTTTTCTGAACAAATCATGGCGCTAAAGGAGAACTTGTCAGGGACGAAGGACAGCAAAAAGCAGATGAATCTCCACCCTCATTACAGAATTTGAGCCTCTCTCGCTAACACAATAATAGAGTCTGAGGGACAACTAGCCCATCCTATATGGGTTAGACTCCCCGCGCTGGTTGTTGAAATTTAGTGAAGGTCAGCTGGGACCCTGTTGGCTGATATTTGTACTGCATTCTTCAGTAGAGGCCCTGTACCCGAATCTCTGATGTATGCAGTGGTTCAGCCAATTCTTAAAAAACCTGCTTTAACAATCTTGCAAATGACCTGCCTGTCCCCAGCCTCTCACTCCTCCTTCGGGACCAAGCCCAAGCCACCATCCAGGTTCTAGCTCATAAAGCCCTTACTGGGTCAGGACTAGGCTGCATCTGCATCCACGTCTGTCCAAGCTCCTCTGTTCACCAGGTGGGACACGGCAACCACAAAGATGCCCAGAAAAGACCCAGGGCAGAGCTAAAAACAAGCCAGGTTTGATGCTAGGTTCTCTGCCATGGAACATCCTGCTAGGAAGTCTGCTACTCTAACAGTCTCCAGCCTGGTGACGAACCCGAAAGTCCCTCAACACCTTTGGTTCTGCCAAAAAAGTTTCCTAGACGCCTACAAATCCACGGCTGGGCAGGTGCACAGGCTGCTCTGAAACTCCACAGTAACTATTCCACCCAGACCTGGCGCTTAGCTCACGCCCAAGCCCCGGCAGGATGCTCAGACCATACATTGCTCCCCCTCGCTGGTCTGACCCTGTGGGTATTCTCAAAGGCTACCTGCCAGACTGGGCCTGTACAAAATGCCAAAGGAAAGGAGCCTGCCCCACTTACAGCCGTGATCTGAGTGGTTACAGCACTCAGTGACATGGGAGACCCTCATTCAACTCTCCGCTCTGCTTGGCACGGAGCAGGGATTTGAACCCACAGCTCCTGCCTGTGAGGCACCTGTGCTAGTCGCTGGGCTCTGGGGAGGGTCGGCAGAATTCAATTTTTATTTTGCTATAATTTTGACAATGTTTATTTTTAAGAATTATTTCAATTGTTTATCCATTTAAATTTTCACAGTTGTGCATAATTATGGGGAAGGTCAAACAATGCGGGGGGCCTCAAGCAACAATTCCTTAACGACAGCAGACGCTGAGATGCGAAAAGTTAATGCTTTAGAACCACTAAAAAGCTAATTGTCAACATCACATGTCAAAGTATACAAAGCAATTGTCCTTCCATCAAACTCCAGTAGGATCTCAAGCAGCGTTTGTCTTGTTTTGCCTGCCTGCAACTTTCAATTACCCATGGAAATATTTTATATTGGTTTGTGTGTGTGCAGTGAAATCAATCTTCACTGACATTCCCCCGAGAAAAAACTCATTCTGCCAAGCCTGACTGGGGAGGAATTCGGGGGTGGGGGTGGGGGGGGGGGCGTCTCTTTCACTCTCTCCCGGAGAAGCTGCCCCACTTTGTATAAACAATTAAATAGTAATTGGAGCAAAGATGAGTCCCCCACATCCAAGGCGAGCGCCCAAATCACTAGGCCACAAGGCCACTCTCACACTTTCCCTGCCCCAGTGAGGAGCAGCTCCAACCGGACAGATTGCCCTGCTCCAGAATATCCCCGTAGCTGAAACCCTCTCCCGAAGGGTGGGGAATGCACGTTCAGTCCCAGCGGTACATCAGGCAGGAGGGCCAACTGAGCACTGGTTGTCACATCCTGGGCAAGTGCTTTAACCGCTGGGCTAGAGGGCACCACCACCTCCTCTTCCTCAGTGTTCCCTGAAAAAACACTGCCCTGGCTGTAGGCCCCTAACGCCAGGAGAGGGCTCGCGGCTGGGACGCCTGAGTGGAACGAGGCGCCTCCCTCTGACCCAGCTTTTGGTGCCTAACTCCCTTTGGAAGGAGGGTTTGGGCTGATCCCCGGGGAGCTTAGCTGGGCTCCCCGCTCCAGCTCCCTTGAATCCCATTTTCAGGCACCTAACTCCCAGCAGCACTGGGAGCCTGGGCACCTGGCTCGGGGCTGTGGCTTCTATTCAATGGCAGGGTGCTGCCATGCTGAGTCTACGTCCCCTTTGCACAGCCAGCCCATGGCGTAGAGCGAAGAGACAGGCCACCTGGGTCTGGAGAAGATCACCCGTCGCTGAGGCTCTTTAGTTGTCGTTCCCCTGCTTCCTTCGTTCCAGCCCTCTCTTTGAAGGGAAGTCACTGGAGTGGCCGAGCTCTTTACTTGGGTCTCCGGACTGAGATACTGTCATTTCAAAGCAATAACCTAGCGAGCGGGGCGGGGGATTCAGCTCAGCCTGCCCTTCATTACTCAGATTTACGGGTCCTCTGAGAGTGCAGCCTAGCACCTGTCGGCGGATTGCAGAGTGTTTCAGTAATTAGAGTGATGAACTTACAGTGGTCCAGAGGCTGTAGGGAACCAAAGACAGAGACTGAGTGAGCACCGTCCCATCCATCTAACACTGCCCCAGAGCTCTTCAGTTTATTGTTCTGCAGCAGGGATGCAGCTCGGTATCGTTCGGAGTTTAGTAGCTAGGGTGGTTATTAAAAATGCTACAGGAATGAGTTTGTCTCTCAGCGCTCGAGTCGTGCTGGGACACTCCACGCTGCCATTCTGACCCTCTTTTGGGGAGCTAAAACAGTGCGCCCGTACTTCCGATCGTAATAAAATAAACTATTCTGTGCACCCTTCTGTGTGTAGTCCTGTGTTCCAAGCCTCTCGCGTTAGGACTCCAGGCCTGGTGTGTGTGTACACCTTGGCTAGATACACAGCAGCTCTATATCATCACCTCTGCCTCTTTAGGAGCTTTTAGAACGTAGAGAGGGATCACCGAGCAGGAAGAAGCATCTAGTAACTGTGGGGTTTGGTGAGCGCTCAGGGCTTATGCTGCTTGCAAGAGCTTGGCTTTATTCTGTACCAGGTTCCACCTGGCTGTGCATAGGAACAAGGGCTGGGAAGCTCAGCCCTTAAAGGCAATGTCCACACTACCAGTTACACTTACACCTTAGCACTTTTCCCCTGTAAAAGCTATAACTAATGAAGCCACCCTCCCTGCAGGTAGGCAAGCAAGTAATAGCCCACTGAACAGCTCAGACCCTGAGGCAGAGAGGTTAAGGGTTGGATCATGGCTTTGTCAGAAGGTGTGCGTGTGAGTGCATAGCTGCATCACCCCAGCATCAGCACAGGGAAGGAATTGTGCCTTTGGAGGGCACACATTGCTCCCTGCTTCTCACTTAGACTGGGGGATTTGTCATGTTTAATAGCGTTTCCAAGTTTTAAATGAGTTGCCTTTCAATGCATGTTCATGCCCTAGGTCTGTGGAGCCTGCACAGGCCTATGGGGGGAGCGGGGACAGGGGCGTTATACCCCCTTATTGCCTTGTGGCCAAAGGCACACTCTGGCCCTATGTACCAAACAGTATGACACTCCAGCTCTTGTTTCTGTATTAGATTGTGTCTCAGTTACTGTATGTGAAACAGGGTCATATCACTCAATGCTGATCGCCGTATTTGGGGTCGGGAAGGAATTTTCCTCCAGGGCAGATTGGAAGAGGCCCTGGAGGCTTTTCCGCCTTCCTCTGCAGCATGGGGCACGGGTCACTTGCTGGAGGATTCTCTGCTCCTTGAAGTCTTTAAACCACGATTTGAGGACTTCAATAGCTCAGACATAGGTGAGGTTTATCACAGGAGTGGGTGGGTGAGATTCTGTGGCCTGCGTTGTGCAGGAGGTCAGACTAGATGATCATAATGGTCCCTTCTGACCTAAATATCTATGAATCTATGAATGCCCATCCACAGAAAACCCTTGATCACCCTGGTTTATTCACTGGTCCCACCTCCCACCATCTCAGACAGATAATTGAGCTTCTCCAGTGTTTAATATCTATGCAAATGGACTGTAGAGTTGCTAAGAGCTTCCTGGTGCTCTTTAGTGGAGGGTTTTCCACTTGAATTAGCATTTGCGGCAGTGTAGGAAGTGACCTGCGCTGTGCTCGTAGGCTGGGGCGGATTGCTATGGACCCCTGTAACGGGGGGCTCTCTTTCCTCCTAGTGGCCCATCTGGGGATTAGCTTTAGGGAGCTGGACCAGTGTGTACAGTGGGGGGTGCTGAGAGCCACGGAACCAAACTGTAAACCCTGGATAGGATGGAAACCGCTTCAGGCTATGGGTTAGCTCACCACATGCTCTGACACCCCTGCCTGCGGTTGCTCAACCTGTCGTCCCATCGCTTGCTCCAGGGTCTCTCTCGTGCTCTTTCCTCTTCGTGGCTTAGCCTTCCAGCCAAGGCCCCCTCTCCTCGGGGGTTATCTGTCTCCTTCCACCATCCCCAGCAGTCCCCAGACGGGCCGCCCCAGGCTGCCACAGCTGCAGTGCCTTGTGGGGAAACCACCGGGGCCTGCGGTCTGTACCAGCTTCCAATCCAGTGACCCTCTCCCAGAAGCCCAGCCCCTCCTGGTCTTTCCCTGGACTGCTCCCCACACTCCTGGGACAGGCTCCTGCTCTCCCACCTCGTACCAGGGAGTGTGTCTGCAGTTTCCTCACAGTGGGCCCCCTTCCTTGGTGCCGGCTCCCAGCTTTATAGACACCACCCCCACACCCGCTTCATCCCCAATCCAGCCTGACTGCGTCCTAGCTCCCCTGCAGCTGCAGCCTATGGCTAACTGGCCTCTCCTACCTGTATTAACCCCTCCGGGGCCAGGGCAGGGTGCACACCCCATCACATCCCCCCACAACTAAACAGAAGCAGACCAGAGCCCCAGCTGGTGCAAACTGGTGCGGCTGTGCTGATGGTATTCACATTCCCATCCACTCACATGCCAACACCCACCCCAAGAGGAGCTGACGCCCTCTTCATGTAAGAGCTTTTGCCAATATTCTTTGAACGTGATTTTCCTCAATCTGTGACCAACTCTCCAGCTGTTCTCCCGCATGTATTCTCCCAGAGAACAGCGTCAAGAAATCCTTAACTTGACCTTTTCTGGCTCGACCTCTTTCATAAGAAAAATGATGCCAGTCAGAAATGCTCACCCAATTGTGCTTGCTCTTTCACTCTATTATTAAATCCGCCTCACGGGGAAAATATCATAGGATAGTTTTCTTTCAGTGCCTTTTTTGTTAAGCCAGATGCAGGGGCAACATCTGGGTTCCATACGCAGTCTGATCAGACAGTGTTACGGATGTCGGTTAGTGTTGCAATCACGGGTTTTATTTCAATTTTTCCCTCTCCTCCAGGGGACATACTGCCAACATTGCCTTTTTTTTAATACACGCTTTTCAGAATTTCAGATCCACGATGCTGACAGGGCCCCACTCAATGATTCTTAGCTCTGCCACAGGCTTCGTGTGTGACCTTGGGCAAGTCACTTCATCTCTCCAAGCTGTTAACGAGAGATAATGCTTCCTTTTCCCCACCCTTTGTCTGCCTTTTCTACTCAGACTGGGGCAGAGACTGTCTCTTACTATGGATCTACAAAGTGCCCAGCCCACCGGAGCCTCTAGATCCTACTTTAATAATTATAATAGCAGCTCAGCTAGACAGATATAGAAATCCTTCGTACCACATAATCCTGAGTGTGTCTATTGCCATTGTACTGCTCCACTGGGTGCCCGAGCAGTAGGACTGGCTGGAAAAAAACCAGTTTCTCACCTTCTCGTAGCTTCTTCTTTGAGATGTGTTGCTCAGGTCCATTCCAATTAGGTGTGGGCACCGCATGCACAGACATTGGAAGGTTTTTCCCACCGTCAGGTCAGCGGTGGAGCCCCCTGAATATAGGTCCCTGGCGACCCGGCACCTCCTCAGTTCCTTCTTGTCGGTTACTCCAACAGAGGGGAAGGCGGGTGGGTTTGGGACTGGATATGAGAAATACATCTCGAAGAACTCCAGTTACGAGAGGCAAGTAACCGTTTTTATTCTTCGAGCGCTTGCTCGTGTCAGTTCCAGTTAGGTGACTCCCAAGCCCTACCCAGGAGGTGGGGTCAGAGTTACGGAAACGCTGACTGGAACACCGCTCTGCCAAACGCTGAATTGTCTCTGACGTGCTGGGTAATTGCATAATGAGAGGGAAAAGTGTGAACCGAGGACCACGTCGCCACCCTGCAGAGCTCCTGGATCAGGGTCTGGGCCAGGAACGCTGGCCAGGAGGCCTGCGCTCTTGTGGAATGTGCCGTTAATGCACGGGGCAGTACTTTTGCCAGATCATAGCATGCGCGGATGCAAGACGTGATTAAATCCTCTGCAACGAGACCGGAAGGCCTTTCATCCAGTCCGCAACTGCCGTGAACGGCTCGTTCGACTTGCGGAACGGCTTTGTGCATTCAATGTAAAAGTCAGCACTCATCAATCGTCCAAGGAGTGTAGCATTTGTTCTCGACTATCCATGTGAGGCTTAGGATAAAAAAGATGGGTAGGAAAATGTCCTGACTGGCATGGAATTGGGACACAACCTTTGGGAGAAAGGCCGGGTGAGGCCTACGTTGCACCTTGTCTTATGGAAAATGGTGTAAGGAGGGGTGGAGGTGAGGGCTTTAAGCTCTGACACTCTCCTTGCTGACGTAATGGCGATGAGGAAAGCCACCTTCCATGATAGGTAGAGCAGTGAACAAGTCGCCAGGGATTCAAACAGGGGCCCCATTAGTCTGGAAAGGACCAGGTTAAGCTCTCACGCTGCGATTGGTTACTTAACCCGCAGGTATAGCCTGCCCAGATCTTTCAGGAAACGACTGACCTTTGGGTTGGCGAAGACAGAATGGCTGGCAGCTCCTGGGTGGAAGGTCGCGATGGCTGCCAGGTGGACCTTGAGAGATTACACAGAGTCCCTGCTGTTTTAAGTGCAGTAAGTCGTCTAGGATAAGCGGTCTGGGCGCCTGTGTCGGGGGAGCATGATGCTGAGAACACCAGATCGTAAACCTTTTCCACTTGGCCAGGTAGGAGGGTTTCCTGCTACCCAATAGGACCTCCCTGGTGGAGGGTTTCCTGCTACCCAATAGGACCTCCCTGGTGGAGGGTTTCCTGCTACCCAATAGGACCTCCCTAACAGGCTCAGAACACATGAGCTCCATCGGGTTTAGCCATGAAGCTTCCAAGCGGTGAGGTGCGGAGACTCAAGGTCGGGATGATAAAGATGACTGTGGTCTTGGGGGATCAGATCCGGAAACAGGGGCGGTGAGATTGGGGCATCCAGGAGCGTGGTGTACCAGTGCTGGCGAGGCCAAGCCAGTGCTACCCAGTATGACTGCCGCCTCGTCCTTGCGGGTCTTGAGCAGAACCTTGTGGACAAGTGGAAACAGTGGGAACCTTCATCCGGGGGGAAGGAACGCATCCGCGAGGGAGCCCGGGCTGTGATTACAGAAGAAACAGAATCGGGGGCATTTTCTGTTGCTCTTCGTGGTGAACAGGTCAATTTGGGGAACTCCCCACTTCTGGAAAATGTTGTGTATCACGTCTGGGTGGGTGGACCACTCGTGATTGTGGAAGGGTCTGCTAAGATAGTCCGCCAGCTAGTTCTGAGAACCTAGGAGGTAAGACGATTCCTGGTGAACAGAGGGGGCTATGCAAAGTGGGCTATGTCCCACAGCTTGAGGGCTTCACGACATAGGGGAGAGGAACAAGCCCCACCCTGCTTGTTTATGTAAAACATCACAGCTGTGTTGCCCGTCAGGACCCCCACGCATTTCCCCTGCAATTGGGCATGGAAGGTTTGACGCACCAGTTGGACCGCTCTCAATTCCTTGATGTGGATGTGGAGTGAAATCTTGTCCTGTGACCAGAGACCTTGGGTCTGGTGTTCTCCCAGGCGAGCGCCCCATCCCAATGCTGACACATCCATCACCAGGGACAGAGAGGGCTGGGGTTTGTTCAAGGGGGCTCCCTTGCATACCTCCTAAAGTGCTTGCACTGGGTAGCTGGGGTATGCAGGCCTAGTGATGCCCATGTGGCCCAGGAGTCCTTTAGGCTGTGGAGCCTGGAGTCAGTTCTGCAAACAGGCCCGTGCCATCAAAGGGCAAGTCCTGAATTGTGTTTTGCACTTCAGGAGGAAGGCCTGGCGCTTCAAGCCATGAGCTCCTCCTCACGGCTGTACTAGAAGACAAGGTTCACGCGGCAGAATCTGCAGCGTCCAGTGGTGCCTGTAAAGAGGTCCGTGCCACTGCCTTTCCCTCTTCCCCTATGGCCCCAAACTCGGCCCTGGATTCAGGAGGGACGTCAACAGTGCCGGCTCTCATGCCCTCGGTGCCGAGTGCTCCTGTGTAGGACGCACTCCAGCCACGCTGTCCAACCCGGTCACTCTCAGTGCAGGCAAGCGCCCTTCATCCACCTTCTTATGCCACTTGTGTGGCACTGGGGAGTGCGAATGGTGCCATACCGCCTCCGGTGCCATGGGTCTCTTTGGCCAGAGGCCTTCCACAGCATCATTTCATGCACAGAGGCCGGAGCACTCTGCACTGAGATTCCTGGTGCCGGATCCTGTCAGCCCAGAGCAGGTTGGGGACAGAGGGCTGCTTCCATCAGGATCTGTTTGAGCCTGAAGTCCCACGCTTTTTCGGTTCTTGGTCAGAACCTTTTACAAATCCTGCACCGTTCTGTCTGGTGCTCTTCCCCCAGACACTTGAGACAAGAGTCATGGGGGTTGCCTGTTGGCATGGGCTTGTTGCAGGTCCCGCAGGGCTTAAACCTTTGGGATGGAGGCATGCCCCGAACCCCAACGGGAGACCAAATTGGTGTGGTGAAAGAAACCTCATTCCTATCTAAGTAACTAACTACTAACCACTATAACTAGAAAACTATTTACAAAGGCTAACTACAAGATTAGGGGAAGGACTTACGAAGGCAAGCAATCACAGTTCCAATGACCATCACTGGTGGTAAGAAGGAACTGGGGAGACGGCGGGTCGGCAGGGACCTATATTCACTGCCATGAAGGCGCCACTCCAGGGGCCTCCACAGCCGACCCAAGAGGTCCTGCTAGGGGAAAAACCTTCCAACGACTGTGCACGCAGCACACACATGCCTACTTGGAATTGACATAAGCAAGCACTCAAAGAAGTAACCAGTTTATTTAATGTATTAAGCTTAGTTTGCTTGTTTGTTTTATTTGTTCAGTAATCTGCTTTGATCTGTTTGCTATCCCTTATAATCTCTTTATATTTATCTTTTGTAGTTAATAAACTTGTTTTTGTTTTCTCTAAACCAGTTTGTGGAATTCACAACTGGGGGCAAAAAGCTGTGCATATCTTCCTCCACATTGAGGGAGGGAGCAAATTTCATGAGCTTACGCTGTACAGTTCTCTGTGCAGCGCAAGACAATACAATTTTGGGTTTACTCTCCAGGGGGGCGTGCACTTGAGTGCTGGGCAATTCCCGAGCTGAGTCTTCTCATGCAGAGCTGATTTCAGTGTCTGTGTCTTTCTGCAGCTGGGTGTGTCCCTACCTGTGTGTGTGCTGGAGGAGGGTTGGGGGCCTGGCTCAGCAGAGCAGTGGAAGGGAGCCCCGACTGGTGGAATAGGCTTGCTCAGTGGTACCCCAGTACATCAGGTGGCACCCCGGAGTGGGGGATAACCTGTCACACCCAGATAGATGCCTGCTTTGCAGATCAGCCCATCCTGAGTGCTGGCTGTACCCAGATGAGGAGGGAATAAGCAGACAGGTCTGGGTTAACCTGCCAGAACAAAAATATATTCCGAGTTACAGGGCTAGCTCTTGGTTGACTAGTGACTGTGAGCAGGTGAAGTGTGTGGACATCCATAGGTCGCTCACAGGCAGGGCCCCGGCAGGTAGATGAGGATTCAATCACCCCCATATTTACTATTCTCTTCTGAGTGACATGCATGCTGATCCCTTGGAAAGGAGATGCACGACTGGTATACTTCAGCCCATCCCCGTGAAGCCTGAGAGCAGCAGCGATTTTCTCCAGGCTGAATGCGTATCGGGACGAAATGGTTTGTAACTCAGACGTTGGGATTTCAAGCTCCCAGAAGGCTAACGCTCCATCCAGGGGCAGAACAAGGAAAGGAGACAGTAGCAGGGCAGCCATCTATTAGAGGTAGTGTTCAGCGTGCCACTAGCATGCTGCATGGTGGGGGCATGCATGGCATAGGCCTGCTTAGCCCAGCCTAGTGTGCGAGATAAAATATAGACATTCAGCTTCAGGGGTCCCGTTTCATGCTTTGTTATTATCTTACGTTAGCGGTTAACCAACGCCAGGGTTTTCTGTGCTGCACACTCAACAGATGTGGTGCCTGCCTGGTACAGCTCGCTGTCTGGGGAGCGGGAGAACTGCAAAAGCACCTGAATGATTTGGGGTAGCTAAGGCAGCCAGGGAATGTGGAAGGGGGTCTAGGTGAGTTGAAGGGGGTCAGAGCAGGGTCGGCTGTAGGTGTTTTGCTGTCCAGGGCGGAAGACATTTTCAGCACCCCCCCCCCCCACCCAAAAGATGCAAGCCAAAAAAACCTCCAAACCTAACCCGGCATTCAGCACCCTCACACGTAATGATGTGGTACCCCCAAATGTTGGTGTCCTCCCTGAAGACGGTCCCTAAAGCTGGCGCTGGGTGACTATAAGAGGGCTTGGGAGAATGTAAGAAGTTCTAACTTATAGCCCCTTAGGCATCACTTCTGAATTTGGCCCCATGACTCCTCCACTCTCCTCACCTCCCGGGCCTTGGGGAAAGATCCCCAGCAGGCTCTGAACTTGCCCAGAGCCTCCTGCAGTCGGTGGAGGTTGGGCCAGATCTCCACAGCGTGGGCGGACAGGAGCCACGCGAGCCCTAAAGTGACACCCAGAATAGAGCTGTTGGTTTAGCAGATTTCGCCTCACGCGCTTGCACATACATACCCCCATGCAATCAGGGGCTAAATGTGCCCATTATTACTCCCAAGGAATAAAGAAGACAGGGTCAGGATTAGACAACATACAGACCACGTAAACTACGATCGACCAGGCATCCACCTGGCAGTGGAGTAACGTCGCCTCTGGAGCGTCAGGCTATGCACATCCCTGCACTGCTAATTGAGCCAAAATTCTCTGAGATGCAAGACCATTTTGTCACAGCTTTTGTCTCATCACCATTCATTAACCAGCTGCCGGTTTTCATATTTTGGAGTTCGGTGCATGAATGATTAAAGTTCACATTATTTCACGTCTCCCACTTCTCCGCTATGAGTTCGATGGCTATTGACGATAGGTCATCGAGCAGGTTCTAGAGAGAGTCATCAGTATCAGTAAAGAGAAAGGGTGATTTAAGACTTATCAGGGAAAGCTGGAAATGTCACTAATGAAAGGCCAAACGCAATCTCTCTAATGAGAGCCCTGAATCGTAACCAGAAACAGCGTGCATGCAGAATGGCTTATCGTCCCGCTCTTCTGATTACATGGCCAACAGAAATCATTTTCTTTTACTCGGGCACAATGCAGTGTAATTGCTGTCCAGATAGCTTTGTGCAAAAACAGAATATAAAGAGGGCATTTGAATAAGAAGCTTTTTTCCACCTGAAAGCGTTTTAGGAAGCACAGCGGCTAATTGACGCTGGATTCTAATAGCTATGCACAGAATAGAAACTGCTGATTCAAGCTTACAGATGGGTCCAGATCCTCAACTGGTATAAATCATCTTAGCTTCATTGACTTGAATCTAGCTACCCTGATTGACACCAGCTGGAGATCTGCCCACTGATCTCAATGGAGCAATGCTGATTTACCCCAGCACTGGTGTAAATCGGATCTGGCAAATAATTTTTATGGGCCCGGCTCTTTACTCATGCTGGTAGGACCTTACTCTGGGATTAGCCCCAGTGATGTCAGAGGGGCTATTTGCATGGTTATAAACTATTTCGGTGAGAGTGGCAGAATCTGGCCCTCTGTGAACAGGCAGATCTGGGGCACCTGGAATAAACCTCACTGCCTCAAGAGCTCCCACCCGAGAGCTGTATCTAATGGTTCTGGTGGGGATCTAGCAGCCGTGCTTGGCGATGCCATTGCTTCTCCTATTCCCGTTCTATCCACTTCCTCTCGTGCCCCAGGAAGTGGGCCCGCCTGGAAATCAGGACTCTGCCATTGCTCAGTGTGCCAAGTGACCCTTGCTTCTCAGAGGCAGATGTGAAGGGCCGAGGTTAAGGGCCCCACTAGTGTCCAGATGAAAGGGCTGCGAGTTTGAGGCCCTGGCTGGGGAGGGCAGTGCTCTCTGCTCTGCTGGGTAGGAGCATGGCTGTGGCATAGCCTCCACCGGAGCCGTATTAGAGCTGTGCGCATTTCCTGTTGGGGCGGTGAGCAGAGAAGCTCCTTCTCTCAGTCTCCAAAAGCATGAAGCCCCCTGATGCCCAGCATCCGGCAACGCTGCTCTGCAAACTGGACGCTAGCATGGTGTTGCCTAAGGGTGACCACACTGCACCCTCTCTCCAGGGCCTGACAAACCCCTCCAGTCAAACATGGAGCTGTATCCCGGCGGCTCCTGGGATACCGCCGGGACGCGAGCTACCTACTCCTGCCCTAGCAGTGAACCACCCACTGCTGAGCCAACAGCACGGGACACCTTGTCCAGTGGGGGAGATACGTCACGATAGCGTGTGTACGAGCGAGTCCATCTGACCTGCGCGGTGACGCCGCGCAAGTCATTTCCCCCTTCTGTGTCTCGGTTTCCCCTCCCACCTCATGTCTGCCTTGACTGTTTAGACGGTAAGTTCCTCAGGGCAGGGACTACCTCTTCCAACACCTAGCACAATGGGGCCCTGCTCTTGGCTAGATGGTTCGTACTGCAATAGCAATAAGTATTTTTCAGTCAACGGTAAATCTTGGCTGTGTTTTTCCACTTTTGCTTCTCTGGATGGTAGAAACATCTGAAGATGTGTGGTTCCATTATGCCAATTTCCTTCCCCTAATCTCCATAGCAGGAGGATTGTAATTATCTACATGTCTCTCCCTAGCCTGTGATAAATTACGGTGTAGTGTTAAAAACAGGTGCACGTTTGGTATGCCTGGGTGGGTCAGGTGGAACTGCTTGTACAGTGCAGCCTTGAAAGGGCCATGAAATATTCATGACATGTTGCTTTTGCTACATATATAACATCTACCATTAAGTATGGAATAGCTTTGGGTGTCGAGGAGACCTTGATTAATGAATTTGATGGTAAAAACAATGAACAGCAGCAGGGGATGCATTCTCACTGTGATGGAGATCGAACGCTTCAAGCCTGGTTTAACACAGCCGTGTTATGTGTATGATTTCACGATCGAACCCTGCTAGAATGGCCATGGGCCTGATTTATCTCTTACTAATCACTAGTGTAAATCAGGAGTCATTCAATTTTAAATGATCAGATTACACCAGTGTAAAACCAGTTCAAGAGGGTCCTTTGGGTCACTAGTTAATACCTGTGTAATGCCACGGGAAACGGTTATCCTGACTGATCATCTCACGCATGCTGATGTAAATCAGGAGTAACTCCTTTGCAGTCATTGGAATTATATCAGCATGAAACTGGAGTAATCCAGCAATGAGTCAGGCCCTGACTTAACTTAAAGAACCCTTTTGCTTTGGATCATTTTCCACCGTAGAGTCCTGCACTGTTTATTTTGTTTGTTCCATTTCTGCAGCGGATGTGACAACCTGCCCCTGTTACAAGTAGAAAAGGAGGCCTTGTGGCACCTTAGATACTAACCAATTTATTTGAGCATGAGCTTTCGTGAGCTACAGCTCACTTCATGAGAGGCTGAGGTTAGCTTGGTGAATGAAACGCAGGGCTTGATTCTCAACATTCTCGCAGCTGGTATGGTTATTTACCCCCATGCAATCAGCTCCCATTGCACTGTGATAACGCAGAGGTTCTCAACCGGGGGGGAGGGGGGGAAGGAGGGGAAATCAAATCTTTCTCAGAGGAAACAGCGACATGGCACACAGGGTCGCAACACCACTCAAATTTGGTCTGTCTTTCCCTATCTGAGGCACCTAATAGAGTAATCTGTTTTTCACAAGGATTGAATGCCCAGCAGTTCCAGCCAAAGTCAATATTCAGTCTCTCAGAATACAAGAGCCAGGGGACAGTCAATGAAATTAAATGGAAGCAAGCTGAAAAATGACCAAAGGAAGTACTTTTGACTTAATGCACAATTGGCCTGTGTAACTCACTGCCACAAGATATCAGGGAGGCTGAGAATTTAGTAGGGTTCAGAACAGTCTTAGGCATTTGTACAGAGAATATGAACATCCACAATGTCACTTTTTATCCTAAGGGATATAAGACTTCATGCTTTCGGGAATGTCAGGCCCTAGCAGAAGGAATTCCCCTGTGGGCCACTGAGGTTTTTTGCACCTTCCTCTGCTGCATCATGTCACTGCTGGTGACAGGCCATCAAACTGGACGGCCCAGCGGTCTGAACCACTTGCACGGCGTATCTCTACCCTACCTATCACTATCAAGAGGTAAACTTCAGCCTCCAATTGACCCATCATGCCAGTCTCCATCACCCACTTGTTACATTTTCAAACAAGCCCCTTTGTGCTCTCTCCCAACCTGCTCCTCGTGCTTGGCTGGAGCTCCTATAAACATCCGCAAAACGATCTCATTATGTGCCTTCCAAATAACACTCCTTTGCCAGGATGCCTACAAAAAAACTTGACAACAGTTAGGCTGCCAGTGTGCTGAGACCACGGCCGATCATGTCGACCACTATTGTCTCATTGTTCCTTTGTACTCCACTGTCTATCTCTATACACCTGTTGTTTCCTGTCTTATAGTTAAGTTGTATACTTTTGGGGCTAGGAACTGCCTTTTTGTTCTGTGTTTGTACAGCGCCTGGCACCATGGGGTCCTGGCCAATGACTGGAACTTCTAGCACCATGATAATAGAAATACATTTATTTATTATTAATTATTATTATTATTAACAACATGTTCCTAATTATAGGCCTTCTCCTACTCCATTGACATTAATGGGAGTTTTGCTATTGATTTAATGGGAGCAGAATCAGCTCCTATTTGACTGTCTTTGGGAGGGAGCAGGGATAAGAAGTAAAAATTTAGGGTATGTCTACACTACCCCAGCATAGTTACATCACAGTAGCTATGCTGGCATGAACCCTAGTATAGACGCAGCCTACGCCAGCAGAGGATGTTTTGTCTCAGTGCAGGAACTTCCCCGAACATGGTAGCTACGCTGATGGAAGCCATCTACCACTGACATAGCTGTGTCTGCACTGGGGTGTGTTTCTTTCACACCATGGACCAATGTAGCTATGTCAACCTACTTTTAAGTGTAGATCAAACCGTAGCCCATTCCTGAAAAAACTGGAGAGTAACACAGCTATCTTGTCCTGCTACATGACTGTGTCATTAGAAGGGCATACCAGAGTGTACAGACCTATCTAGTTCTCACTGTCAGGGTACCTGCATCTCAGAACTGATGCCCAACTTGTATCACTCCTTTCAATTCTATATTAGCACGGCCCTTTGTTCACCATAGTCTCTTCTTTGTGCTGTAAAGAAGAGACAGTAAAATACATCAGGGCAGAAGTAATATCAAACCCGACTGATAACCGCATTACAAATATATATGCCATCGGTCCTTGTTCCTGTGTGAAGAGAATTGGAACAAAATTAGATAACTTAAAAGAATCTTTACATGCATCTGGGGATTTGGTACAGATAGTTGATTGTGAACAAGGCCTACAGATTGGTAGAGGTCTCCCAGGGTGGAAAGAAAATAACATTTATTTAGTCTTCAAAGAATAAAATACAGAACAACGTTATGCTTGGGTGGGAGCTTTCTGAAGAGTGTTTTCTTAATAAAATGTAAGTTTTTGGAGGTTGCTTTTAAATGGAGCAATTACATGAACGATCCTATAGGAACAAAGAGGCCTTTGTGTTTTCCCTGGGGGAATAAAGGAGTTTCGAAACAATTCCAGTGATTCCAAAATAGTTGTGGGCCATCCCTAGGTACAATAAAACAGCAAACGTCAAGCATTCGGCTTTGCAATGGTATGTTTACTTGCAGTGTACCACTAGGGGCTAGATCCACAAAGGGGACCGAGGCTCAGTATTACAACAGCTAGCCTGAGGCACACTGCCACCCCGTGGAATTCACAGCCCCCAGCTAGGCTCCCCCGCCCCGACCATGCAGTGGGAGAGCTAAGCGGCTATGAATGGGATTCACAGAAGCCAGCACACTGAGCCAGAAGCCACCGAAGCCAGCCAATAGGAAATTTGGAGGAGGGGCTAGGGCTTAAGCCCTGCCCATCAAAGAGAGAATGGTGCCCAAGCCCAGGTCAGAGGGAGGCACCTAGCTCCACCTGGGATTCGCAGCTGTGAACCCGCTCCTGGAGCAGGTGCCTGAACTGACTCAGTCCCTTTCCCCAGAAAAGCCATGGAGAAGCCTGTGCCACCACCATGCTTACAAAGTCACAGCCCAGCGCTTAGAGCTCTCAGGCAGGAGACAGCAGTTCATAGCCTACCGGCGCCTAATTCAGAGCAAGGTGTGAACGCAGGTCTCCCACCCCCCACAATCATGACTAGTGGAGCTGCTCCACTCTATGGAGTATTTAAACATTCATTGGATCAGGGACCAGAGCCTGGGTCTCTAAACCACTGCGATAGACAATCAGCCATGTTCTTTCTCTGAGCCAATGAATGTTTACATGTTTGATATGAAGTGGAACAGCTTCAGTAAGACAGACTGAGAAAACTACACACCAGAGTACCCAACAGACCAGGGCACTCATTTAGGAAGCAGGACTCCAGAGAGTGTGGGGATTTGAACTTGGGTCTCCTACGTTTTAAAGGAGTGCTCAAGCCACTGTGCTATCCAGGCATTAGGGCTGTTGATTATTGCATTAGGCCCAGCAGGTGGGGAAAGAGCTAATTTGAGGACTCTGCTGGGACTTCAGCACTGAGTCAACAGTGTCAGAAGTTTGGTAGCTTTCTGTATACCTGCTATCAGAAATGTAAGCACCTAGGACACCGTGCCAGTGGAAATGTAGGTGTCTAGGGACTACAGATTCCAACAGGGTTAGGTAGCAGCTGAGTGGGGCTTTTGAGGTTCCAATTTTTGGACTTAGATGCCTAAAATGGCAGTTAGTTACCTAAATACCTTTGTGGATTTATCCCTAGAAGTGTTTGTATGCTGTACCAAGTACAAGACAGAATTTGTACCTTGGTAAACAAAAAAAGATAAAGCTGAAGCTCAAGGCGTGTGGAAGCCTGTTTCTTTGGGGCGATAGCTTGTAGTTGCTTTTTTAGTAAATCTCTCTCATTTGAGAGAGCCCGTGATTCCATGTATCATCCACTCATCTTCACAGTACTATTGTTCCTCTGCTGTGGTGCACCAATGCGACCTTTATTAGCTGTGCAATGCCCTGATTTGTCTTCGGTGGCTAGCAGCTTGTTCAGTGACGTTCAGGTCCCCAGCACCCTCCATGAAGTGCTGCTATGTTGGACCATCTCCCTGGAAGGTGCACTATGCAGTCAGGAGCACGACACCACTGGCCCCTGGGTGGATCCTTCAGCTGACATGGAGCCCTCTACTATTAAGTTCATGGTTGTGAACGGCACACAGAACGAGGATGAAGGCAGATTTATTTCACTTTTATGTCTTTTCCTGAGTGAAGCTTTACCCCAGTTTCTGAGAGCAGTAGAACGGACACTGCTTCTCTGAACTCTCGAATGACCGTTCCTGTGTTATGGAAGCATTCCTGACCAATTTGCTGTCAAGCTTCAGCCAAACCGCATTCTTCAAGGCTTCCCAAAACTCCTAATGCACACTGTGTGCTGGGCTCATTAGTAACCTTAATGACAGAAACACAGATTGCCAAGTATTACATTCAAACTCAGCTCAGAGGGTTGAGAGGAGTTTCTGGTCCTATACCTGCCCTTCAACTCCCCTCACAATCTCTATGGCATTTTACAGGCCTGTCTCCAGAAGCTCTGTAGGAAAACCCATACAAATGAGAAACCACACACAAATTGCTGCCAAAACAAGCCAAGTAAATCAGAAGTCTTTCACTGTCAAATCTCTCAAAATAGCCATAAAACTCTCCTGACAGAAATGTGATCCTGAAGCTAACAACGTTCTTTTGCTACGGCATTAACTTCCTTTGGCCAGCCACAAACTCCAGGGCATTGGTACTCACAGGAAATGGCTAGTACTCAGCAGAAAGACCTGCTCAGTTTTTGTGCTCATTATCGTTTTTGTTGAATGTTTACTCAATATTTATAGTACGGATGCCATGCCCACAGATTTTAACAATTGCTCCTAGCTTTTGAGGTACAATAGAGGACTACTTAATCTGAGAGGAATTTGCCAATCGTCTTGAATTGGTATTCCAGAGCTAAACCAGAGGACTTGACTCTTGCTGAGAACAAGTGTTTTGTATGGAATGACCTGCTGAAATGTGAATTTCCTTTCACTCCTTAGGCATAACTCACAGTGCAACTATAAAGATTATGAATACTGCAAGGCTGGCTGTCTCTCAGTAGAATGGTCAGAAGGGGGATTAACCAAAGGAAAAAGACGTGTGGGTGAGAAAAGTGTCCCCCATTCACTCTAGCAGAAGTAGTGCAGTTCCAAGTTGCTGCTCAGTTCTAAACCATGGAGAGGACCTTCTTAACATTATAAAAAACACTGTTGGGTTAAAAACATAACTTTAGTATTTCTCTCAGCTAGGACCAGGGAAACACCTTGGCCAGTTTCTGATTGCAGTATGTTCTAACTTTCCGATTAAAATGCACATGAAAAATGTTGCAACCTTTGGCTTGCAAATGCTGTAGGTGAAGGTTTTAATACATAAACCATCTCCATAGGAATAAAATCAATAAGATTTTATTGGCCATAATTTTTGTAATCTTATTTGTACAAACCCTTAATTCTGGATCATATTTGACCTTGCAGTGGCTCTAGAGTTTCAGAGGGCAAGATGGCAGTGAGTGGGGGGAGAAACCTTTATCGCTCATCTCTGTAAAGTGGATGATTATAATGTGCATACACATGATAATGATTACAGGGCTTTTGCTGACAAACAGAGGGTAATGATTTTCCTAATAAGAATGTAGGTGATTCAGAAAGAATAAAACTAAATGCTTATTTATTAACTTAAATGAATCTGTCATGACTCTAATCACTTATGCTATGACTTCTCCATTAGTGCTGTAGTGTGGTGCTCTTAAAGCATCTGTGTAAACCGGTAGGCTATTAGCAGCAAGGTGGCGAAGGGAATATCTTCTATTGGACCAACTTCTGTTGGTGAGAGAGACAAGCTTTTGAGGTACATGGAGCTCTTCTTCAAGTCATCCTGGAACCAACACGGCTACAACACTGTAAACTAGTAGGATGCCAGATTTCCATCTTGCATTGTGAGCTGCTGCTTTGGAATTGGACAATATCCAGGCTTATGCCACCTTGGCATTTAGCATGTTTAACAATATTTTATAAGTTTGCTCCAAGAATTCTCTAACATATATACCAAAATGTGACATTAATATTGATAATTCTGACATCCCCCTACCCTGCCATGCACTGAAACTATCCTTCAAATTAGTGATCCAATAAATTATATAAAATAAAATATAACAAAATAAAATATTTCTAATAAATAATAATAAAATATATAAAATATTTCTAATATTCTACCAGACATCTTCCCACTCTGTTGGCTGTTTTGGAATTTCCCAGTTCGCATAACTTAACACATTCCTTTCTTCGATTCTTCTTAATTTTATTTACACTTATGCTTTCCCCAAAACTATCAGTGTGTGTTCATACTGGGAAGTTTGCTCATGAGATCCCAGGTTTCCTCACAACAGAGGGTGTTTGGGCCAGAGCCTGACTGCTAATTGCATTCTGAGACTTGAAACATTTATCAGGCTCTTACTACTCAGAAGGCTAAACATACCAGCTAGAAGTAGCTTTGAAAGAGGAAGTGAGGTGTTGACTGTGAAGCTGGGTTCTTTGCAGGTCACGCATAATCACCATTAATAGATTTTTGTAGGCCCCATTAGACCCTGAGCTATACTTGTGCTAACCCACGATCAAATTGCACTGATATCATAAGGGCCTAATTTGGTTTTCAGAAGAGACAGTTACCTTTTCCGTAACTGGTGCTCTTTGAGATGTGTTGCTCATGTCTATTCCACAATAGATGTGCGTGCTTGCCACATGCACCGGTGCCGGAAGTTTTTCCCTAGCAGAACCTGTGGGGGGGAGCACCCCCCGCGACCTCTGGAGTGGCACCTGCCTGGCGCGGTATAAGGGGAGCTGCACGCTCCCCCCACCCTTAATTCCTTCTTGCCAGACAACTCCGACAGAGGGGAAGAAGGGCTGGTTGTGGAATAGACATGAGGAACACATCTCGAATAACACCAGTTACAGAAAAGGTAACTATCTTTTCTTCTTCACTGACTGATCATGTGTATTCCACAATAGGTGATTCCAAGCTATATCTGCTGGAGGTGGTTCACAAGTTCCCAGGACGGAGGACAGCCCTGCCGAACCCGGCGTCATCCCTGGTTTGGGAAACAATCGCATAGTGCGAGATGAACGTGTGAACCGAAGACCACAGGGAGGCCCTGCAAATGTCCTGGATGGGGACGTGGGCCACGAAGGCAGCCAACAAGGCCTGTGCCCAAGTCGAGTGTGCTCTCACAATGAGTGGCAGGGGGACACCCGCTAGCTCATAACAGGAGCAGATGCACAAAGTGATCCAATTGGAAAGCCGCTGAGTGGAAATTGGCTGGACCCTCACGCGCTCAGCCAAGGCGACAAACAGTTGCGAGGACTTTCTGAACGGCTTGGTCTGCTCGAGGTAGAAAGCCAGAGCCCGCCGCACATTGAGCGTGTGGAGATGGCGCTCCTCACTGGACATCTGAGGCTTGGGGCAGAGGACCAGTAGAAAAATGTTCTGACCCATGTGGTAGGTGGAGACCACCTTCGGGAGGAAGGTGGGGTGTGGGCGGAGCTGGATCATGTCCTTATGAAAGACCATGTACAGCTGCTCGGAGGTCAGGACCCTGAGTTCCGAGACTCGCCTGGCCGATGTGATTGCAACCAGGAAGGCCACCTTCCACGAGAGGTGAGACCAGGATCATGTGGCCAGTGGTTCAAACGGGGGCCCCGTGAGATGAGCCAACACCAGGTTTAGGTCCCAATGCGGGACCGGGGGTCTAAAATACAGAAAAAGATGGTCCAAACCCTTAAGGAACCGGCCAGTCATAGCATGGGAAAATACCGTGTGCCCTTGCACTGGTGAATGGAAGGCTGATATGGCTGCCAGGTGCACCTTGACTGATAAGGGCGCCAGGCCCTGGGCCCTCAGATGGAGGAGGTAATCAAGGATAAGTTGGATTGGGATGGCCACAGGGGAGACACCCTGGTCCGCCGCCCACTTAAAGAAACGGGACCACTTCGCCAAATAAGCTTGGCAAGTGGAGGGCCATCTACTTTTGAGGACACGCTGAACCTGTTCTGAGCACGTCCTTTCCTCTCTGCCTAACCACTGAGCAGCCACGCCATGAGGTGAAGTGCCTCTAGGCTGGGATGGAGGAGGCGGCCCTGGTCCTGAGAGAACAGGTCCGGGTGGAATAGCAATGGCCACTGCGGAGCTACTGCCAGACCCATGAGGGTCCCATACCAATGCTGCCTGGGCAACGCTGGGGCAATCAGGAGGACCTGGGCCTTGTCTCTCTTTATCTTCTCCAGGACCCTGCTGCTTAGAGGGAATGGGGGAAAGGCACAGAGAAGTCAGCCTGACCAGGACAGGAGAAAGGCATCGGAGATAGTGCCCCTCCCCAGGCCCTCCCGGAGCAGAACCGGGGGCATTGCCGGTTCTGCCGAGTCACGAATAGAGGCACCTGGGGAGTTTCCCACCTTCAGAAGAGCCGGTGGGCCACTTCCGGGTGGAGGGACCACTCATGTTGCAAGGAAGTCTCTGCTCAAGCGATCCACCCTTTCGTTACGGGCACCCGGTAGGTGGAAGGCCTTCAGGTGGATGTCGTGGGCTATACAGAAGTCCCACAGCCTGAGGGCTTCATGGCAGAGGATCGGGCCCCACCTTGCCTGTTGCTATAGAACATAGAGGCCGTGTTGTCTGTGAGGACCCTGACTACCTTGCCCTCCAGGTGCATGTGGAAGGCCATGCACGCCAGCCGCACCACCCTGAGCTCCTTGATGTTTATATGTAGGGTCAGGTCTTGAGCCGACAACAGGCCTTGGGTCTGAAAGTTCCCCACATGGGCCCCCAAAGCCAGGTCTAACGCATCAGACAGCAGCTTCAATGATGGGGTCCTGTCCCTGAACAGGACCCCTTGGAGCATGTTGTTTGGGGCGGACCACCACTGTAGGGAGGTGATCACAGAGTCTGGCCCAGTGAAGACCATGTCCATCCTGTCCATGGCCTGGGAGAACTTCAAGGCCAACCAAAGCTGGAGGGGCCTCATCCTGAGTCTGGCTTGATGGACCACATACGTGCACATCGACATGTGACCCAAGAGTTGTAGGCAAACCCTGGCTGTTGACACCAGGAACCTTGTGACCGAGTCAATGAGACCTTTCAGGGTCTTGAATCTGTCTGGCAGGAGAGAGGTGCTGGCCGACACTGCATCCAGGAGCACCCCAATAAACTCTATGCATTGAACCGGGACTAACGTGGACTTGGTGTTGTTTACCAACAGGCCCAAGGCGGTGCACATGGACAGGAGGAGTGCCACGTGATCCCTCACCTGTGACCGGGAGGTGCCCTTGACAAGCCAATTGTCCAGATAGGGAAATATCTGGACCCCCTGCCATCTGCATTAGGCTGCTACCACCGACATGCATTGTGTTAACACCCTGGGGGGCTGTGGACAGACCAAACGGGAGGACTGTGAATTGGTAATGATTCTGTCCCACCACGAAACGGAGGAAGTGCCTGCGCCCCTCGAATATGCGGATGTGGAAGTACCTGTCCTATAGATCGAGGACAGAGTACCAGTCCCCGGGATCCAGGGAGGGGATAATGGAGGCCAGAGAGACCAGGTGAAACTCAAGTTCCGCAATGTACTGGTTCAGACTTCGCAGGTCCAGGATGGGCCTGAGCCCACCTTTGGGATAAGGAAACAACAAGAGTAATACCCCTTGCCCATGAACTCCTCAGGCACCGCTTCTACCGCTACTAGTCCTAGGAGCTGTCCCACCTCCTGCTCGATCAGAGCCTCGTGCAAGGGGTCCCCCAATAGGGACGGGGTTGGAGGGTGGTTGGGCGGGGAGGAAGAAAACTGGAGAGTGTAACGCCAGGAGATGGTGTTGAGGACCCATCGGTCCGAGGTTAGCCACGACCATTCCAGGAGGAAAGCACACAACTGGTTGGAGAAGGGTAACTTTATTGGATCCCTGGTGAGGACTGGCGGGATGCCCCCAAGCGTCCCATCAAAAACGCCTTTTCCCCGCCTGCTTGCCTTGGAGGACGCAGGCTGGGGGGCAGGCTGAGACTGCCTCTGAGGGCGTCTCTTATAGTCCCGCTGCTTTTTATAGGCAGCCTCATACTTCGGGAGGGCAGCCTAGGTGGGAGTTTGCTGCAGCTTGAATTTAGGTTTTGCTGGAGACGGGACATAGAGGCCCAGAGTCTGGAGGGTCATGCGGGAGTCTTTCATCTGTTTCCTCCGCAAACAGAGCTTTCCCATCAAATGGGAGATCCTGCATGGAAGACTGTACCTCGCTGGACAGCCAAGAGAGCAGGAGCCATGACACCCATCTCATGGACACTGTGGAGGCCACTGATCGTGTGGCTGTGTCCGCAGCATCCGAGACTGCCTGCAGGGACGCCCTAGCGGCCGCTGCCCCTTCCTTCACTAGCGCTTTGAACTCCTTCCTATTGCACTCCTGGAGGGACTGCTCCAACTTGGGCAGGGAGCCCCACAGATTGAATTCATACCAGCCCAGGAGAGCCTGATGGTTTGCCTCTCGTAACTGGGAGCTCAAAGACGAATAAATTTTCCTTCCGAAAGAGTCCAGTCTCCAAGAATCTTTGTTCTTTGGGGTCGGGGCAGGCTGACCCTGCTGTTCCTTGTGGTTGACCGACTCTACCACTAAAGAGTTGGGCGCCAGGTGGGTATACAAGTGCTTATGCCCTTTAGTGGGTACAAAGTACTTGCATTCCACCTTTTTAGAGATGGGGGACAACGAAGCCAGTAGTTCTACAGGGCATTTGAAATTTTAGCCACCCCTTCATGGAGAGGCAAGGCCACCATACCCGGTGCCGACGGGGACAACACATTAAACAGGGAGTCTGAGGGCTCCTCCATCTCCTCTGCTTGGAGGTGGAGGCTTGCTACCACCCCCTTTAAGAGTTTTTGGTAGGCCCTGAAGTCCTTCTGTGGGGCAGAGGGGGGCGGAGCCGCAATCGCCTCCTCCGGGTGGGGCGAGGCCGGTGCGGTGCTCTGGGTGTCATCCGGCACCGGAGGGTCCACCACCTGGTCAGACTCCGGGCACGGTGCTGAGGACGTACATCCCACCGACTCCTTTCTTGGGGGTCTGGAGTGGGAGGCCAATGGTGCTTCCGAAGCTCCGGCCACCGAGCGGGTTCCCACCGGAGGCCACGGTGCCCACGGGTACCATTGGGCTGGCCATGGCGCTCTGTGCCACTGCACCTGCTGTGGCACCGGTGGGGCTGGGTGTTCGGGTAGCATGACCTGGCCCACTGAGGGACGACTATGACTGGAGACCGGGCTGGCGTAACATCTGCTGCTGTCATTGGACCGGAAGGAACAGCGGTGCCGGGATCGTGATCTCGACGTGGAGGACTGGTACCGACAGTAACAGCTTCTCCGCGAACGGCCTCGACGGGCAGATCCGCAACGGCGAGAAGTGGCGATTGACGCCCAGGGCTGCGGTGTCTTGGCGGAGACTTGGAGCGGGAGTCCGAGTGGGAACGGCATTGACAACCGTGCTGTGACCGACTGCGGTACCCTCTCTGAGACGAGGACTGTTGGTGACACCCGCCGCGGTCCCGTCGATATTCACTCCTTGAGGATGAGCGGCACCAAGAGTCCCGGCTGGATGGAACCCAGGCAGACAGTCTGGTCGGTGTCAAGGGCGATCCACATGGACTCTGTCCTGAGCGATTGCTGGGCAGTGAATGGTGTTGGGAAAATTCCCTCGACTGAGACCGGGCCAGAGGCGACTGCGGAGATCCCAGCGGCAGCTTGCCTCAGGAGCATGGGACTGACATTGGCTGTGCTCCAGGCACCAGCATAGACATAACATCCCGGGCTGCCTGGAGGGCTTCAGACGTGGATGGCATACAGACATCCTGTGAGGCCTGTTCTGAAGGGGCTGGGCTACTCCTCTCAACGTGAGTTGGAGGCCTGGGGCCCGGTGGGGATTGAGGACTGCCTGACATGGGCCTAGCTTCTGTCCCAGACTTCCCACGGTGCCGCTGTGAAGAGGGAGTCTTCCTGGCCCTCTTGGCATGCCGCACAGACAGGGAGTGGTGCCAACTGGTCAATGGCACCGGAGGGTTGCTGCGTACTGATGCCACGGTGCCGGTTCGGAGCGGTGTGCTGGAGTCAGGGTCAGCACCAACCCCCTCAGGATGGCCCGGAGCCTAATGTCCCTTTCTCTTTTGGTACAAGGCTTAAACAACTTGCAAATCTTGCACCTTTCATTGATATGGGTTTCTCCCAAACAGTGCAAACAGTCTGCATGCGGGTCACTTCTTGGCATAGAACGCCTATAAGAGTCGCATGACTTAAACCCCGGGGTGCGGGGCATGCCCCAGCCCGGGCTCACTAATTAAACAGCTAACTAACTACAGGTACTAACACTGAACGAACAAACAATTCTGGGGACGAGCTACAACAAAGCTGGATCAGAGCAGTTCCAATCTTCGCATCTTCACTAGCGGCAAGAAGGAACTGAGGGTGGGGGGAGCATGCAGCTTCCCTTATACCGCGCCAAGCAGGAGCCACTCCAGGGATCGCGGAGAGCGCTCCCACCCATGGGTATGGCTAGGGGAAAAACTTCCGGCACCGGTGCACCTGGCAAGCACGCACACCTATTGTGGAATACACATGAGCAAATCACTCGAAGAAGAACCTCCAAATTGCAGAGCAGTTATCATAATCTCTGGGTCTGCATGAGATGGGAAGAAATCATTAATATCACCGCCTGTGGAAGTCTGAGAGACTGGCGTTTAAAATCTTATTTAGGAAGTGAGAAAACGCTGAGTTTCTCAGCAAGTTCTATGGCACTTTTTAAGAATTAGGCTGGACTCAAGAAAGTATCTTAAGAACGGTCCTATCACCCAGTTTTAAAGTGTCGGTGGCACTTTAGCATATTGGCTTTTCAGAAACTTCCAAACTTCCTTACTCATGTAAATACCATTGATTTTTAGTAGGTCTCCTGGGGGGAAATCTAATCTGAACAGAAAATTGGTGAATGCTTTAATTTTGTTTAAGTACAGCTCTAGTATAGTATTTTCACTCATTTTAGAGACTTTTTTCCTGTGTATTGCCATTCTTTATCTACTAAAGTCTATAAAGGTTAATATTTAATATATAAACTTAGCTTTCTGGTGCAGAATAGATGCTGTTTAGCTGCATTTCAGTGGACAATGAATGATACATTAGACAACTATTTTGCATACAAACCCTCTCAAACTCAGTGTTCACAAGATTATCCTTTCCAGTCAGAATAAGAGGGAGGGGATTCTGTTTGTTGTGCCCAAGTTTTTTTCCCCTCCCAGCTCATCCCCTCCTTGCTCCAGCATGCCATGAGGACAGCTGTGCCATCCTACTTTCCCAGAACTGCAGAATGTTATAAATACAGGCTTATGAATTCAGTGTAGGGTCAAGCAGGAGGTTGGCGGTAGATGGAGACAGAATCATAAGTGATTCTACCTCACACTTAAGTTCCCCCACACTTGCAAATAACAAGGGGTAAATACAGAAAAATGCAGATGAATTAAATTGTCTTGGATTAAATGCTGAATAATGCTTCATTTACCTCAGTGTAAATACCGCTTTACTGAAGTTCTTATTTCAGAAAGCACAGCTGCCCTGTATGCTCAACTCTCCTGGCACAGAAATCATGGAGTAACAGATTTACAAAGATTAGTCACTAGTGATTAAAATAGTGCCAAATGTGCGTTGCTTGTGGCTTCAGACATGCCACATAGCTCCCGCTGAACTGTGCAGCATTTGGCAGACACTGGTAGATGGCCTAACTAGCAGATTTCTTTCATAGTCAGATTAGATTGTTCAAGTGCAATTTAGAATACTACATGGCTAGTGAACGCATCTCTAACTTTCCACATCAAACCAAGTGGATGGCTCAGATTTGGTAATACTAGTGTTCAGCTGTAAATTGTCTTTCGTTAGAAGACTATATCCATTCTGTCTTTGCCTTTGTAGATTGAGACTGATGTGAAAACAATAAATCCAGAGGTTGCGGAAGAAATTACTGCTACTCCTGATGGGACAGCGAACCTGTCTCTGCAAGAGAGTGTAACTATACAAGCAGGTATTCCTTAAACTCTTCTTCAGACTTTTCCTATGACACAAATTCTGACTGCAGTATGTCAGAACGTAGACAATATTGCAAAATAAGCACAGACTATTTTTAATTGCTTTTGATCTTATGCTTCTCTTTCAAGTCTCAAATTTGAGGTCTCTGGGCATGCATGTTTTGTTATAGTTGGATTTTTTGAGCTTCCTGTTTATTTAAAAGACCAGGCCAATTTTTGCATTTATAATTAAGATACTCTTACATATAACACAAAGTGCATGTGGGTGCTTTAGATATTTATTCCAGTTACATACTGCAATCACTTAATCACTTTTTCACTTATTGCAGAAACAAAAACGTAGAACAATCTTTCCAAAAATTCTTGCTCCCCATGAAGGTAGAAATGACTACCCTAACTCCTTTCTATAGACCTAGGACAAAAGGTGTCACTTCTTAAACTGGAAATGTATTCCAGGCAACAAGCGCTGTAAAATGTACTAAGAAAGCATCAATATCTTATGCTGGAGCATAATGATTTAAAAATCCAATACAAGAGTCCACAAAGCATTCTGTGTGTTTTTACATACCAGAGGGTGATGCCTTGGTACCTCAGTATAAGCCGTCTGCCAACAGGCTACATTTGTGTGCTAGCAAATTGGTAATCTTTGTAATTTGCTCTTTAGTGAAGCAATGATTTCTCTTCTAAATTCTATGTTCTAATTACAGACTCCAAGGGAATTCTTACTACAACTAATTAAGTTTCAATTTGCAAACTCCACAATACCATGGAAAATTAGGTGGGTAGAGAAGCTCCTAAATAGAGGAGGGGCTACAGCCTTTAAGGTACAAAACAGAAATCAAGTAGACAAGACAAACAGAAGGAGCAAAAGATAAATAGCGGTGAGGAGGGAATGCACATCCTTTGAAAAGTCTCCCACAAAAATAGCAAAAGCCTCCTTTCTGGAGGCATTTGAGACTAGACCTGCTGCAGTGCTAGCAAAATACTGTAGGTCAGTTGTTCTCTGTCAACAGAATCGAGTGTTTTGAACAAAGTAAGCAATGGAGGTCTGCGGTGTTGAAAGGGAAGGTGGTGCCCATAAAAGCTTTTTCTCCCTTTGCTGGCAGAGGTTGGGCTAGATGTGAAATAGGTTACCCTTCACATATCTAATTAAGATTCTAGTGACTGACTTTACTTTTTTCCCCCCTCCAGGCTTTCTGTGAATTTGGCGAGGCAAGATTGCTAGAATAAGCGTGTAATTTGAGTCATGTTGCTGCATAATAGTTACAAATGTGACTAAAATTCCCATAACATTCTAAGCTACCAATTAGTAGCCTGTGTCAGTTACGTTCTCCTCTCCCCAGGCCATATCAGCTCCATCCTACTTCCCTCTAAAAGTGTAGGAAGCCTTCTGCTTGCTACAATTTGTCTTCAGCCCAGTAGTACTGTCAGCCCTGGAACAGGAGACTTCTACCCGCAGCTGCAACTGGCTTTCTGAACTCTGCCTCTCTTGGTTCTGTGTGATGTGGGAGATGGAGCTGGGTATCAGATGGCACTATAAGACTAATATCAGGGAAAGGGTGGTCTGATGAACAGGATGGGCATCCCAAACTGTCACAAATCCATTTCCCTGTCACAGTACCTGTAACGGGAACTCTCCATAAAACTTCTGGACAAGAAAGTGTCCAGGGGTAAAGTAGTGATTGTTTCTACGCCAGTCACTGTCTGTAGGTGAATGGCTAGCTGAAGAATCAAGTGCTCTTAACCCAGCCAGTCACTGACAGGGCAATGCCCTCCCTTGAGGTCACTGTTCTATTCTGAAGCACAGAATTGATAATATGCAGCACATGGTGTCCTGGACACTGTTTCAGTCTTCCAGCAGTGCATAAAGATCAGCACAGATTCCAGCTGGAAAGCAGCTTTATGCTACAGTAGCAGAGAACGCTTTCTTCTTATTTCAAGCCCTGTATGACATAGATCAGAAAGCTCAACACCTGCTTCAGTTCCTATAGGTCTCTTAGGCTGAGCAAACAAAAGGAAACAAAAGGTCTCCATCAGCATGTTGCATTCACTATTGTCTCAAGCTCCTGAGGAAAGCTACATTAAATAGTAACTCTTTCCGAGTTAATTGTAAAGCAGGTTCTGCCTAATCTTGCCAGTCTTCTGAGTTATGGTGTAGCCTCTATTCGCTGGCATTCAGCCTATTAGGGAGCAGCAGTGTCACTATTCCACATACCGTTTCTTTCAGTAATCAAGTATTCTGATGGCTGGAGATGCTGTGTCTCTGGTGAGCTTAGGTTTGGAAACACATTCCTGTCTACAAAAGGACATAGCATTTAATTACATCTCCAAGCATGATGGAAGTATAATTCTTTTATTGTTCCTAAAGTGGCAACCTAATGTCTCTACCTCTGAGCAGCAGCTACCAGATAAAGAATCCTGACACCTTCACTAAGCTTTACAGACACAATTACAATTCCTGTGCAGAGAGCTGGTCCAGAATTCTAATCAGTTCTGGTGGTCTGAACAGAAGCCCTAACGTCACACGAGGATAGACATTAATCTATTCTGGATAAATTCCTGCAATTGTCAGAGATGATATTAAATCCAGTTTTTATGTTGCATTCCACATTTTTTCAGGTCAGATTTGCTTTCTTTACAAAAAAAGCCCATTTTAAGCAATTTGAATGGACATTACAGCCTTGTCAGATGCTCTAAAAGGGATTCCAAGTAGGAAACATTTTGTTTCAGGTCAAAGTAGTTCTCTGGCTTATGTTATGGAGGTCATTTGATGACCTCAATGGTCCCTTCTGGCCATGGAATCCATGAACTGGTTGGGCCTTTCCTCCATTTGCCCATAATGAACCTAACTGGTCACAATGACTGGTCTCAAAGCAGCCACTACCTTCCACCTGTTTATCAGTTCATCTTTATGCATTATGTACCCAACATGATGTAACTATTATGGACAATACCTTGTGGTAGAGAAAAAAATCATCATTTCTGAAAGCAAAGGAGATTTTGCTACTGCTGCATGAGACCTCTAGCTGGTCTCCCACATTGAAGTCCGCCAAAGTAACTTTAAAAATTCAAGTCAGAATTTCCTAAAAAGTCATATAGCTTGTGTAGATTAGTTTCTCCATGACAGCAGAGGCAAATATTCAAGTTGTCAAGGACAAAGTTCACTCAAAGATCAGTAGCAAACCAAGTGTATTTTGAAAAGACATGACATTTTAAAAGTATATGTAGAAAGCTTCTCTCCATATTAAGAGAAACAGAAGTCTTTAAATTCAAGGCTTATTTTCGTGAACGTTTGTTTTCTAAGAGCAATACCACAAGCCTATTGCGGAGGAACTTTATTTCCTTAGCATATGACTTTTGGAACAAGTCTCTTAGCTTTTTGCGTAAAGCTCCCAAAGATGGAAGGTGATGGCAGTCTGGTATGTTCAGGAGGCTGCAGAATAACTCATTCCACAATTCTGCATTAGGAATCCTAGAAGAGAAAAACAAGCACTTCATTACAGAGTCAGCATATCCAGACTGTTCTCAATATATTTAGTTTCAGTTGACCTGTTCGGTACACTTATTCCAGTTACAGCAAACAAGTGAGTTACCTACACTTAGAGAAACCCATTGTAAGAGGAAGAAACAAGTGTATTTTCTAGTCATACAGCGGCAACAAGTACAACTGTCCTGTTATGGTACTTGACTATATAGTTGAATTTCCTTCTAGCCTCCCTCTCTCCCATAGAGTGCATTGCCTTCTTAAACAGGCCAATGTTTTCATCCACCCAGGAACCTCCAACCCGGGGCATTTGTGGACCTTACTCCTTAGACAAGATAATGCAATTTAACTAAGCAACATGTTACAAAGAAGCCAGTCAAACTTGCTGACTAGTGTACTGTCGTGTGTTAAGTCTATTTGCTGTAAATTTTCCTTAACTTCTTGGAATCTGGCACACCCACTGCTGAAAAAGCAGTTTGTGCCTGAAAGACTTCCTGCATCAAGTACAATGCCTCCTCAAGTAGCACGTGTGTGTATGAACTTGCCACACTTCAGCCTGGAATCATGGGTTTTAAATCATCATTTAAGACAGTTAAAAAGCTAATTCTATGTTAGCAGCTTCGCCAGAACTGGGTGCAGAAGATAAATCTCTCTAGCCATCTAAAACGAGTAGTTTTAGCTGCATTTTATAAAGAAGTTCTCCTGAGGAGCTCCCCTTAAGATGCAGTGATACCAACCTTCTGAAGACTCCCTCAGTTTTCCAGATTCCTTCTTCATTTCTCACCCTCATGTAGGTGCCAAAGAGCATGCAGTATATTGTTCCAGCAATTCCAAAGTAATCAGTCTAAACAGAGAGAGATGGGTCTATTGTGAAGAAGTCCAGATTAATAATTTAGCACTATTACTTAAAAGGTGATCTGAAAACTCATGCTGCTCAAGTATTTCGGGGAACATACTTTCTTGCTACCTTATGATTTCAGCTGGACAAGTCATCTGAGCAGAAGTTGCAGGATCAGGCCTTTATATAACAACAGTTGTGATCTTAGTTATCAGTGGAAGTTACAGCAGATAGAAATGCAAACCTGTTTTGCTATGTCCAAGCAGAATCCTGCCTATCAAGTTTAAACACTGGACTCATGTCAGATGGCCAGAATTTAATCACCGAGGCCCGGATCCACAAAGGGACTTAGGCATTGCAACATTGAGCATCATGGCACCTAACGTTTAGGCACCTAGAGAGGGAGGGGGAAAAAACCTCAGAAAAACCCAAAATCCCACATAAACATTACAATCCCCGAAGCCTGTGTTCAGAGTCTAGGCTCCCCATACAAGGCATCCCGACGCCTTCAACGAGGTGGAAGTGCGCATGCTCAGAGGCAGAAACTTAGAGCTGCGTGAGTTTAGGCACCAACAGGGTTTGACAGGGGTTTTGTGGATTGCAGGGAGCCTAAAACTTGGACTTAGGCTCCTAAATCATAGATTTGTGGATTGGGGCCAAGTGCTCAGGTTATTACATCTATGTAATCTCATACCTGGTAGTTCCATGGTTTCTGTGTCAGCATTTCGATACACTGAAATCCAGATGTCTCACACTTTCCTGTAAACACAGTTCCTTCAGGAAAGAGTTTCAGGTCTATACTTTGACCCAAGTCAATGACTGTCAGACCATGAGAGAGACTGTCTATGTCACAGGTGTCATTATCCAAAAGCCTGCAGCAAATGAGTAAATGATTGCCACATAATTATTAAAACCACAGTAGAAAAGGGTAGTAGTTTTGGTACTAAAGGGAAATACTTGCCTTTCTCCAAGTATGAAGTTATCAGGTTTAATGTCACCATGAATGATTCCACAGTTATGGAGCTCTTCCACCATATATAGAATTTTTACAGCAAAATAGATTACTAGTGCTTGAGGCATCACTTTTTCAGGAAGCTTTTTGTAAATATTTATAGTATTCTATAGACAAAGATATGGGGATGGGAAGAGAGAAAGAATGTCAGCCACACCAAAAGATAGCTTTACATAATATACATTGTAGCTCCGTATTTCCAAAACAGAGTGTTGGAAAATAAACCTACAACACGTGTTTTTGTAAAGCGAAGAGGAACAATGGATTACTATGCATTGTAATGCATTTTAATTCCTAAAAGGTTACAAATATGCCTCTTCAGCCCACAAGTCTTAGTGCACCTACCAGTAAAGTTCCATAGTTGTATAGCTCACCAACTAATATACTTCCGTTTTGGAAGAAGTGAGCAGAATAAAACTGGATGTAGAGATGTCGCACACTTGGTTTAAGCCTCTCCATCAGCTGAAATGCTATATAGAACTCCCAAGGGTTTGCAGGCTTCTGCACCTGTAACCAAACACTCCATATTAAATAGTGATATAATCCAATGGGTTTCTCTCGTAAATTGAAGGAAGACGGGAAAATCTTCCCATATAATTACAGTGACCTAAGTGCTTGGGCATTTTTCTTCTTATCTAGATAATAAGTTCTAGAACCATTAGAAGAAGTTGTTACTCACCTTGTGCAGTAATGATGGTTCTTCCAGATGTGTGTCCCTATGGGTGCTCAACCGTGAGTGAGTCTGAATCCCTGCACTGCTGATTGGAGAACTTTGGCAGCTGCATCTGTTTGGCCTGAGAATAAGCTGCTTCCCCCACACCCCTCCGTTCTCTGTCACAAGGCTAACCAGCCAGTTCCTTCTCTACCACACAGTTGATAAGAACTCCAAAGTAGAGGGGAAGAGAGTTGGTCACGGAGCACCCATAGGGACACATCTCAAAGAACCATCGTTACTGCACAAGGTGAGTAACTTCTTCTTTGAGTAAAAGCGGCAAAGAGTCCTGTGGCACCTTCTAGACTAACAGACGTATTGGAGCATAAGCTTTTGTGGGTGAATACCCACTTCGTCAGACGCACGAAAGCTTATGCTCCAATACGTCTGTTAGTCTAGAAGGTGCCACAGGACTCTCTGCCATTTTTACAGATCCAGACTAACACGGCTACCCCTCTGATTCTTCGAGTAAGTGTCCCTATGGATGCTCTACTGTAGGTGACTCCTGAGCAGTACCCCCCGCCGGAGGCTGCGGCTTTTGAATCAAATTTATTATGGATGATAGAACCATGGTGCTGAATTTGGTGTCTGCAGCAGAGTCCTCTAGTATGGCATAGTGTTCAGCAAAAGTTCAGCAGATGCCCAGGTAGCTACTCTGCAGATTTTGGATATAGAGATACCCTTGGAGAAGGTGATGGACAAGGAGACCGATCTCGTAGAGTGTGTGCAGATTGTGGATGGGGGTGCTAAATTGTGAATGTGGCAACAGAGTTTGATACAGTTTGAGGTCCATTTGATGAGTCTTTGAGCTGAAACTGCTATGCCTTTAGACCGATCCACAATGGAGAGGAAGAGTCTCAGAGATTTTCTAAAAACTTTTGTCCTGTCCAAATAGAAGGCCAAGGCCCTTCTTACGCTGAGAGTATGGCAGATGGCTTCCCTATTATCCTGATGGGGTTTGGGATAAAAGGTGGGAAGGTAAATAAGTTGGGTCACATGAAATGCGGAAATCACTTTGAGGGTAAATTTCAGATGTGGTCTGAGTGTGACTGTGTCAGGGAAGAATGCTCCATCAGAGGCGCTATCTCCCTTATCCTTCTTGCCAAGGTGATGGAGATCAGGAATGCTGTCTTCATGAAAAGGTGAGTTAAAGAACAAGTGGCCATGGGATCAAATGGCAGTCTAGTCGGTCCTTTTCACACTAGATTGAGATCCCACTGTGGGGTAGGAAGTCTGGATTGGAGAAAGAGGTTTGTGATGCCTTTGAGAAATCTCTTAATAGTTGGGTGGGAAAAAAACTGAATACCCTTGCTATTAAGTGTACTTAGGATATACCCTGTCATGGGGATCCCCAGACAGGTGCCTGAAGAAAAGAACAAACTCTAAAATAAAGGGATGGGGTTTTTTTTTAATAAGTAATTTCTTTATCCCTTTCTTTCTTGTTGTTAAAGGGAAGCTCCAAAAGGTAGCTAAAAACTAACAATTCTAAAGAAGTTAACAATCCACAAATGGACAGCTAAAGCTCCATCTCTAGCCAGGGGTGACTGGGAAGGAACTGAGGAGGGTTCGTGTGCACAGCACTGGATAGCCTCATGGCAGAGCATGAGGGGTGGCAGCACGTGTGTGGGGTGAAGGGACACTGCTACCGAAGGTCTCTGATTAGCAGCGCAGGGATGCAGACACACCTACAGTGGAGCACCCACAGGGATGCTACTCAAAGAAGAATGTTTGTTTAGGCTAATTCACAACTTCCACCTTGCCAAGATTTAATATTACGGGTATCTCTCATTTAATTCCCTGCCATGGCAGGGTCTTGCTGCACCTTAGTCCTTCCATTCTCTGCCTGGTGGTGTTGGTGGCCTGTGATATACAGCATGTCAGACTAGTTGATCTGGAACTTTCTGGCCTTGAACTCTATGACTGATCTTGAAAAGTGCTCGAACCATTCAGTTCACAGCAATATGATTGCTCATGTGGTTAGAAGCTCTTATTTCTATATAGATTGTCTTTTATTTAAAATAAGACTAAAATTGTCATTTAAGCCTACTGCAGGCAGTACACATCTTGCTTACAGTGACAATTTATGACAAATAGCCATAGAGGAGGCTAGTTCAACACTGGAAACCCAATTTCCACTTCGCATTAAGTACTAGAACCAAGGAATCTATGTACTGAAACCACTATCAGGTTAAAAAAAAAATCACATTTAAAAACTTGCTTTTCTCATTCTTTGAAGTAGAGGGTGCAGAGAAGAGCCAAACAAACAAACAAAAAAACAATATTCAAGGACTAGAAAAAGGCTGCCTTACAGTGAATTATGGGAACTCAATCGTTTTCGCTTATCAAAAAGATTGAGAGCTGACTTGATTAGCACCTAAGTATATTCACAGGGAAAAAATACCAGGTATTGGAGGGCTCATTAACTTCGCTGTGAAAGGCATAACAGGAACCAATGACTGGAAACTGAAGCCAGACAAAGTTCATTTAGAGCAGTTGTTCTCCAACTTTGCAGATTACTGTACCCTTTCAGGAGTCTGATTTGTCTTGTGTACCCCCCCAAGTTTCACCTCACTTAAAAACTACTTGCTTAAAAATACAAAAAAGTGTCACAGCACACTATTACTGAACATTTGCTTACTTTCCATTTTTATCATATATTTATAAAATAAACCAATTGGCATATAAATTTTGTATTTACATGTCAGTGTATAGTATATAGAGCAGTATAAACAAGTCATTTATATGAAATTTTAGTTTGTACTGACTTCACTAGTGACCGTTGTAAAACTAGGCAAATATCTAGATGAGTTGATGTACCCCCCGGAAGACCTCTGCGTACCCTGAGCGGTACGTGTACCCCTGGTTGAGAACCACTGCCTTAGAGGTTAGGCACTTTAAGGAATCCACTTAGTTACACATCTCAGACTATTGGTTGAATTACTAAGGGACCTCAGCGAAACCAGCTCTAAAAGTTATATGACAAGCTATTCAGAACCAAAGCCACTTACCTTTAATATTACTTTCTGGTTATTTTTAGGGTTATTTGTATCCAGGACAGAAGCCTGATAGACATGAGCAAAAGCCCCTTCTCCAAGTAAGCAATCCACATGGAATGATTTAGAACCTTTGGCAGTTTAGGAAGGAGATGAAAGATACAATAGATTAATGAGTTCTATTTACAAAACTTCCTCTTCAGCAAAGCTTTCTAGACAGAATGAACTGGCCAAGCACATTATAGCAGCACTGCACGTTATTGCTTTGGTGCATTATAAACACCTTTACTGTTGGTCTCGGTGCTGTGTAACAAACAGGTATTAAATAAGTTTAAAACCTCAGAAGCTCCATGGCACCCTCATATTGCAATTACAATAATGCTTTCTAGGAGGTGTGTGGCAATTTTCTCCAAAAAAGACAGTAATTTTGGAGTTTAGTGTATCCAGTCTACACAAATCCACATCATATATCATTTGCAAGCTTATTTTATGTATGTTTACAGGTGGTATGCTGTGAAGCTGTCAAGAAGTGCTGTAAACGAGGTGAAACAATGGTATCCAAAATTAGTTTCATTGTTTGCAGTTCCAGAAATACTGCAATGTGACTATGACCACAGTTTTTACTGCTTAATTTCAACACCTTAAGATGGTGTTTTATTGGTCAAAGCTACCAAATGACAATGTATTAAGAGATTTTTTTTTTACTGGTTTTGCAAGGGCAAGTATTCCCCCCATCCCCGAAATGATGCAGCTGTTTAGCACGTGGCAAAAAATGGCAAATAGCAGCATTTTGCAATATACCAACATGAAATATTTTCTCATGGCATAGTCTTAATTGTTGAAGTATCTCACTAGTGATAATAATAGTTATCCATATTTTCAGCTTAAGTTTGCTAACAAGATCAGTCTGGCATTGAAGGTTGTGTACCAGTTGCAGCAAATTGTACTGCATAGTTCAAAATATGTATATCGTTAGTATATATAGAATCATAGACTATCAGGGTTGGAAGGTACCTCAGGAAGTCAACTAGTCCAACCCCCTGCTCAAAGCAGGACCAATCCTCAATTTTTGCCCCAGATCCCTAAATGGCCCCCTCAAGGATTGAACTCACAACCCTGGGTTTAGTAGGCCAATGCTCAAACCACTGATGATGCTGATGGAACAATGAGAACAAAGCTGAATTAGGCCCTCAGCTGGAAGCTCAAGCTGAAAAAATCCATGAACTAAGAGCATGCAACAAAGAAACTACAGTGTACATCAGAGGTGCCAGGACTGCCATACAAATGATGGCTGGAGGCAAATGTCATACACTGCACAATCAACTGTGTCTGTAGTCAGAATCATCCTCCCTGCACAGAAATGCGTACATGCTAAGGCAATGAACACTGTGGTAACCCAAGCATTCTTGACAGAGATCATAACAATGAACAAGATGATAATGAAGTTGACTAGAAACGTCACCAGTGCTATTACATTTCAATGATACCTACACAAATTTATTATCAGATTTGTTTTTACCATTTAGATTGTTATTGTGATGTTTTGAGGCCACAAAGAAATCCAATTTTAAGTCTTGAAATTATATATAGTCAGTAAACTAACAGAAACAAATGCAAATATTTCAAAGTGGTCATTTTAACATATTGGTGTCATTGTTTATCCCTACTTCTATGGTAACAGCACCATTTGACAGCTCCACATCAGACCTCATCTTAAAGTAGACATCATAAGCTTTCAAATGATGAGCAGGTGTGTAGAGAGGGTATATTAGGTTAACCAAACTGGTGGTGTCTGCTGCTTGCCTACAACTGCATGTGAGTAGTCAGACTCTAAAGTGTATCCCATTAGTGGGAACACTAACATTTAAGTCATGCAGGTATGCTGTAATTACTATAACATACAACATCTCTGTTGAAATAGGATTATTGTTGTTCCATACAAGCCTCAGAATTCCATGTCAAGTACTTTATTGGTTCCCTCTCAGAGACAGAGAGGCTGATAATATCCAAATACAGCAATTTTTAAATGGGTCCACTGTTGAACCCTAAGTTCTTTAAACAATCTGGGAGCCATTTTTGGAAGGTTTTCTGAATAAATGTAAAAGAATTAATTTTTTTACTGCCCAGTGTATCTAAAGCAATTTTCAGACACAGTGCAATCAATGTGTCAAAATGGCGGTTCTTACCTAGTGTAAGTTCAGTCTTCAGTTTGACAGTGGGAAGATTGGATTTCCATTCAAAAGTATTAGAGTAGGTACTCAGTGGTTTAGGTAGCCTTGATAGAAGTTTGCGAATTAAGCCCTCGTCCCAAGGGTTTTCAACAATGACTTCATGGAAGGGAGAGAGAATTTGTAGGCTGTATGTAAAATGTGAGTAAATAGAGGAACACAAGTCTACAATCTAGTGATAAGCATGAATGACAGATTATCCTACCATGAACCCTTATGTATGTCTTGGTTTTGATGATCCAAGATTTAGCTGAGTGGGTGAAACAGTTTAATAAAAGGAATATAAAAGCTATTGTTACCTGAAAACACAGGCATTAATAAAGCCAAACCTTTGGACCTGATCTGACAGAGGAGCTGAGAGAATCCTCAGGTTCCAACAAATTCAGTGGAGTTGAGGGCACTCAGCACCTCACAAGATGCAGGAAATATGCAGCCTTATCCCTCCACATGCTGTTGGATCATTACTCATAAGGAACACTTTTTAGAGAAATTGCAAGACATTTAATAGATTCATAGTTGCTTGCTTCAGACCAACTGCGCATTGGAAGGAAATACTAAGTATATACAGCTACCTAAATCCCAGCTTTAACAGAGGAATGATACTGTTGACCCTTAGTACCTGGAGCTTTAACATTCTGGTATGTCCTGTCCTCTGCACACACGGGAACCTGTGGAGTGCTGACTGACTCTTTACATGCAGTTAACACCATCTCCTCATCTGAATATCCCCTGGCTGCTTGCAAAGTCTCCAACACAGCCTTCTCAGTAGCTAGTTGCTGGTTTAACACTAGAGAAGCAGCTGCAGAGGGTGCATTTCCTGACAGATATCCTTGTTCTGGGCTCTGCTCCAACACTGGGCTACATATTTAAATACAAAAAACATTAAGTTACTTGCCAATAATGAACTGGCCCTCCCTATGTCCCAAAAAAGATAAAAACATTTAAAACAATAAACTTATGTTTGCATTCTTTTGCCCCAATGTCAATAATGGCATGTATCTGTATTCCTTTAAATTAATCTCACTGCATTTTTGTATGTTCTTGAAAAAATTTATGTGAAACACATCCTCACACTTCAGGGCTTGAGTCAACTACTTTAATGCCTAGGGTTCAGGAGAACTTTCCCAACGGGTAGGGCCCCCATGTACTCTGATTCCCCAGCCACAGATTCCATCCCTTGCTGCAGAGTTGTGGTCCAGATTATCTATTTCCATTTAAAACAAGCAAGCATCACTTATCCAGATGCATGGACAACCCCAGACAAATTCCCAGACAGTGAAGGACAGCATATTCATACTGAAAGAGAAAAAAAGCAAGAGCTTTTGCAAGAGGCTCCTCTGCCATCCACAGGGTTCCCCATGTAGCTATTTGGGATACTAGCGTTGTGTGGAAGCCCTAATTAACTACCCAAAAGGGCTTTAATATAGAATTGAAATTTGTGTAGTGCTGCCTCATGTCCTTCCAGAATGTGGAGAGTTGCTAAAGTCAAATATCTGAAAACTCAGGAAATAAAGTTAAAGTAAATTCATGCTACCTCTGTAATGCAACCTTCACTACCTTCTTTGAGCAATGCCCCATCACAACACATACTAGCAAGCACCCAACATTTACAAATGATACAGAACACTGACCTTCAGTGCTCCCCTCCCAGTGTCCAGCACCTTCTTTGTCAAGGCAAAACTTTGGTTTATTTCAGGTACAGCAGAGAGGAATGACCTGCACCTGGCCTACACTCAAACACTGAGCCTAGCCCAAGTCACCCCATGACACAATTCCCCCCCAACTTGCTAAATGATACCACCCTTTCACCCTTAACTTGAGAATTCCTCTGAGACACTGCCTTCACTCACCTCTCACCAACACCTGGAGAACATTACTGAATATGCCTACAGGTTACCGACAATCCCCATTGCAAGAAGACACCCTTGTGCACCTCTGAGAGCTACAGGACTCCGAGCAAAGACATACTTGATCTTTCAATGGGCGTGCCTGTCCTACAGTACCCTCTGGCCAGGTATAGCTCTGCAGCAGCCCTGCCTCTGTCTCCCAACTCCACAAAGGCTTTATTTTTGTCCATTAATACCCCTTCTTCCCAGGGCCTAATTTATTGGCCTAAAACACAAAATAATGCTCAGCTCTGGGGCTTGTCTCTTCTCCGCCTTGAGTCTGGTCTCTGGATCTCTTCCTGGCCTTGGCAGGCTACTCTCAGCCCTTCCTGGCTGGAGTCTTTTCTACTCCCATGGAGTCTGCTCTCCCAGGCCCTCAGCCTTCTGGCTCTGGCTTTCCAACCCAAACTTTTTCCCATGCTCAAAGGTCTTACAATAGACCTGTGTGACTATTGCTCACAGCAGTTCTAGAATCTTCTCCTGTTGCTTCCTTCAGGACCCTTTCAGCAGGTCCTTAATTAATCCTTTCCCTTACCTCAAATGACCCAGGCTCAGAGACTTGGCACCGTGAGGTTGTTTTTTTTGCAGTGTAGACGTACCTTCAGTTACTCGGATGTCTTGCTGAACAAATGCATTTCACTCTTTGGCAGGTCAGTTTGGGTCAACCCATGTTACAGTCCCCAACTTTACCCCCACAATTTCTGAAATATTTCTTTCCCAAAGGGCAGTGGGTACTGTGCACTAACTTAGATCAATTCAAAGCAGGCAATATTAATTTGGGAAGGATTAGAGTGACAGTTTGAGCCACAGGTGTGCGCAAAAAAAAATATTGTGAGCACAGGATTTTGATAACATGATTTTCGGGGAGCTTTATCTCTCTAACCCTAAACTTAGCTAATCCTACCCAGACCCTTCATGAGGCACAGCAAAATTTTGAGACAATCTGAGTAAGCATGTGGATTCTAGAGCATGTAGAAAAACGCATCTGTGAAACAGCAGGTATCCATTAACTGTGGAAGAGGTGCCGAATCTGCTATCATTCAAGAAGTCTTCATTTAGGCATTTGAAATCTCAAACATCTGAACAAGTCGTACTGTACCTTAGCTTCCTGGTATTGGATGCCTCCATGTACTGCTCCTCAGAAGAATCCAGAACCATCTTACCATCATTGTTGTGGACTGCATTTTCTGAATAAAAGTGCATGACAAGTTTGTCCCACTGCTAAAGAGCAGTTTGTGAACTATAAGTGATTACAATAAAATCCAGTATAACTCAGCACAAACATTTGCTATGGATTGTGTGACTAGCTAGCAAGAAGTTCACTGGAGATTTTAGTAAATTTTGGGACAGAAGTACTGGAACATATTAACCCATTCAACAAAGTAGTGAGAACTCCCAACCCAATGGTTTTCCTCTAGACTTCCATGAGTTCTGAGCAAAAAGCATCTCTAAAATTCAAGTCATTCATTTACATGACTAACTTTAGCTGTCCAGGATTGACGATTATGGCCTACGTGCACTAGAAGTCACTGTTAAACATTTAATTGAAAAACGTTGCTGTGGACAGCATCAGAGTCCCAGAATGTTGACTGCACACTGAATCAGAGAAGCTCTTTAAATAGGCACTGAACCCATTTTGAAAAGTGTTCTGCTTCTGCTCTTGCAGTAACAAGTACAAGTCCATGGGTTTAAGTTTTCTTCATTCCAAACGTTAAAAAGTGAGAGGAACGCTTCTTCTATATTATTTAGCACAGAACGTTACTTGCAAACGTTTTTCAGCACTCGACACAACAGATGTTAATATCCTGCTGAGAGATGTTTTTAGATCCCGTCTACAGGTTTCTTGACCCCAAAACTACATCTAAAAGCCAATATTGAGGGAACATGGAAGCTGGCATTTGGACAGGGGTACAAACAGGATTCTTTGGGCAATCTCAGCTGCATTTCGAAATGTCTTTTATTCAAGTTTAAATGCAGCTCTGAATTTCTTCGCTTGCTAATGATTTTGGTAACTACAAGCTCTAAATTTTTTACCCTTATGTTACGGACATGCTCTCACTTATTGTTTGGACAGAGTTCTTGACCCAAAGAACCTTCAATTCAGTTTAAAGACAAAGACAGAACAGAGTGGAAAGACACGTGGGGGAGGGGCAGCAGTAATACAAGCTTGTATTTCCTTTAGAATGGCTGTGTGTACAATTAGTAGGCACAGCTATGTTTCGTTAATGAGACCTACAATCAGTGGCAACAGGCTCAGGTCCCTGCCTGCCCAGTCAGTTGCCAGTGCTCTGTCAGCACTATGGTAGGAGCCGTTCTTAAGGAGGGATTTGGAAGGTGTGGCAGCGTTAGGGTTTGAGGGAGGGCATTCCACACAAGAGAAAAAGTATGGAAGCAACCATGAAGGAGAAACAGACAAGCAAGGAACTTAAGATTTGACTCCTATTGAAGGGAGTTTTCAGGAAACAGTAGTTTAGGAGGTTTTTAGGAACTGCTCATCAGGGAATCCTTGCAGAATGGGAAACTGCTACCTTCTCTCCCCCACCAAATTACAACTCCCAGAGGAGCTTTGCTGCTATGTAGGCTCATTCTCCCTGCTACTCTTTTTCCTGAAATTAATTAGCACCCACATACTGTAATGTTGCGGGTCATGAACTCCAAGTAGCTGCTGAGATCTGGGAAGTGATGCTGGCACAGGGCCGGTGTAAAGCAGAGGTGAATCAAATACACGTTGTTTTATAACGTAACCCTTTACCTTTGTCCTCCATGGCTTGCCACGAGTGCGCTGACAGGTAGCCAAAGGGGGTTGAAGCAAGCTGTGTGGCTCGTGCAAAGTCTCTTGTGCTGTTGGGACTGGGCGCCAGTGTTTTGTTATTACAGTGCAGAGCCCACACAGTGGAGTCATCCATCAAGAACTCTGTTGTCCGAGTTCCTTCCTACACAGAAGAATCAAGCAGTGTTCACCAGGGAGCTGATAAGTCTGTGATACCTGCAGTTCATGCAGGACCTCACAATGCTTTTCCAGCCAACAGTCATCGAGACCCTCAACATGTTGACACAAATGAGAGAACCAATGTATTCTGGTCCGACCTTCTCCAGGCAGAAATACAGTCTCCCCATTGCTAGCAAAAATAAGCCACCGTGGCCACCTCTGAACACTTGGACTTTGCCAAATTCCAAAGCTTAACCCAGCCCAGAGGCCAAGGAGCAGGACTAGTAAGGCACTACAGCCCCCGACTACTCTAGTCATTGTAGTACTGAAGCACCCTCTTCCACCTCCCCACCCACACAGATGCACATTATATTCACGTGCAGACCCATGCTCAGCTCCCGACCACTCAGAGGAGTGAACCTCAGTTCTTCCAGGGACAACTTCTCTCCTCGGATTAATTTTGTTGGTCTTGGGGACTGCTGGGGAAGAAGGAAGGGGAAAGAGAGAAGAAAGGAGAGAGGAGCAAAGAAAAGCTGCCAAGAATCCCTGAAGGTCAGCAGCCCACCCTAGAAGCTCAAGGCAGAGCTGTGCAATGAGCTGCTACTGAGGGTGCAAAGGCAGCAGACTGGAGCTATGACAATTATGAGACCTATATAGGAAAAATGTCCATGCACCAAGAATTCTGATCAGTAAGCTCCTCTGTCATAGGTCCCACATAGGCAGATTCAGCCCAGCAGTGTCCCCTCCAAAGCGAGTGGATTAGCTCTGAGAACACAAGAGCTATCTCTACCTATCAGGTCACTGGTTTATCTAATCCAGTATTCTGACAGTGGCCAGACCACAACCTTCACAGGAAGGTACAAGAAAGATTGTTGTAGACATTTAAGGAACAAGCTGCCCAGGTGGGTTAGGAAGAAATCTGTCAGTGGATAGCTTATACCCAGAAGCATGAGGTTTATTTCCTTTCGTTATCCTAGCAAATGCAGCTGTGGATATTCACATTATCTGCATAATTGTTACCCCTTCTTTTGAATTCCACTAAGCACCTTAATGATCTCTTTTTTAAACTGAGAAGTCTTAATCTTCTCATTCTCTCAGTGAGATTTCCATGCCTCTGGTCATTTTTGTAGGCAGTTCCTAAGGCCAGAAAAATACTTTAAAAGTCAAAGCAGGGCTTCAATGACTAACATAAATCAGGAGGGCTTATGTCAGACACCAGCAACAATGGACAAGGACCTGATTTTGGGATCCTTTGGCCTCCAATTCACATTTCCAGCCATGTGACATTTGAACTGGCAACATTTAATTCCACTAAATGCAACATCTGGGCCATGTGTTACCATAGTTTTCCCATTTATAAAAACATTTCAGTAGAAGGACGTTGTGTTTATGGGATGGGGAAGTCACACTCCCGGAAACATACCCCAGGGCTTCAAGGTTTTGCAGATGTCCAGTGACTTGCCTATGAAATTTCTAGGAGACAAAATTTAATATGCCAGGGATTCTTTGTGCAGATACAGATTAGCAATTTTGCAATGCTGGAATAGAATTGCAGATCACTACAGGTTAGCACTAAAGACAACCACTTCAAGGCCCTCCAATTCCACATTACTCTATTAGGCTAAGCTTTGCTAGAAATAAGCATACACTTACTTTTGATTGCTCAGCACATCTGAGTAAGGGATGTTCTCCGAAGGCTCTGACCCGGGCAAGCTTGTTTTTTTGCTGTGGGAACCTAACAGAAACTGCTGTTTAGAAGTCGTTTTAGCAGAATAACCTACACAAAAGTTAAGAGGCCAGAGCTGGTATTAGCTTTCTAGAAAATTGGTCTGCATACCTGTCATGGTCTCAGAAAGTAAGCTGCTCACACTTACCAGGCAAGCCACACAAGAACCATGATCACAGTAACTATGTTCAAGAAGACTTCAGCCATTTCATGGAGAAGCAGCCAAGGCCTTCTCATGTGGCATTTTCCCAATCTTTGGGAACCTTATTTCCTCTGTACACTTCCTAAATTGAAGATCTAAACAGACCGATAGTGCTAATGCAGTCATAGCAGGACTAAATGGAATGGCACTACTGACCCCGCATGGTATGCCGGAGACAAGAGATTCAATTTGTGACTAGCTTCTCTTTACCTATTGTTTTCTTTTTCATTCTCATCTTCAAAAATGGAAAAAGCAGACACAACGGGGGCAGTTGCATTAGCTTTCATGCTTTTACCAGGCTCTAGAAAACAAAGAAAGAATTAAGTCAATATTGTTTCAGCTTTACCTAAAAAGCAACATAATAAATGGCTACATCCTCATCCCTACACAATCAGAGAACTGATGGGAATGGAAATGCTAGCTACTCCAGCATAACGCATGTTCCAGTAGCATATTACATACGCATCCTTTAAGCAGAAGACTATTCTCAGTCCCAGGGTGGGGATGGAGCAAAAGAGCGTCTCTCTCAGCCTGAGACAGCTGTAAGGGACAGACCTGATAGGTTCTAAAGAAAATCCCTGTCTGCTCTAAGAAAGGGCAAGCTAACAGGATCAGCAAGGGGTTGAGGTGGGAAGGAAGAAAAATGAAAGGCCACATGGTCCTGCCTCTTCACATCTCAGCCATCTACCTGAAGCATCCTCAGAGTTTTCACCCAGTGGAACAAATCAGTTTAGTTTTTGCTATACTAAAGACTACAGGAGTTTATTAATGGAGCTTCTCCCACTCCAAAGCCATAACCGGGCTTATTGTGCAGAGAACTGAAACCCTACTAGGAATTGAGAGCACGCTGGCTCAGAAGTACAGGACTGGAGGAAATCAGTCTCCATTCCAATCTCAGCATGCCAATGCATTGTGCTACAGCTAAATTGCCAGGTTAACTGTATAATTAATGAAGGCGTGCAGTTAGGATACTAACATTTGGCGAAGAACACTATACACATCATAGTCTAAATGCGGTCCCTCCCCGACCCAACACAAAAATGCTAAATTGACTTGCACACAAACTTCAGAGTAACAAGAGAAGGAAAAGTTAGGGTGAGGCAGACCTTTCTTCAGGCTGAAATTTTGCAGATCAAACAGAGTATTAACTAGATCTTTTCTGGAATTGTGTTTCAAGTGCCAGAGAAATAGTTACAAAGAAGCAACAAATTATTTAAACCCAATTTAATGCACACTCTTCTACAGCATTTCGTAGGCAACATAAGTGTGCTTATACTTTTCCTAATCCTTTGCACAAGAATTTAGAGCCTTCCAGTAAATCAGATTCATGATATGAAATTCTTCGGGATTAAGCTTCTTCCATTTCCCATGCATAGCCAAAGGACTGCTCTCCTCCCGCACCAAAACTAAATAGGGCACAAACATTTATTTTGGGTTGCAGTGTGATTGTGGATAAAATACATACCACTTTTTCTACAATAGGCCTCAAATTTCTCCTCATTTTCTTGAAGAGAAGACATTTCAGGCAGGATAGGTGTCTGAAACATGTCCATTAAAAATCCTAAGAGAAAATAAACACGTCAAAACAGCTGCAGAAGCACCTTTCAAAAGTTATAGGATTTTTCATTATGGACAAACGTCAAAGGTAAGAAAGAGAGCACTAATCATTGGACTGTCTTTCTGGACTCTGTATTTAAACACCTTCAGCAGGTGTTGAACAAAACAACAAATAATGGAAACAAGAGTGGACTTTTATATCTTATTGAGTACCATGAAGTTACCTAGTGTTTCAATGAGGCTTAAAGTATAGTTAATAGTTTTATTTCCTAGTGGATCCCTCCAATACCTGAAGAGATTAAGACATTTCGAGCCAATGAACAATTTTCATTTCTCTGAGATATATACAATTTGAATTAAACTGCAGTCAGTTTTTTGGTCAGTGGTTAAGATGCTTTAATATTGAAAGACAAAAACTGGTGACAAGTAAGTTTTCAAAGGGATACAGTGGGATCAGGATTGTATTGCTCTACGTATGACAATAGGCTGATCAGTATTTCTGTATTTCCTTGTTTACTGATCATAAATATTTATATTTAATGTCTGGAAGGAGAGGACCATAGGGGTGAACCAGAAGAATAGTCTATAGTATGAACATAGAAGGAAGCAGGCCAGAGAAACAGCAAAGAATTGGGAGAGATTAGTACCAACTGCTTTATATAGGGGCCTGGCCTGAAACCTAGTAAGTGGATAGGACTTGGTTCCCCTATTAAACCCAACAAGAGGGTTTATTAAGACCTAGAGTAAGTGAACCATACTCAGTGACCAAGAGCTGCATGGCCTAGCTACGAAGGCTGGCCTCCTGAGGCACTGGACCTTTTAGCACCCTGAAAGGGGACAGGACTACCAACAACCCAGCCAGAGCGCTGAGGTTGTGACAAAGGACCAAGAAGTGAGCTAGACAGCCAATGCTCCACCAGAGATTGATAAAAATGGAGGCACACTTGCTGTTGTCCAGTTTTGTCACAAGGAGCTGCTGAAGACCAAAGGTGACCATTTACACAACTAAATTGTCCATTCCTTAGCTCTCCACTATACCAGTCTGTTATAGTTCCTCTTGACTTGGAAACAGAAACTGCTTGGCAACAGCATTAGACACAAAGGATCTCAGGCTTTGCTTCAGACAGAACCACAGCAGGATAACAACAGTAATTTAGATCCAGAGAAAGATTCTATTAAGACCATGGGCATTTCTTTCAGTACTTAGGCTGCTCAGTAAGTGGAGAGCTTTGTACCATCCCCCAACACAAAACATTAAAACGGGACACATCATGTTGTTCCAGATCATCCAACCCATTCCAAATGGGAAAGAATTCATATTGTGCTAGTAGTCTTATGGTTCCCCTTTGCCAACGAAGGCATGGGTATCCTAAAGCCAGTTTCTAGTAAGTAGCTTTGTTTTTAAGAGGCTATCGTGCAATCTTGGCTCCACTGGAATCTAGGACAAAAGAGCCCAGTGGAGCTAGGATTTTACCCCACATACTTACCCAGTGCTTCTTTAGTATGAACAGTGGGTGAGGGCTGCACTTTGAACGGAGTTGCCTGCATCACTCCTCCCAGTGAGGAGTTCGGGGTGGCTTGAGAAGCATTTCCAAAGCTGACAGAAGCATTTCCAATTCTAGGTGCTAAAAACAGGAGAGTTTAAACAACTTTTGAATATGTCAAAGCAGATTCTAGAACCTATCATTTTCCATGGTTTGGTGGTAAGCATCAGTGTTCCTATACTATTTAATGCAACTAGCATTATGATCTGCAGACACAAAGATTGGAGTACAATGCTGTTCTATGCATGTTGATCAATTAAACTCGTCTCAAGTGCATACAGTGGCATTATGTATAACTGCAACATAAACTGACCTCTAAATATCTATATTAAATATTGGTAACTCCCAAGTAAGAAGACTTGACTCATTGACACAGGAAGAGCTGCACTGTATGCATCCCCAGGCAGAATAAATAAGACACATGCAATGGGATCACTGTTTTTGAAACTGCTCAGTAATTACCTTCTTTCATCTCTGTGCAGTGATCTAATTTGAGACCAGGAGTGCTCACATTTGAGTGCCTTCAAAGGAAAGGGTAAGAATGTTAGTCTGAGAGGGGTTAAAAAAAAACACCCCTCTTTAAATGTATTCTAGTTTCATTTCAGACACTTCCAGTAACACACTTCAGCTTTTTGAGCATCATGTCTCCCAGCTTGCGTCAAATAAAAGATGTTTGTCTTTCCCTAAGGAGAGTTCCTGATCAATAAGTATTGTAGTGGTTTCATGATGGGCTGTTCCCAGACAGCGATATCCCCATGCTCGCACTATAACTGCACTTTCTTTAGGAAAGCTGCAGTCAAACAACTAGATCCCCATAGCCAGTGGCTCTCGACCTTTCCAGATTACTGTACAGTACCCCTTTTCAAGAGTGTGATTTGTCTTGCGTACCCCAAGTTTCACCTCGCTTAAAAACTTACAAAATCAGACATAAAAATACAAAGGTGTCACAGCACACAATTAGAATATAAATATTGTACTTACATTTCAGTGTATAGTATACAGTATAAACAAATCATTATCTATGAAACTAGTTTGTACTGACTTCACTAGTGCTTTTTATGTAGCCCATTATAAAACTACTAGGCAAATATCTAGATGAGTTGATGTACCCTCTGGAAGAACTCTGCGTACCCCCAGGGTTGAGAACTACTGCCCTAAACTGCAACACTGTTATGGGATGGATTCAGAAGGGTAAATGTAAGCAGCTGGTAAAAACAAGTAACTTAAAAGCTGAAAACATAGAAGTTGTAATATTAACAAAGCAAGTAACACGGAGGATTTAAGAAAGCAAGAAGTGTCTTCTCAATCTTAGAAAACAAAAAAAGTCTTCTTCATTGCAACCCATAGAGCACATCTGGATAATACAAGCAGCCTCCTTCAGCAAGGCTCAGCATTTGCAATGCTAGAAGCCCCGGGGCAGTCTGGGTACTGTAAGAAGGGAAAGCAGGGTGTGCTTACAAAACAGCAGTGTGATGAACTGGAAGCAGTGGAGCTAGTCATTACAGTCTTACTAAAAAAACCTGGAACTATGCAATATTCTGCTTAAGACTGATGTTTACAAAGTTGTCAGTTTCAAAACACTGGACCACTTGAAGTTTTGATTTGGGTTTTGCAAATGTTCCCTAGAATTTGGTCCAGCAGTTCATTTTAATAGCTATTACTATATTTGAAATGTCTTACAATGATGCCTAGTATTGGAATCATAAGTCACAAAATATAGGTAATAAACTCAGAGTCCCATAAATCCTAAATAGAAGGAATGTTCCCTACAGATTTCTAGCATGTCTACTAATGGGCTCAAAGTCTACAAAGAAGTTGGGGAATTCATTTAGTTCATTCTTTCAGTGGATACAACTAAAATTCCAAGGCCAGAAAGGACCAGTGTTATCATCTAATCTGACTTCCTGTGTAACACAGGCCATGGAACTTCCTCAAAACAATTCCTAGAGCAACATCCAATCTTCATGTAAAAATTGTCAGTGCTGGAGAATCCACCGTGACCTTGGGTAAATTGTTCCACTGGTTAATTACTCTTACTGTTAAATTTATGCCTCATTTCAGTCTGATCTGGATGCCTTGTGGTGGAATCTTCATTCTTAGAGGTTTTTAAGGTCAGGCTTGACAAAGCCCTGGCTGGGATGATTTAGTTGGGGTTGGTCCTGCTTTGAGCAGGGGGTTGGACTAGATGACCTCCTGAGGTCTCTTCCAACCCTAATCTTCTATGATTCTAAGGCATTTTGATGCCTTATGGGAGCGTGACCAGTTATTAAGCTTTGCTAGATGTAGCTTGAATCCAACGACAATTCTGCAGCATGGTTAGGTTCAGTCTGTCACCATCCCATACAAGTCTTTCTAATTTTCCTCCTTGCATTGTAGTGGGCCACCTTACTTCTCCAGCTCATTTTTTCCTTCTTTCAACTCAGTTGCACACTTAAGCTTCTACTCACAGCCAATAATTAATTCTTTGGCATACCATACGTGAAGGCAGGATTGTGAGAACAGTGGAGCTTTTTCCCCCCTCAGAGCTGCACAGCAGAAGGAGAGCATTGCTTATTCACCCAGCTTGTCCCTGTTTGCCCCCAAAATGGTGTATTTTAGACAAGCTAAGGATATTGGGGCTGAATAATTAAAGTTGTACTTGAAGATTACTTTAGCACTTTGATTACCACAACTTAGATACAGACCATGGCAGAGAGGAAGTAGAAGTAGTACTTCAAGTTAAAAGTTGAGACTTGGAAGAGTTAGATATTTCAATGACTATATTATACATATTAGCAGAATTGCATTTTCTAAAATGATCCCTATAAAGCATTGCTGTCACAGTTTTCTATCCTTGAGAGATACTTTGTAGTAATATTCAGTATTGGGGGTATTAGTTCCACAAAAAGAATCCTCACTAGGGAGTTTGGGTGAGATGTGTGACAAGAAGTTTGGGTTATAAAAGAGGCCAACTGGATATTTAACACTTAATTCAGACCAGCTGATTTCCTTTAGTGCCATCAATAGTTTCACAGTAGGACTAGCTGCAGAGAGTTTCAACCTATCAAGGATAGGAGCAAAATACACAGCTAAAGTAATGTAGTCTAATTATAAAAAGAGTCTGAGCAACATCTGAAGCAAGAATTAGAAAGGCCATTTGTACTTACTGCTGTCCAACAGAATGGCCATGACTGAAGGCGGAATGTTCCTGAATAGGCTGAGACACAGCATCACAACTCTTGAGCTCAAGTTGTAATAGAGTATTCTGGAGTTCTCCAAGATCTAGTTTAGCTTCGCCTGTGACCTTTTCATATGTTACCATTGATAGTGACTCTGACACAGACTGATGGCTAGTAGCTTCAACAGGCTGTGGTACAGAAGTATCTGCTATTGAAGTACTTTCTGCAGCCCTTGACTGCAACTGGTCTTGCTCCAGGCACCATAAGGTTTGCAGATTTGTCGCCTGAGAAGGTGCTGTCCAATCTTGCTGTAGAGCAGGAATTGGTTTCACACATGGATCAACCTTTGCAAGAAAAAAAAAAAAAAAACCATAGAGGCAAACTCTTGTATCATTGCTAAACTGCTCTTGTAGCCATCCAGAAACAAAAAAGTAATCAGTCTTACCATACAAAGGTAACTTTCACATGTAGCTAAAAATAAACCCTTGGTGGTCTAAGTAGGCTTTTGGTTTAATAGTTACAAAAAACGTTTTAAAAATTGCATATTGAAAGCCATGTCAGACAAATACAAAACAGGAAAATAGGTACGTCAGTGAATCTTGATTTCCAAGTTAAATTAGCAAAACATGTGGGTTAAAGTTAGACACCCAAGTTAGACATAGCAAGAAAGCTAAACGTTACTACTTGCTACAAAAGTGCCGGTGCTGCTCAGAGTAGATACTTACCACCATTCTATCTGGAACAGACTGTAGCATGGATGCCTCTTCCAGCTTAGCCTCTGGATAGTCTTTGGTCAGCTGACTGAGCTGTTCCAGCTTCTGTTGCAAGAACTGCATTTCAAGGATGGCAGATTCTTTTCTCTTTGCATAGTCCCTCTCTTCTTTTTCTGAAGGTGGTAAGACCATAATAAGCAAAACAGGCAATGAATGTCCATTTAGGCTTTTCTCTCCCCACCTCAGATATGAGGTGCTTTAGTTTAAATAAAATACTGATATATAAAAAGCTGTTACAATTTAGGTTGCTACAGGCAAATAATGTGTTCAAAACTAAATTAATCAGGAAATAGAAATAAAACCACACAGTTACATACATCAGCTTCTCACACTCCCACCAGCCCTACTCTGAGCTAGTCAACAGTAGACAACCAGTGTCACAGAACTCTATCTTCTCGGGGTAAATGTTTGTGTTGGGTGACTGTTTCCTTGCTTGTGATTTTATTTAGGTGTTTTCCCTTTTGGGGTTCTGTATTTCTCTAAAATTGATTTGTGAACTATGTTCGTTGCATGGTTTGTAGAGTAGTTATTGTTTACTAGGCAAAGGTACAGTACGTTTGTGTGTTTTGCATGGCAGAAGGAAGAATTAAGGTTGTCTGGGTGTCGCTTCCATTACTGTCATTGAGCACGGATTTGTTTGCAATAAGGATGGCGAAGGTGTGAGATGATCTATGCAGTTGTATGGTGCTGAGTGGAATTTGTGCTTAATTTTCAATTTAAAAAGGGAAATTCAAATATTTTAAAATGGACCTGTGAGAAATGTAGAGAGAGAGAGTCAAGTTTAAAGCTGTCTACAAATACCTCCTGGCTCCCTTCACTATCTCCAGTAAATCTGGGAAAGTCAAGCCTCCTGTGGTTTGTAAGAAGAAGGTAATCAGCTGCTAGACCACATAGGCTGCTCTTGGCCCCTCAAGTGCCACTCCTTCCACCCCTCAGGGGAGAAGGGAGAGAGCGTGCTGTACTATATTGGAAAGATGGGTTTGAGAAGATTGACTGGACACTGCCACTGAAGTCAGTTTAGGGAATCCTGGACACTGCCACTGAAGTCAGTTTAGGGAATCCTAGTCCCATTCTCTTGCTCTCTTATCAGGTGGGCTGAATGGCACTGCCTCCCAGAAAGTTCCTCAAGTCACAGAAGGAATTCATCTGACACATTCACTGATGTTTACAGGGTCCCATGTATGCCTTTTCTACTCTTTGGACAGGAGAGGGGATGTCAGATTTGGCCTAGGAAGTGTATGCAGGCCTCTGAATAGGGTCAGCGATGAAGAGTTACTTTAACCAACTAGTTTTCCCTGGAGATAAGGACAAGGACATTTCTGAAGGGAAGTAGATAGAGTACCCCATTCTTCTTGTCGTCTCAATCTTTCTTGTTTTCGGTAAACGATCTTCGCTCTCACTTCCTCAAATGAAAGCTCTGAACCTTCACAGATGAGCATACTTTTATTGTACATTGCCACTTGCTCAAATTCATTGGAGGTTGAAGATAGCTTTGGAAGAACTGCTGACTTTGAAATGTAGGTAAGATACTCTCTGTGGAGAAAAAAGTGTGAAAGATGCATTCAAGTTCACTATGAAGGACTTTGATTATTTTTTAAAGCACATTTGTCTAGCACACTTGAGTGTGTATTAGTGCTACTTACACTTTTCCTGCTCCCTCCTGAGAAGACTGAGCTGCAGAAAGATTTGGATCCTAAAAAGGTAGAAAGAAGCTTTGAGAGCCTAGTCTTAAAATGTCCACCTATTTTGTTCAGCCAAGAATTCAGGAAATCCACTTTTCACTGTTGAACACTTTGTGATGCCCAGAATATAAAATCTGAAAGATGTAAGACATATTGATCTTCCCACCTTCCCAAGCTACAAATTTTGATGACTCTGAGCTAGTTGAAGACCCATAACAGACATAGGTAGAGCTATAAAATTAGCCATGTTATTAAACCAATACCAGCTATTAAGGGTTTCATTCCATCAATGAATGGACAGCATACCTAGAAAACAGACTCATGGTTTGTTCCCCTCACCAGATCCTCAAGTTTTTTTAGTAACCTTAGTTTAAAGTGAGGGACTTGTGGGGTCAGCAGAAGCCTCCTCAGTCTCTTCTCCTCAATCCTTTATCTCAAATCTCACTCTTGTATCTTGTTTACCTCTCACTGCCCCAGTGTGGTAGTGTGATGGCTTCCTCATCCCCTCCCTACAGTGGAAAGGCACGTGGGTCTGACAGAGCAGAGGATTGCCACTGCACAGCTTCTGCTCTATATTAATACATTCAGGGTTCTACATCACACCAGTCTTCCAGCCAGACAGCGTTCCTTTTCAGAACCAGTCAACTCTGGTCCTATGAGACACGAAGGTCATTATCAAATGATGTGAGACAGTGATGATTGACCACACTACCATTATTCCTTCATGTGGAGAGAGGACCCCCCCCCCCCCAACTACACTGGCCTCAGAGATTTACCATGGTGCAAAATTTAGTCTCAAGTGCCATTTACGACAATGGAGTTCAACACAAAGTGGTCCATAGCTTTTCACTTCAGGTGGAAGCAAGCCATCTTTTAACCATATTCCCATCCTGAACCATTGAAGTGCAAGAGAGTAGCATGATTTCGCTGAACAGTGTATCCAATTTATATTCAAATCTAGATGTATCTTTCTTGGAGACTGCGTATAGTATAATTATAGCCCCCCACAATAGGGATGGAACCTCAGTTATGTTATAACGGTCTAACTGACAAGTGTGGATAGGCCAAGACAATTCCAATACTGATTAGCTACAACTATGCAGAACTTCATTAAATGGAACAAACAAAACCAAACCAAACCAAACTGAGTTAACAGTTAAGATTGCCAAGTGGTATTTCATACCCTTCCAGAACGTCAAGTTAGCAAACCTCAAATTGGTGAAACCCAGGAAATACAGACTTAAGGTATACACCCAGAGCCTCCATGGAATTGGCAATAGCCATTGGGACTTATCTCACTCTAGCAGCTTTCCCTGTTAGGTGTAGCTGTATTGAATAGTGGATGGATTAATCAGAGCAGCTTGGAAGAGCTGTGATTGTGATATGAGGCAAAGTGGGGGGCTGTAGCTCTCCAGGGGCATTTGTTACTCCTGGGGGAATTCTGCGCCACTGCACAATGCAGAATTTTGCAGAAATTAACATTGTGCACACAGAATATCGTTTCCCCCACAGAAATGGGCTGCAGTGCTGTTGGCCACCACTAGGGGCTGCTGGGCCCGGCAGAGCTCAATTCATAAATAGAAGACATTGTAGGGAGGATGGGGAGAGAGCAAGGGGGTTCCTGGCAGCTGCAGTTCACAGCACACCCTGAGGGAAGGAGACGGCAGCGCGCAGCAAACTCCATGCAACCATGGGACCAAGCATCAAGCCGTTTCTCCCTCTGGATCCCTGGGCTCTGGGAGAGGGTGTCTGGTCTGGGGGACAACGGCTGAGCTCGGGGGGTGGGAAAGAAGAGGCAGGTATCTGGGCAAAGGGGGCTCCGCAGCTGGGCTTGGGCGGTGGGGAGGGGGTGCAGGTATCTGGGCTCTCGGGGGCAGGGATTTTGGGTGTATTGGTGGGGGGGGGCACTATGGTTGGGCTCTAGGGGGGAGGGGTTGTGGGTGTCTGGCCCCCCAGCTGGTCTTGGGGAGGAGGGGGCAGAGAAACAGGAACTGGGTAGTCATAGTGGTTTCTTTAAAACTCTACTCTTAGGGGAATTTTTGTGTGTGTCTGTATTGTTACAGACATACTTGCTGACAGGTATTTTGAAATAAATTACCAAAATAATTGAAACTGGTGTGATTATGGAGTGTTATTTTGACAAATAAAATTTGTGGAATTTCAAAGAATTTTAAAATATCGTGCGCAGATTTTTTTTTTTTTGATGCAGAATGCCCTCAGGAGTAATATATGAGCACCTCCCTCTGAGCCCTGTGTGTGGGAGAGATCAAAGGAAAAAGAGGTGCATGCATACCTTGAGAGATCCAGTACACTTCATTTTAGTGCTGTGTTGTGTAGCATGTGTCACTAGCAAGGTACAGGTGACTTCTTGCCATGGGGACTGTCAGCAATTAGGCAGGAGATGAGTGTGACCTGCACTTAGCCAACGCCACAGACAGAACACCACATCTATGAAGTTTTAAACCCGTTACAAATCCTTCCCCCTTATGCACCATTTAACACTATACTTTCACTTACCCTTCCCCAAACTCAATGAAGGGCAGGTTTAGGTAACTTCTGTTCAGACCACTGCAAAGGCAGAGTATGAGTATGTTTTACGAGCATAATGAGGCACTGCTCAAAGAGGGCATGAGTGTGCACCTTAATTCTCTATTTCCTGGTTTTCACACGTTTGAATTTGCTGAACTTGACATCCTGGAAGGACACAAAATACCACCAGGCAACCTTAACTCTGTGTTAACAAAGAATTTTTGTCATTTAGTTTAGTCTGCGCTTTTTTTTTTTTAAACTGAAAGTAACGTCAGTAGGAGTCAGTGGTCATTTAGGCAGGTGTAATCATCATGTAAGTGTGCACTTCAGATGCTCCTGTGGCCAGGTAATGATATTACCTGACTCTTACATAGCACTTTGCATCAGTAGATCTCAAGGAGAGAAACCTTATGCACAACATACCAGTGGAGGAAACTGAGGCACACAGAGGTTAAAATGCCTTGGCCAAAGTCATCCCACAGGTCAGTGGCTGAGCCAGAAATAGAGCCCAGTTTTGCCGAGTCCCAGACCGCTGTTCTCTCCACTAGACCACACAGCTGCTATGTGCTTGCTACATACAACCCTCGATTTCACACGGTATGTTACTTAGCTTCACACTCAGAGGAGCAGGACTTCCCCAGATCCTGGCATACATGGGGGCAGGGAGAAGAGCTCAGACCTCCACAGATGGACTGACCCCCCAGATTCCAACACACACTGCAGGGGCAAGCTGAGTGGCTCAGACACGCCCAAAGGAACACATCTCCTCAGATCCCAGCTCATAGAAGAGGATGGGGAGGAGGGGTCAGACCCTCCTAGAGAAGCTGGGATCCACAGATTCTTGCACACAAGACAGGTATGTAGGCTTGAACAAATGCCCCATCCCTGTTCTTCCACAGTCCCATAGAACTCACCTAGCTCCCAGTGACCCCCACCTCCCAGTCTACCTTACCCCCAGCCCCTGCTCCTCACTAGACACACCCACGCACTCTCCTATTCATCCATCCCCAATTAACCACCTCCCCTCCCTGCATCCCAAACCCTCTCCTCATATTCCCACCTACTCTTCCACCCCAGGCACCCTCCCCTCCCAGCACTGGCATGTGTAATTTATTCTCTCTTCAAAAATAGTTTCAGGGCCTTCTGAATAGTCTGCTGTACTCAGATTACCTTTCCCCATGTAAACAAAGCCTTTTGATAGAAACATATTGGAGGAACATGTCTTTTTTTTTTTTTAATTTAAGATTTGTGCCAACAATTGGATTTGACCTTTCAGCGCCCAAGCGGTGTACAGGTCCAATTGCTGCAATGTTCTCCCTTGAGTCACTCAGGTCCCATGAGGTGTAACTAGCTTTCAAACCCTTTAGCCTCCCTCTGCATGCACTCAATATAATCCAGTAGGTTCACAAGGTTTAGAACTGCTTAGGCCCCCACTCACCCGGAGAACTAAACTAATCGTCCTTTTACTGTTGTAATCTGATTTTCCCCACAGGGTTGGTGAGTGGCATTTACACTGTTAGGGTAACTCAAGCACTTGAGACCAAGGTGTGATGATGGTTGCTCTGGTTTGATCTCTGTGTGCAAAAGAAGGGTGCAAAAAATGTCAACCTTTAGAAAAGCTGGGTTTTTTTTGTGGGGTGTGAAGCTGTATCTCAGGTACTCCTTGGTCAAATGGCCCCAAATATGGATCACTGACCTAATTCCACACCCCCATAAGGCACACTGAACTCAAAGACAATCTGTATAACCATGTGGATTTTAGGGCACTTGGAAGATCTGAGTATTAAACAGAAAGCTGGTCTTGACCTTAACTACAGCAGAGCTTGTGCTCCACTACAATACTATACAAAGCAAGAGTACTTTGTGGTTGGGCTGAAGTTTCAATTTCCTGCGCTGAATTGGAATCACAACCTGCCCTGTCCAAGTCTTTAGTTAAGAACAGCTACAATTAAGTATCAGAGAGGGTGGGATTCATAAGAGAGACTTTGGCACTGCACCGCTTACGTCTACACTATCCCAGCATAACAATGGTGCCATATCTATACTGGCAGAACCCTATAATGCAGATGTAATGCTACACAGACAGAAGGAGTTTTTCAGTGACTGTAGGAACACCACCTCCCTGTACAATGTCAGGTCAACAGGAAGCATTCTTCTGTCAAGCTAGCTATTTCTACACAGGGAATCAGGTTGTGACAGCTACCTTGCTCAGGGGGGTTGGATTTTTCCCACCTCTGAGCACTGTAGCTATGTCAGTGTAAATGTTAAGTGCAGACCAGACCTTAGTGTAATTCACAACCCCAAAGTTAGGCACCCAGGTTCCCTACACAATGCATGAGAAGAGTCAGGTGCCTAAAAATGGGATTCATAAGAGCCAGCATACTGAGCACAGGGAGCTGGTTAAGCTAGTTAATAGTAAATGTTGAAGAGAGGGGTGGGGGCTAAGCCCCACCTCTCAAAGAGAGCTGAGTACTTAACTCCACTTGAGATTCAGTTTGGAACCTTCTTAGTCTGGGAATATATGTAATTCCATGGGCTGGTTAATGATAGAAAGGTAAGGAAGGTATCATTTGATTCGTAAAAATCTACAGAATCATAATTTGATCAATGGTGTGCCCCTCTGTGCATTTGCGGGGAGAAGGGGTAACTCAGGGAGTACTTGCTGCCTCCAGGTCCCAGTTGCCAGGTCCTCCACCAAGGGGTGGAAATTTTGATATGTGACAAATGGGTCAAGCTGGGTATCACATGAAAGCTCTTTTCTAAGTTTTCAAATATACTGATTTCAGTTACACAGAATATAAAGTGTACAGTGCTCACTTTAAAAATGATAAGATAGTAATAAAAAAATATAAAGTGCAAATATTTGTATTTTTCAATTCACCTCATACAAGTACTGTAATGCAATCTCTTTATTGCAAAAGTGCAACTTACAAATGTAAGAGGTTTTTTATTATACAGCTGCACTCAAAAACAAAACTATGTAAAACTTTAAAGCCTACAAGTCCACTCAGTCCTACTTCTTGTTCAGCCAAAAAGTTGGTTTACATTTACGGGAGATAAATGCTACCCGCTTCTTATTTACAATGTCACCTGAAATTTAAAACAGGTGTTTGCATGAAACTTTTGTAGCCGGTGTGGCAAGGTATTTATGGGGGAGGGATAGCTCAGTAGTTTGAGCATTGGCCTGCTAAACCTAGGGTTGTGAGTTCAATCCTTGAGGGGGCCATTTAGGGATCTAGGGCAAAAATTGGGGATTGGTCCTGCTTTGAGCAGGGGGTTGGACTAGATGACCTCCTGAGGTCCCTTCCAACCCTGATATTCTATGATCTATGTGCCAGATATGCTAAAAATTCGTATGCCCCTTCATGCTTTGGCCACTATTCTAGAGGACATTCTTCCATGCTGATGACACTCGTTAAAAATAATGCATTCATTAAATTTGTGACTGAACTCCTTCGGGGAGAATTGTATGTCTCCTGCTCTGTTTTACTCACATTCTGCCATATATTTCATGTTATAGCAGGCTTGGATGATAACCCAGCACATGTTGTTCGTTTAAAGAACACTTTCACTGCAGATTTGACAAAACACAAAGAAGGTGATATAGTATTTCAATTCACTGAATTGAGATTTCTAAAGATAGCTACAGCACTCAACCCAAGGTTTAAGAATCTAAAGTGCTTTCCAAAATCTGAAAGGGACGGGGCGTGGCGCATGCTTTCAGAAGCCTTAAAAGAGCAACACTACAATGCAGAAACTACAGAACCTGAACCACCAAAAAAGAAAATCAACCTTCTGCTGGTGGCATCTGATTCAGATAATGAAAATGAACATGCGTCGGTCTGCAGTGCTTTGGATTGTTGTCGAGCAGAACCCGTGATTGGCATGGATGCTCATCCTCTGGAATGGCGGCCGAAGCAATTGGCTGAGTGGACTTGTAGGCTCTAAAGTTTTACATGGTTTTGTTTAAGTGCATTTTTTTTTGGTACATAGTTCTACATTTTGTAAGTTCAACTTTCATGATAAAGAGGTTGTATTACAGTACTTGTATTAGGTGAATTGAAATACTATTTCTTTTGTTTCTTTTTTTACACTGCAAATATTTGTAATCAAAAATATAAAGTGAGAATACACTTTGTATTCTGTGTTGTAATTGAAATGAATGTATTTGAAAATGTGGAAAACATCCAAAAATATTTAAATAAATGGTATTCTATTACTGTTTAACAGCACGATATTCTTTTTTTAAATTGCTTGACAGCCCTAATTATCAGCTTTGTTTATTATGCCAAAAAGTTGTAATGAGGCACAGGTTAATACATCAGCATGCCACCAGCAGTTCCTGGAATCCATGCACAAATGCTATGCACATCCTTACTTAACAATTAAATTACACTGGGATTGTAATTATATCAAAATCCTTTTACTTTGGTCATCGTTCTTAGGCATCAACGGGGGAGACAGAGTACCACTTAGTAGCTGAATCTTTAGAGAATACTTGGTGGTGCCTTACGTGCTATAAGACCTGCACCCATAAACTGAATCAGGCAAGATTGGAGAGGAAGATGCTGGGACAAGTGCCAGCTACGGGAGAGACTCGCCTTATACTAGGTCCCATGGCACGTTTTTCCGAGAACAGCTGCTTCTCGTGTGCTAAGCTGGAAGCCCAAGGGCATCCCTTAAGCAGTTTCCACATAAGAGACTGGAGAGAAACTGTTTGAAGCAGTCACTTAGTGAGAATGTTGCATGGAAAGTGAAGTAGGTGCAGGAGCCCAAAAGACGCTCGCGCCCATGACACAATCACAGTGAATACTACACCAAGAACATATGTACGTACAATGACGGTAAAAGCAACAGAAACAAATGATTTTATTACTGCAAGCAATGTGACTCAGCTGGACTCCATAAACTGCTTCACAGAGGCTCTAATGGATGGCAAAGTGGTGGCAATGGCTATTGCAGAACTTTGAATGGGATTGAAGAGGAACAAATGGTTAGCAGAAAGGCTCTTAAAGCACTTACTAAAGATGAACGGTGGGATACAGGCAGTTTTTAAGCAGTCCTATCCACAGAAGTGAATCACAGCATGTATCCTTAAAAGAAAATTCAAAAGATGCAGCACTATCAAAGCAGAAGAAAGCATGGATGTCATCATCATAAGATGACTGGTGGGAGCTGCTTCCCTCCCCCTGCGATGGCAAGCATTGTGTCCTGCACTACAGAATTTCAGGGATTCCTATCTGCTACCAAACTACTTCTTTAAATGGTGTATTGGTGGGTATAGGGACTTCAGCACCAGCAAGAAGGACTGTAAGCAAGTGGAATCACAAGGCTGCCATTTGATCACAAAGCCTCATGTACTTAAGTGAGAGTCAGGTTTTCAACACCTCCAGGACAACTGTGTAGCAAATGAGCTTCCTACCACTACAAATGGCTGTTGGTTTTAAACTAATGGTTCTCAAGCAGGGGTACCCATAGCCCTGGGGGTATGCAGAGTTCTTCCAGGGGATACATCAACTAATCTAGATGTTTGCCTAGTTTTACAACAGGCTATATAAAAAACCACTACCAAAGTCAGTACAAATTAAAATTTCATACAGACTCTGACTTATTTATACTGCTCTATACACTGAAATGTAAGTACAATATTAAATATTCCAATTGATTTTATTATATGGTAAAAATGAGAAAGTAAGCAATTTTTCAGTAATAGTGTGCTGAGACTCACAACCAAAGCAGAGAGGAAGAAGCACATACAGGAAGAAGCAGAGAGGGGTGGAGCACCCACAGGAACATAGCTTGAATAACTACAGCTACTGCACAGGAGGAGTAACCTTTCCTTCACATAGTGTCCCCATGGGTGCTCCACTTCAGTTAGCTTCCGAGCAGTATCCCAAGGGGACATCAGAACAGGATCAAAAACTGAAGACAGTAGTGCAGATCCAAGTGCCACATCAGATCAGATATGGAGCAGGGTGTAATGCTTCCAGAAAGTATGGACTGAAGAATAGGGGTGTGGGGGAATGGTGGTCCTACATCTATCAAACTGGAATATTCTTCACAAATTGCAGTAGAGGTCACTTGCGATATGGTTGTGTCCCCCTGAGTCCCTAGGGGGCTGAGCACCTGCACTCGTAACAGCTGTAGATACCCATGTCAAAAGTCTAAGCAGAAATGGGAGTCCCCTTAGACCAAAGTCTAGCTGATCTACTCCACTGCTTAGTCCTAGCCAAGTTGAAGGCTACAGCCATTCTAAAATCCAGAGTATAGAAGTACAAGTCCTGCTGAGACCAGTGAGGTTTTGGGGAGAACTTCCCCCCACAGAATAGATGGACAGATTGGAGCTTTGGTGGCAGATTTCTCCTCCCTCCTGCCTTGCCCCCCCTCATTGTTCTTAAGGTCTTTATGTCCACATCCCAGGTTCCTACCCAAGGTTACATCAGATGTTCATCTTAACCAATCTCCCCAATCCTATGAGCTGACATGACAACTAGGAAGGCCATCTTCATAGATAAATTAAGGGAGCAGGTAGCCATTGATTCAAACAGAGGTCTCGTCAGGTGGCTGAGAACCAGGTTGAAGTCCCAGGATGGAGTGGGCTGTCTTATATGAGGAAAGATTACTCAGACCCTTAATAAACCTGGACAATACCAAATGAGCAAAAGTAGAGAATTCCTTGACCAGGGGATGAAAGGCTAATATAGCAGCCAGATGTACATTGATCAACCTGAGGGATAAACTGGAGGTCTACAGATCTGACAAGTAATCCAGAAAGAGGAACCAATTCAGGCCAGAGATTGTAATGACCGCATGAGTGGGCGAATAGCTTCCATTTTTGCAGTTAAGTAGTGTGGATTGATGTTTTTCTACTGTTTAGTAAAACCTGCGGCATCTCCATAGATCAGGGACTTTCTATAGCGGAGATCCATCCAGGACCCAGGCTCTGAGAGACAGAACCACCAGGCTGTGGTGAAGAACAAGCCCTGCCTCCTGAGACAGAAGATTAGGAATGGCTAGGAGCTTGGTCAATGACTGGATACAGAACTGAAGCACATAACAGATGGTGCCAAGCTTGGCCAGGTAGGTACTATGAGAATAACTTGTTTTGTCCTGCCTGATCTTGTTCATCACCCTTAAAATTAGGGGCACTGGAGGAAAGACCTAGACTATACTCCTCTCCCACAGTAAAAGGAAGGCATCCCCAAGGAGTGGTACCCAGCTCCCCTGAACAGAAGAGAGGACACAATGTTCTCAGAGGTGGTGAAGAGATCAATCTCTGGCCAAGACATATTCTGGGGATGGAGGCCCTGACTGGCCAGATCTCATTCGCAGTTGTGGGAGACGTGTCTGCTGAGGGCATTAGCAATGGTGTTCGGGATGCCTAGAAAAGCAGGCTGCTGAAAATCTGGATATAGTTGGCTATGCACCAGTTCCATAACCTGTAGAGCTTTGATGCACAAGGAGGGGAATTTGCATACTGGCCATAGGCTTTTTGCCCCTCATGGCCAAGCTCCTTCCACAGTGCCCTTGATGGTCCAGCTTCCTCTAGTCAATCCTCTTTTTACCCCAGCACAACCTCTCTTCACCCCCTTCTCCAACCACTTTCCAGCTGACCCCTTTGGGTTCTTTCCAAGCTGTCCCCTACCCTCCAGCTTGAGCTGTCCTCTCACTGGCTCCCCACCCCCATTCTATGCTGCTACACCACAGATGCAGCAGGTGCTAATGCCAGGGCCAGGGTTACTACACTCAGTCCTTCTTGTGACCCAAGCAGGGGCAGGAGAATAGCATGCGATTATTTCAGTTAAGTGTATGATCATTTTACAGTTCACGGAAGTTTGTAATAGCAAATAAAGATTTAACATAAGGGTATATCTACATTGAACACTCCTTACAGCAAGGTGTTGATACATGCAGTACATGGCCCTCCACGCAAGATTATAAGTAGCAGTGCAGATAGCGAGGCACTGCTTAGGCAAGTAAAGATACAGCTCAACCCTTAGAGTATGTACCCTACATGGCTCCCCACACACCTATGCAGTGCCTCCCCGGTCTACTCCGTATACTGTCCTGCTGCCAGTGTCTCTTTCCCCTACCACAGAGAAAGGCTGAAAATAGAACAAACTGTTTTGTAGTGCATGCAGAAAGGACTCGTTAATAGTGGATTAAGGAAAACCAATTAACGGGGTCCTTCACAAGAGGCTCTGAAGAGAACTAGTCAGCACCTGACAAGTGACGTACTGTCATGAATCCAATACCAATCTAAGAAACAAAGTAGGAAAAAAGGTCAAGTTTTTAAATCATACAAGAGGCTAACAGCAGGGTGCACAAAGTTTTGTTTTAGGACCAGCAGTAATCTGGAAGCAGAGGCAGCCAGTGAGGGAGCAAAGCTTGCCAAGGACAAAATTAGGTTGGTCAAGACCAAAGGAACCTAACCAAACTAGATAACATGAGCAGCACGATGGCATATTAAATTTACTGTTGACAATACAAAGGTAACAAATTGATGTAGTAATTTTGACTACTGGGTTAGGTAGGTAGGTTGTAAGTCTAAGGGCATTATGATCACGTTTCTAGTCTGACCTTCAAAGCCAGCCCACAGAATCTCATTTAGTGACCCCTGCATCAAGCCCATACCTAGTGGGTAAGCTACAGCATCTTGTAGAAAGACATCCAATCTTGATTTAAAGACTCCAAGTGGTGGTGATGATCCACCACTCTAAGGCCTTGTCTACACTACAGGGAAAAGTCAATCTAAGCTACGCAATTTGAGTTATGTGAATAGTATAACTCAAGTCGACGTAGCTTAGATCTACTTACCACGGGGTCCACACTACGCGATGTTGACGGGAGATGCTCTCCCATCTACTTCCCTTACCCTTCTCGATCCGGTGGAGTACAGGAGTTGATGGGAGTGATCTGCGGTCGATGCATTGATCGCCGTGCATCAATCCCCCGGTAAGCGTAGACAAGCCCTCATAACACCTTGTTTCTAGACAAGAGTTGTCTAGTTTCAGTTTCCAGCCATCAGGTCTTATTATGCCTTTCTCTGATAGATTAAAGAGTCTTCTGCTATCACAAGTCTTCTTCCCACACAGGTACTTGTAGAACATGGTTGAGGTGACTCAACCATTTATTGGATAAATTAGATTTTACTTTACAAGAACTAAGGGGTCACCAAATGAAATTAATTAGTAGCAGGTTTAAAAACAAAAAAAAGGAAGTATTTCTTCACACAACGCACAGTCAACTTGTGAAACTCCTTGCCAGAGGATGCTGTGAAGGTCAAGACTATAACAGGGTTCAAAAAAGAACTAAATAAATTCATGGAGGATAGGTCCACCAATGGCTATTAGCCAGGATGGGCAGGGATGGTGTCCCTAGCTTCTGTTTGCCAGAAATACTGGGCTAGATGGACCTTTGGTCTGACCCAGTATGGCCATTCTTATGTACTACTTTAATCTCACTGAAAGGCAGGTTTTCGAGATCATTCTTGTAGCTATTTTCTTAACCCTGTCAGAAGTTTTATATTTGAAATAGATGGAATTACTTTTATTTAATCTTTATACTAAGAATCAAAATTTGTGTAGCTGTTTGTTGCAATTTACATAACCTACCCTACTACTGAAGTATACTAGCTAGATCATGCTTTGCTTCTAATATATGGAAATTTGTGGGGTGAAGGTGGCTAGGAATTGTGTCCTGATACTAGCTTGTCTGTACATTTATGTTAAGGCATAATGTAATCTAAATGCCCATGTACCCTAAATACCATGTTTGTTGGAGGTGGAAGCGGGTGGTCTGTTTACTCAGATTTCACCATTTTGAATTTATCCTGTAGGCCTCTAAAATAGTTACTAAGATGCTCTTTTCTCAAGTCTTTGATTTTAGAAGTTTTGAGATACCTGACTTTTGGAGAGACAGGCTGGGTCACCAGATTCTGAGACATCTTTTCTAGGAGCCATTTGATTTGGAGTCTGGGAATTGTGAAGTTGTTTTGAGGCAGCAACTAGAACAGACAACGTAGATACAATTTTATATTTAAGGACATTACTAAGCTACCAAAAAAAAAAGTGCGCCTTTGCTGTCCATTAACAATAGCAAAAATCAAGCCCCCAGTCTGCTGACCCTGGCAGATAGCAGCCTGCCATTAAAAATCCTGCCCGGCCTGCTCTTCTCCACCCCCTACCACTTTCTCCTTGCAGGGCAGGCAAGCTTTCCCCTCCCCCTGCCTCTTCCCCCAGCATGCTGGGTTCCTGCCCCTCCTTCTCTCCCTCCCTGCCGATCAGGTGGCAGCCCTTGCTACAGAGGGGGAGAGGGAAAAGCGGAGCCACAGCGTGCTCTCTGCTCCAGGGATCTTGGAGAAGGGGGGTGGAATCAGGGCATATCCCCTCCAGCCCCCTGTTGTGAGCCGCTCAGGTCAGGGGGCTGGGAGCACACCCATGACCCCTGCCCCCTCCTCACACACACCCAGCCCAGTGCCCTGCCCCCCCACCCCACACCCCCCCCACAACCCCAGCCCCACCCTGAGCACCAAACAGGAGCTCCTGCACCTTCCCAACCCCCGCCCCCCCCCACACTTCCCACCTGCACCGCTCACACCAAATGGGAACTGCCCAGGTAAGGGCTCCACACCCAAACCTCCTGCCCCAACCCTGAGCCCCCTCCCTCATTCTAGCTCCTGGCCAGACCCTGCACCTCAACCTGCTCCTTCACCCCCAGCCCTGTTCTCAGCACACTCCCACCCTCTTCTCAGTGCAGAGAGAGGAAGAGAACGGCTAGAACCAGGGAGAAGGTAGGTACCTACTCTATGTGGACAGGGCCGGGACCCCAGACTGGCAGTGGGCTGAGCAGGAGCCAGCGGACGGAACCCCAGACTGGCAGCGGGCTGAGCCGCTCAGCCCACTGCCGGTCTGGGGTTCTGGTTGCCGGCTCCTTGCCAGCCGGGGTCCCGGCCGCAGGCCCCACTCAGCCTCTGCCGGCCTAGGTGAACAGAACCCCAGACCGGCAGCGGGCTGAGCGGGCCAGCAGTGTAAGATCAGCATTTTAATTTAATTTTAAATGAAGCTTCTTAAACATTTTGAAAACCTTGTTTACATACAACAATAGTTCAGTTATATAATATATAGAGAGACACCTTCTAAAAAATGTTAAAATGTATTATTGGCATGCGAAACCTTAAAGTGAATAAATGAAGACTCGGCACACCACTTCTAAAAGGTTGCCGACCCTGGTCTACACTACATACTTAGTTTGGCATTACTAAGTCGCTCAGGAAAGTGGATTTTTCCATGAGTGACAGTTATACCAACCTCAACCCACTCATGTAGACAACACTAGGTCAAGGGGGGAGCGCTTCTCTCACCAACATACCTACCGCCTCTTGCGGAGGTGGTTATTAAGCAGACGGGAGAGCTCTCTCTCTCATTGGCTTGTAGCATGTCTGGTGCAGCTGAACTAGTACTAAGGAAGCCACTAGTAATTCCCCCCCCCACAAACACTTTTTTGGGGAGTGGGGAAGGGAGCAAAACTCCTTAAGATTATGAAACAATTAGGGGAGGCAGAAGCCACAAACATGGCTACACATCTTATGCAGTATCTTATAAGGGAAATAAGCCTTATAGTTCCAAAAAGCTAAATCTTGGAGTTTACCCAAACCTACATTAAAAACACTATGGCAAGATATTCTATTTGAGTGAGTGTAGTTCATGGGTAGATCAGCATTAGCCTCACCTTGCGTCAGCGGATGACTTTGAGAAATACGACTCTGAAACAGTCTAGATTGAAGAGAGATGGAAGTTAGTTAAGGTTGACTTAATACTGTGGTTCCAACAGACCACAAATCAAAGATGAATGGCCAAATTCATCACTGGCATAAGTGGACGCCACACCTTTGATTACACAAGAGGTATCTCTGCTTATAGTAGTGATGAATTAGGCCCTTCATGGCAAGATCATGATAAAGGAGAAGCTGGACTGTAACAGCATGATAATTCAAGTGTCACTAGGATAACCAATTGCTTGAATCTCCATTATAACTGAAATGTCCTACAGAGTACTTCCAAAGCATGTTAATTGACGTGGACCAGGCTATTTTATTCTTTAAAATGGACCTATGCAGTAAAAATGACACCGTACAGAGCAGACCAGTGGATCAGCCACACACCGACCATACAAGAAAAAAAAACCTTGACAAGTTATATTGGATATATTGGAATTGGAAAAGATTAAAAAAAGGGCAACAAAAATTATTAGGAGTATAGAACGGCTTCCGTTTGAGGAGAGATTAATAAGACTGGGACTGTTCAGCTCGGAAAAGAGACGACGAAGGGGGGATATGATTGAGGTCTATAAAATCATGACTGGGGTGGAGAAAGTAAATAAGGAAGTGTTATTCACGCCTTCTCATAACACAAGAGCCAGGGGTCACCAAATGAAATTAATAGGCAGCAGCTGTAAAACAAACAGAAGTATTTCTTCACACAATCCACTGTTAACTGTGGAACTCTTTACCAGAGGATGTTGCGAAGTCCAAGACTACAACTAGATAAATTCATGGAGGATAGGTCCATCAATGGCGTCCCTAGCCTATGTTTGCCAGAAGCTGGGAATGAACTAAAGGGAATGGATCACTTGATTACCTGATCATTCCCTCAGGGGCACCTGGCATTGGGCACTGTTGGAAGACAGGATACTGGGCTAGATGGATCTTTGGTCTGACCCAGTACGGCCATTCTTATGTTCTTAAGTTCTGGACCCATTGTATCGTCACAAATAATACACTGCAGTCCAACTCTTTAGTGTCAGTAGAAAAAAGTAACCCACAAGTCTAGACATATTGAACAGTGAGGAAGTGTTGATGTTTAACTTGTGTGAACCTTTTACAGGAAATTCAGTTGTCTTTATCCCTGCTGGAAGATGTATATTTAGGCAGGTTCAGTACTTCACTGAATACCACATTTTGAAGATGTGTGCGCCAAGAAAAAGCAAATAAAAAACGCTACCTGTATTGTTCTTGCAGATTTTCCATTGGTTCTGCCTGGTTATGAATACCCTTTTGAAGAACAGCACCAGCATGCTGTATATTCCCTTCAGTTTCAAGCTGTTGGGCCCAAGCAATGTACAAAGCAGATGTCCTAGTACCAACTCCTTGGCTGTAGATATAGTCAAAAAATTGACTAGGAGAACTGATGAATTCTGCCTACAGAACATAGCATACATACCCATCGGCACATTAAAAGACAAAAAGGATTTACAGACAGAAGTAGTGATTTTTTTTTTTAAGGCTGTCCAACATTCTGCATTATAAAACTGATTGATTCTGATGTCTATGGCATACATAGAAATCCTGTACATTACACATGAAAGACTATCCTTTTTTCTAGTAGCACAGTTGAACCACTTTTCTGATGCAGAGGGAAACTTGGGAGGAAGGAGGAAGTAAGCCTTGCTCCCCAGAAGCCCACCTCTCAAGCACTTGGTGGGTAGAAAGGTTATTTCTCCACTCATATTAACGGAACAAGACTGAAAAGCCCTTTCAAGCTTCATTAAGACAGACTAACATTTGAAGTCAGTGTGGTAGTATGGACTCCTCCCCCCCCCCAATTGGCCTTGTCTACACTAGAATTTAAAAATGTGATGTTAGTGTGACATTAAGAACAGCTCAAGGGCAGAGGGCACCCCGATATCTAGCAGTGAGTTTCAGCTGGCCTTACTAGCCCAGTGTACCCCAGCTCACTATTGTTATAATCATGTAAGGTCTTTTACGAATGCCAGTAACACTGGTTATTAACGCATACATTGTACAATGACATTAATACTCATTGATATTCTGTTTTAAAATTTGTGTGTGCCAGACACAAAAAGGAACAATTCCCATGCAGACAGGATTGTGGGTAGCTATTTACTGGTCTTCTATGTAAATTAATCATGGTAGAATCAAAATAATGGAAGCTCCATTTACATACAGGGGGATGGGAAGCCCACAGGAAGAGAAGAACAGCATGAGTTCAGCTTGCTGTGTCCATGAGGAAGCTGAGTACACAGGAGGGGTTCCTGCCCCCTAAAGCAAGGTCATCAAACTTTGGGAGATAAGCAAGGACGGAGAGCCATTTTAGGCATCCATCACTGGACAAATGCAGAAGGGAAGTGCTTTGCAAGCTGAGAAAGATGGGTCCTTGAACCCAACCATGGGGAGTCTCTGAGAACTGGACTATAGAGTAAGGGAAAGAGAGCACCTAAGATCTTTTGCTTGGGGAGACATAGGAAGCGAACCCTTTGTTCTTCTAGGAAGAGGTCCTGGCCAAAAAGTATGGTTAGCCATTTTGAGTCATCTTGCAGGAAGCATGTGATAAGGATTTTACTTTGAACCAAGATAGTAGCTTGTTAAGTCTTAGTTATTAGAAAGCATATTTCGTTTTACTTGTAATCCTTTCTATCTTTATGTCCTTGAACTCACTTAACTCATGCTCTTTGTTTTGTTTTTATTAAATAAGAAGCAGGCAGCATTTTCTCCTGTAAATGTAAACAAACTTATTTGTCTTAGCAAGTGGCTGAACAGAAGTAGGACTGAGTAGACTTGTAGGCTCTGAAGTCTTACATAACTGCACTCAAAAACAAAACCCTGTAACAACAACAACAACCTACATTAGTAAGTTGCACTTTCACAACAGAGTTTGCACTAGAGTCCTTGTAGGAGGTGAATTGAAAAATACTATTTCTTTTGTTTATCAATTTTACAGTGCAAATATTTGTAATAAAAATATATATACTTCTATTTTATTGTATTCTGGGTTGTAATTGAAATCAAAGTATTTTTATTACAAATATTTGCACTGTAAAAACAACAAAAGAAATTTATACATACACAGAGAGACAGAGACATGAAGAGAAACATCCAAAACACTTAATACATTTTAATTGGTAGTCTATTGTTTAACAGTGCAATTAAAACGGAGATTAATCATGATTCATTTTTTTAATTCCAATTTTTTCCCCCAGGTTTCAGAGCAGCAGCCCTGTTAGTCTGTATCCGCAAAGAGAACAGGAGGCCTTGTGGCACCTTAGAGACTAACCCATTTATGAGAGCATGAGCTTTCCTGAGCTACAGCCCACTTCATATATGCTCCATTCTACGCATCCGATGAAGTGGGCTGTAGCCCACGAAAGCTCATGCTCTCATAAATGGGTTAGTCTCTAAGGTGCCACAAGGCCTCCCGGTTCTTTTCGCAATTAATGGACAGCCTTAGTTTTCAAATTATTTCTGACGCTGGTAAAACGCCCCACATATTTGCCACTTCTTAGTTACCCATCTAAGCGTCCCTACCAGTTTAACGCAGTACTTCACGAATCTCGGATCCTGGTGGTACCGCTCCTCACGGATGAAGGCGCCCACCAGCTGCTCCAAGGAGGCGGAGTAGCGTCGCGGCCCGCCCCGAGGCGGGAAAGCGCCTTCCACCCACCGCAGGTATCTGGAACGAGAGGAACAGGTCACCGACGCGGCGCCCGCAGCCTCGTGGGACACGCGCTGCGAGCGAGGCGGTGCAAAGGCCAACCTGTCCCAGGGATCGAGGGGGTCGTCTCCTCGGTAGCGCTGTATCTGGGCTTCAAACATCCTGCGACACACACAAAAGTTAGGCCCAGGGCAAGACCCGGGGGCCAGGCACCGACGCCGCAAAGGGACGTGACCGTGACCGCCCCCGCCCCCGCCCCGGGCGGCCCCGCTCCCCCCCCCCCGCCAGCGGGGCCGAGTCCGGCGGGCAGCTCCGCTCCGGGAGCGCCGGGCCCCGGGCGCGCCCCCGCCAGCCCCTCACCGCGCGCGAGCCGCCAGCTCCATGGCCGCCCGGGACCGCTCCCCAGCTCAGGCTCCAACGGCCCGGGCCGGCCGATTCAAATCCCCCGCGCAGGCGCAGTGCCGCCCAAGGCGCCTTCCGATTGGCTGGGCTCCTGCAGCCGGGCAGCCAATCCCAGGGAGCGCCCTGGAAAGCCTGAGCGGATGGCCGAGGAGAGGGGGCGGGGTCAGTGCTCCCATGGCAACCTCAACACCTGGGAGGCGGAACTCCGAGCGCGCCGGGCTGTGCGGGAGCGCGCGGGCCCCGCCCCCTCGCTGCCAGCCCCTCCCCCCTGCCTAGCCCCACCCCTGGGCCTGACCCCCTCAGGGCCCAGGCCGCCCCCCCTGGGTCTGGCACCCCCCCATAGCCCAGCCCGCCGCCCCCGCCCCCGGGTCTGGCACCCCCCCCCAGAGCCCAGCCCCCCACCGCCGCCCCTGGGTCTGGCACCCCCCCCAGAGCCCAGCCCCCCACCCCCGCCCCCGGGTCTGGCACCCCCCCCAGAGCCCAGCCCCCCACCCCCGCCCCTGGGTCTGGCACCCCCCCCAGAGCTCAGCCCCGTGATTTAGCTCCCACCCAGACCCACCCCCCCAAGGTCCCAGCCCTCCACTAACGCCCCCCCCCCGTGATTTAGCTCCCGCCCAGACCACCCCCACCCCCCCAGGGCCCAGTCTCCCTCCCCGGGCCTGGCACCCACCCACCCGGCCTCACCCCACAGAACTGACTCCTCCTCACAGTGGGGCTTCATGCCTGGGCTCTCCCCCTGAAGTGGGCCCCAGACACCGGCAGGTGGCACGCTGGGCTACCCACCCAGGTGCACCACACTCTGCATCGACACCAGCATGCCTAGTGGCTCCATGCAGTGCCAGCACAAGCCGCCGGCCATGCACGCCCCCAGGTGTATACAAGCTCCAGCGGCTCTATGCCAATGTAAGTTGCACTGTTCTTGTAGTGTGGACATGGCCTCAGCTGCCTGACTGCGGGTTCCCATTTGTAGAAATAAATGCCTCACTCCAGTCAGGACTTAGACACCCATCCATCATGCAGAAAGGGGCAAGAGTTAGCACACACCTCTGTTGTTCCCATCTCCCATTGGCTACTTTAGGCTGCTCCCTATCTAGGGCCTGCCTTTTGTGGCACCCCTTCTTAGACACCTATCTTTCCCCATTCATTGTATAGGGAACCTGGGTCCTCCCAGAGCTCACCCTATTTCTAATATCACAGGACCAACACAACTACAGCAGACACTGCATACAAGTATTGTCCTTGTAATTTTCTAGGTGCCTAAAAGTTAGGTCCTGCAATGCCCAGCACTGCAACACCTAAATCATTTGTGACTCTGGGCCCATGTCCACTAAATGCAGGGAAACTACCAAAAGGATTTCTTTCTTTTTAAGTGATTATTGCATTCTAAAAGAGACATAATTGTATGGCACAGGAAGGAAAACGAATAGTGAAAGATACACCTAACCAGTGTATGACTTTGAAATATTAAGAGAAATTGCTTAAAAGAGGGAGAATTCCAATTAATAGTCCAGGTAAATAAGAAACAACTATTAAATTAATAAAATACGAAAAGCTTCTGCTTCTACGGATCAACAACATTTGCTATACACTACTTCCACCTACTGGATAGTGACAGAAGCAGCAAAGAATCCGAGATCCCCTTGGCAAGCATCTAAGGGCGCGTCTTCATTGGCAACATTAAAGTCTTCCAAGAGATCATAGAATCATAGGGTTGGAAGGGACCTCAGGAGGTCATCTAGTCCAACCCCCTGCTCAAAGCAGGACCAAACCCCAATTTTTCCCCAGATCCCTAAATGGCCCCCTCAAGGATTGAACTCTCAACCCTGGGTTTAGTAGGCCAATGCTCAAACCACTGATACTGCCTCTTGTGTAGCCGCGGCACAGCGCCGGGAGAGAGCTCTTGTCCTGGCACTCTGAAAAACCCACCTCCATGAGGGGCGTAGCTACCAGGGCGGGGAGTGCGGCGCCCAGCTCTGCTGCACTGTCTACGCGGGCACTTTACAGCGCTGAAGCTTGCAGTGCTCAGGGGAGTGTTTTTTCACACCCCTGAGCAAGAAAGTTGGAGCGCTGTAAAGTGCCAGTGTAGACAAGCCCTAAGTGTCGCCTTCCAGTGATCACTGAAAACAGTGTATAAGGCCTGAAGTCTTCACATGAGACCTCAGAGTTTGCTGAGCATGCGAGGGAACCTGTGGAATCTAGAAGAGCTATCACACTCTTGGACAGCTCACCCTTATCCCAAGGTTATCAGGGCTGAAAAGAAGTGGTGAGATTTCATCTCAAGGATTGTTTTTCTCTTTGTTCTCTATAATCCGTAACGGTAAGTTACCTAGTGAGACTTCAAGGAACCATATTGTCAATTAAATAATGGTATAAGCATATGATGGGGGAACTCATCTCTTGAGCACCCCCTGCTGCTATTTGCAGTACTGCAGGCCTTTTCCCCCTCCTGGCATGCCATAGGGTGTCAGCTTCACTTGGTGGGTTTTCAATAGCTTGCCCCTTCAGCCAAGTCACACACTCAAAACAAACCCCTTCCAAAGTAACAGGAATCCCACCAAACTGTTTATCTGCCCTCATCAGTCGACAGCCCCAGTTCTGGGTCCTTTAAATTCAGTCCTTCTCTTAGGCTTCCAAACGGGCCTTGTCACCTTCTCAGGGTTTACACCACTTTGCATGGGGGGGAACCTGGACCTGCCCACTGCTCCAGGTTCCAACCCAGGGACCCAAAAACAGCAGTCACCTACTGCTCACATCAATTCCCTACTGCTACTTCCCTGGGTCTCTTGCCACCTGGCCCCTTTATCTTCACCCCTTAGCTCAGGGTTACAGTTCTCAGATCCTCTCTCCGCCAGCTTAAGTAATTGCAGCCAGAGCCAAACTCTGGTTAGTCCTTGAGCTCCTGTGAGGCAGGAAGAGGAACCCAGTCCCAGCAGCTCCTTTTAGCTAAGACTGCTGGTCTCTGATGGGCTGCTTCCACAAGGCCTCTCTAGGCAGTCCTGGAGGACCCAACTTCCTTTCCTGGGGAGGGTTTAGTAGGACTGCAGGACCTTTAGCAGGAGGCCAGGAAGGCCTGGTACACCCATCACAGCATACTTCTCTTTTGTACGACCAGGTAAGTCCAAGTGAATTGATGTAAGAGAGCCTCAAACAATAACTTTAAGCAATTGCTTTTGATGTTTTCAACTAGTCTCAGTCAAATCAAACACTGGAAATAGTAGGGACCATATTCCTAAGAGTGCCTTGAGACAAAGTGCACTCTTATTCCTTGAAACATTAAAGAGTGAAAAGTGTTTTAGAGATAAAGAATTTGTAATAGCTGTTGCCAACTTGCTATTACAACATAAGATATCATATCAGAGACTTTTTAAGTAACAATAACACTTAGCTTGTTGCTGAGAATTGTACTGGTAGGTGTTGCTGGCTTGCCTGCCTGGCTCCAGGTGCAAGCCAGGTGGATGATATGTGCTTGCTTTTTTGTTGATCAGGTTGTTTGTGCACATCTGTTGATCATGCTCAATACATAATGATTCCCCCCACAAAATACTTGGTTCCTACTCCAAAGTTCCTACTATCATTTAATCTTTTATTTAAAAAAATACATACAATTTAGTGGAATTTCAACTTTTTAAAGCGTTTCCAGTTAGCTCTCTGAGATTTGGTAGGGTCTGTCCAAAGATCAGAACCAGTATTATTAAAATTACTGTGACTGGAAACCCCAGTGTGCGTGGCTGCAACATTCACATTTAGGAAAAACCTTCTGTAATAGCTTATTAACATAGTTTGCAAAGTTATAAACACTCCAACCCAACACATAACAAAAGTGGTCAGATCTAGCCAACTCAATCTACTCATAATACAAAAATAGGATTTCTTCATAAATGAAAATAATCCATGTATTTTATTTTTATAGGAATATGCACTCTGAAATTGGGTGTAAACATTCCAGATCAAGGCTCTGTTCTGTAGACTTATGCGTGTGTTTAACTTTAGCTTTATGACTAGGCTCATTGACCTTTTATCTGCTGGGAATTCTCAGTTTTGCCCACTACAAGAAATAACAAGATTTTTTAAATTGGTCTTCTGTAATGCTGCGGTGGGTCTACTCACATAGGTCAGTTTTAGCAGCTGAGCAGACCTAGGGTCTAAGCAACTATAACCAAAAAATAAAAACCAACCAACCAACTTGCATTGCGTTGACCAATAAAATTGATCTTTATTTTTCTCCTTTCACTTTTGGCTCTGTTGCTCCAGATGAACAGTATCATTCACCCATGACAAGGAAATGTGCCATATTTAGTGCCGGACTAGCAGTTCTTATACTAATCAGATGAGCCTCAGGTTATATCTGCATTGCATTGTAAGCCCAGGCTGAGACTCAGGCTTAAGCCCTAACCTGGTTTCCATCTATACAAAATATTTTTGGACTTGGGCTCAGATAGTGGAGGATCAGAGCCCGAGTCAAGCCAGGACCCAGGGTTTAAGCCCTATCGTTTTACAGTGTAGAAGCAATCCCTCCCGCCCCCAGACTTGGGTACTTGGAGTCCACTAAAAGTATCCCGCAGTGCTACAGGCCGACTTCCTTTGTCCTCTCTCTCCCAAGACTCTCCAAACAATTTTCAGGAAACTGACGCACCCCCCTTCACCTTGTTCTGCTACAGCAGCTTGGTGTTTAACCCTTCCATTTTATTCTGACTGCAGAGCTGCAAACACATCTGAGGAGAACCTTTGGCATTTGCACTAGATATCGACCAGAAGTCCTTTACAAAGCGCACTGCATCGTGGTCATGGGGGCACAGCCAGCTTTTGGTTAATCTCAGGTGCAAGGCCAGCAAAACAACTGATTTTAGTAAGAGTACCAGGCATGACCACGCATATCAGCAAATAGCGAAGAAGCTAGTGGTGTTATGAAATGTAGCAGCCCGGTGACCAGTGCAGGGAACAGATTAAGAGGCTCAAGACCGAGTACTGGACAACCAGTGACCACCACCACACCTCTGGCAACTCGCCAAGATCATGCTTATTTTATGATGATTTCGACTGAGTGCTGGGGAATGCACCAAGCATGAAGCCACCAGTGGTACATGATGACCTAGTCAGCTCGGCTGATGCCCTGCTGGCCCCAGAAGACAGCATGGAAATCGATGGGAGCCAGCAGCAGGTGCCGAATGAGGCAAATGAAGTGACTCTGCCGCTGAAACTGGTCCTAGAGGAGGCTTTGCCACAGGAGCAGCTGCAGCACATCCTGGGGCCATACTCAGGAGGAGCTTTTGGATGTCCCATCCCCCCGGGGAACAGCCCACCACGGAACTGGCAGCGGAGACAAAAGAGGAAGAAGCTGTCCCAGAGCCTGGTAAGTTTCTGGCTCAATTTTTATGTTTATTCATATAAGAATGGGAGGGATTTCTGTTCTATGAACCAATGCAAAAGTTATTACAAGTCCCGGCTAGCAGCGTGTATCCAGTAATGGTGGAGTGAATCCCAGTGCCTTCATGTCACCTCCCACCGCAATGTGGATTTCAAAATGGAGACAAGGAAATGCAATTGGTAAACAGGCATCTACAAGCCTGGGAAGGCTTACATTTTGCTAGTACAGACCAGTTTGTTAAAATCAGAACCTTATATTATCTTCCCTGTATGTATGTGTAAGCAGGCGAATAGTCCCGCTATTGTGGGGAACTTTCCTGGCTTCTGCACTACCCTGGTGAAGTGGGCTAGTGAAAGGATCTGAGTCCTCGCTCCCACTTCCTTTACCCAGTGACCTCCCTGCCCTTGAGGACTCCCCTTCCACTCTCCTGTCTGGCAGAGTCCTCATAACCCCAACAAGGCTGGGCCCAGGATTCCTGGGGGGCTCGACCCCCAACCCTGCTGTGGTCACCTAGGACAGGGGCTAGGGTGTCCCCACTCCAGGGTACTCTCTCTGCACTGGGCACGTCTCTGACCCACTGGCCATTACATACAAGTTAAAGCAAAGGCAAGTTATTTAATCAATAATTAATTTTAAACAGAATAAGGAAAAATGGGAAAGGTTAAAGGAAACACATCACTCCGCTCTGTGGCAGGGAACATCACAAACAGTGTCTCTGGAACATCCGGGCAGTTCACAGTCTGCTCCTTGTAAAGTCCCAGGCCTCCTGCTCAGGCCCTGGCTGTGCTGCAGGGATGCTGCGGGTTGGACACTCGCTCTGGTGGTGGCCACATGCTCTCAGGCTCTAAGTGGTAGGAGTTATGATCCAAGCCTGGCCTGCAGAGCCTCTTCATTGAGGTGTCTCCCTGTGCTAGGCCTGCTGCCCAGGGTCCCCCTCGGTCTCCCCAGCTGCTCATCGTACCCAGCCGCTTTTCTGGCCCCTCTGGCTCTGGTTGCTGCAGCTCTGCTCCCAGGGCAGGTCTGCTCTCTCTGGGCTGTGCCTCTAGCTTTGGGGCTGCAGCTCTGCTCCCAGGACAGGGTCTGCTCTCTCTGGGCTGCTTTTCTGGTCCCTCTGGATCTGGCACAGCTCTGCTCCCCAGCTTAGGTTGGTCCCCTGCTTTCTCCTTAGCTCAACCCCACTCTGTCTGACCCAGGCAAATCCAGCTCACACGGAGGACGGGACCTCCCTGACCTCCTGACTCTCTGATTAGCCTGCCCACCCTGTCATTCAGGCTGACCTGAAGCATTGGCCTGTCCCCATTGTTCCTGGGGACTATCAGTCTCAGGGTCCTGGTTTCCCATAGACCCTTCCCCTTTTAGTACCGGGAGCTAGCTAACCAAAACACCCCCACTGAATGTTAGTAAGGGGGCAACAGTCCCGTTACATATGGTACAAATCCCCTGGGTAAGGAGCTGCCTGAAAAGACTGAACAATGTGGGGTGGGGAGGGGGAAGAGATTCAAATGTAGTTCATTTCTGTTAAATGTCATCCATGCATTCCATGGGTGACAAAATCAGTCACAACTATGACTGGGAATTTGAATTCAGCCCAGAAATTTGCCAGAGGGAGAAGGGGGCTGGCAGTGGGGTTATTCATGTTTGCATGCAGGCTCTGTTGGAAGCCATGCGGAAGCACTAACCCATGTGGACGCTAACGCAACATCCTGTTGATTCCCTTATTTATTCTGACCCAATCCCAGATGCCAATTACTGCAAACTTTTTCTGTAGCAGGAACTCCAGATTTATTTGTCACGTTTCGGGGAAGGGCATCTATTTCAGGGCCACCTTGTTAGCTCACCAAACCACTCCACTTGTAAGATGTACTGTTTAGTCACCATACATTCAGAAACTTCTGTGACATACATGCCTGGTTTCCCATCGGCAGCTTGGAATGACATCTCTCTTTGCCAATCCGGCACCACAAGAACGGATGTGGCCTCCAAAATCTGCAATGCCTGAAATGGGACAGAAGGCTTCTGTAGCACAAGGCAGCCACCAACTTCCCCACAAACTCCATTTCTGGCAAAAATTTTATTTTAATAAATAGCGTTGTTGTAGCCGTACGTACTAATACGTAATATTAGAGACACAAGGTGGGTGAGGTAATATCTTTTATTGGACCAACTTCTACTGGTGAGAGAGACAAGCTCTTGGGCTATGTGGCGCTCTTCTTCATATCTTGGAAATGTTACTCAGAGTGTCACAGCTAAATACAGTGTGGAACAAATTCTTTAGCATAAGAAGTTAACACGTATTTCAAGGGCCACTTCACGTTGAACTGGAAAAGGCAGTCCTGTGGCTCAGCGACCCAGGGCTGGAGCAAGGAGCTGGGAGGGCCAAGGGAGGAGTCTGGGATCCAGAGGAGAGGCTGTACTAACCACAGGCTTATGGGAAACAGCACAAGGGGCTTGGAAGTAGGAAATGGCCTTGGGAAACAACAGCACAGCTAAAGGATCAGAGGACCCCTGATCAGAGGGTGGGTCAGGGTTCCCTTACTAGCCCCAAGGAAGGGGCCTAAAGCCCCAACACAAGGACTGTTGAGCCCATTGTTGGACTCAGGACTGAGCTTAGAGGATGGGGTTGGAGAGTAGCCCCTGAGAGGCAGAAGCTTTGCGTGTTTGGGCTTCTAATTGGACCATTGCTACCCTGGAAGGGGTCCTGAGCAATATGTGACTTAGCCTTTGACTAAGTGGTGGAGAGAACCAGGTAATTGCTGGGCCAAAGTGGCAGTCAATGGAGGGTCCTAGAGGCGAAGGTCCCCGCAGTGCCATACTCCCACACCAGAGGGTGCTATGGCAGCGAGTGCAACTGCTTACATCTCCCTTTTCTGTCGACTGAATGTGCCAGCTTCACTTAACCCCTTACTGATCTTGCTTTTTGGCCTGCCCCCAAACCAAAAAACCCCAGCAGAACTTTAACTCCCTTTAAAAACATGAGCTACTTAGTAAACCAGGCCACCCAGCTTCAGCTGTGATGTTTGTTCCTGTCAACCCAAGACTATGGGCTGGACTGTGCCAGCTGCACGTAGTGAGGGGCAGCACACTTATGAATGAAATATTTCCTGGTAGAGTTTCTGGCAGAGAAGATCCAAGGACTAGCTGGTGTCAATGGCGGAGTTCAGTCAGGGATTTGACAGTCTGATGCAGGAGAAGAGAGAAGAGGCTGCACAGACAACTCACAATTTGCAGACACCTGCCAACAAAGAGGACCTGGACGGCAGACGGTTAGACAAGGAGGGGAACCATGGAAGAACATGACCATAAGGGCAAGGCAGAGGAAGAGATCAGCTAATGGAGAAAGAACAGAGTTGAGGAATGGGTGTGCTGCACTGGAGAACAGGGAGGAAAAGTAGGTAGAAGATGGGGTGGCAAGAAAAAAGAAAAGGAAAGCCAGTCCTTGCAGAAAAGAGGAAGAGACGATGGACCTGGAGCCCTAGGAAGGAGGATAATATACAGGGGACTGTGAGAGAATGGTCTGCAGACAGAAGGAAGAACAGAGAGGGGGAACCTGAGGATCACATCAACATCAGAAAGAGGCAGGTCTGTGTGACTGGGGACTCCACGCTAAGAATTGAGAGGACAGGGGGTGCACTGTCTACCATGAATGAGGATACGAGATGTTGACCTGAGAATGAAAAGAATCCTCATGGGGAGAGTGAAAAATCCACTGATTATCCTTCATGTTGGGACAGATGACGCTGTCAGATTCCCACTGGAACAGACTGTGGACAACTGCACTGGGTGGGGAAGATGCTCAAAGAATAGATCAGGTGATCTTGGTGGAATTCTTCTGTTGCTAGAGGAGTGGGCTGGAGGACTGACAAGACAATGAAGACCATGGGGAGGCAGTACTGGAGTGTACCAAAGGGCTCCCTTATGGCAAACCCATCCCACAGACGTGGTTATGTGTTAGGGACCTGCCTTCCAGCCTGATCGTCTAGAGTTCCCACCCCCCACTCCCATTCCAGAGTTACACTGTCTTTAAAATCCCCAAGAGGTCTGTGGATTACATTAGAAAGAGAAATTCTATCAGAATTGTGTCATTATGGGAAACTTTAACTTTCCAGGAATAGATTGGAGAACAGATGACACTAATAAGGGTAGGGATAAATTATTCTTGGATGTAATAACTGACAGAGTTCTGCATCAGAGAGTCACTGAACCAACAAGAGGTGATGCTGTTTTACACTTGTTTTTGGTAAATTATGAGGACATTATAAAAGAGCTAGTCATAGGAAATAACCTTGGATCAAGTGATCATGAATTGAGTTTAAATTAAATGGAATGATAAACAAAACCCGGTCATCAACTAAAGTTTTTGATTTTGAAAGGGCAGACTTTGAGAAATTAAGGGAACTAGTTAGTGAAGTCAACTGGACTGAAGAGTTCAAGGTCTTAAATGTGGAGAAGACTTGGAAGTTCTTTAAGTCAGAGGAGGAAAAAAATGATCTGAAATTCACATCCAAGCAAGGGGGAAAAATACTTGTAGAGAAGGTGCTCCAGACCTAATTTGGTTAATAACTACCTCAGAAAGGATGTCTGGAGCAAGCAGAGAGCCTACAAGGAATGGAAAAAGGGACTGATCAACAAAGAATGCTACCTCTTGGAGCTGAGAATTGAGTTAGACTTTGCAAAGGAAATTAGAACAAATAGTCGCATGAAGAAGAAAAGAAGTAGGGCTCCTATGCAGTGAGAATGGGGTAGAGAATTAAGGATAATCAATGTATGACCCAAAACCTAAATGAATACTTTGCCTCAGTTTTCAATGAGGGGAATGAAGGCAGGATGGCTGATAGAAATGAGTATCTAGAAATCTAAGTGACCACATCCATGGTGGAAGCAAAACTTAGAGTTTAATGTGCTCAGATCAGAGAGAGCGGGATAATCTCTATTCCAGAATTCTGAAAGAAGTGCTGTATGGCATTGCAAGTCTACTAGCAAGGATTTTTACTAAATCTATCAAATTGGGGAGTCCTGTGTGACTGGAGAATAGCAAGCATAGTACCTATCTGTGAGAAAGGGGAAACGAGTGATCTTGGCAACTATAGACCTGTTAATTTGACCTTGGATTAGGGCGGTCAGACCCTTTAAAGTCCCACAGAGCCAGGGAGCAGCAAGTCCTGGCCTAAGGAGAAGCCCAGCAGGCGTGTGTAGGGAACCAGCTGGTCCAGCTAAGCAGCAGCTAATGATTGGCTCTGATTCCAAGCTGGAAGATACAAGTAAGGACCCACTGCTATAATGGTGGGGAGGCTGGGAGAGACAAATACTTTTCTGAGCAATGGTAGAAGGCTGCAACAGGGCCTGTAGGCCCTATGGTCCCCGTGAGGCTAAGGGACCCTTGAGCCCCTGGGGGGCAGAGGCCACTGCAGTACCAGCCCACGTCAGGACTATCCCTTTTATTTCTTGCCTTTGTGTGGCTGAAGACTAAAAGAGTCTGGCCTGAAGGCTAAAACAGAGCTTGGATGTGGCTGACTGTTTTGTCCCCAGGCTGGTAGACAGGGCCACCAGACTACAAAGACCGCAATAACATCCAAGGGTTTAGAACAAGGTCTCAAGGAAAGCATTATAAATGACGTGGAGGTAAACAGCAAATGGGAGAAAAGGCAACCTGAATTTACCACAGGTAGATTGTGCCTACTTTCTGTTGTGTGGAAATATCAACATTCACAAGTTAATCAAAAGGTTTGAAATCCATTTGAGGGCTTCAAGACGTGCAGAGTGTAGCTTTGCTATACCTCCTGGGAATGAAATGAGGCCATTCTTCACAATGTGGTGATGGTTTGGAAGTCCCTGCATCTGCACTGTGGCAAAGGAAATGCAGTAAATCTAATATATCTAGACTTCAGTAAGACATTTGACATTGTACCACATGGGAAATTATTAGTTAAACTGGGGAAGATGGGGATTTGTACAAGAATTGTAAGACTCATAAGGAACTGGCTAAAGGGGAGATAACAGTGGGTTGTTCTGAAAGGAGAACTACTGGACTGGATGGAGGTTACTAGTGGAGTTCCTCAAGGATATGGCTTGGACCAATCTTATTTAATATTTTCATTAATTACCTTGGCACAAATTAGGAGAGTGCTAATGAAATCTGCTGATGACTCAGTTGGGGGGCATTGTCAATACAGTGGAGGATCAATATTATGCAGTAAGAACTGGAGTATAGAAATGAGATGAAATGTAATGCTATAAAATGTAGTGTTATGCACATAGGGACTAATTTTTGCTATAAGCTGAGTCTCATCAGTTGGAAACAACAGAGGAAGGGAAAGACCTGTGTGTATTGCTTCTCTATGTTAACCTGAGGTTTTCCCAACTCTGTGTTCCAGCTGACTAATAAACCCTGCTCTGTTTTGAAAAGGCTGCATGGAGTTGCTGCAGATACTTGCTGAAGTGCATTGATCCCTGAAAAGAAAAGGATGCATCCGATGAAGTGAGTTGTAGCTCACGAAAGCTTATGCTCAGATAAATTGGTTAGTCTCTAAGGTGCCTCAAGTATTCCTTTTCTTTTTGCGAATACAGACTAACACGGCTGCTACTCTGAAAATTGATCCCTGAAGGGAATAAAAGTCTCTAAGCAGGAGTCTCCTTTAATCATAGGATATCAGGGTTGGAAGGGACCTCAGGAGGTCATCTAGTCCAACCCCCTGCTCAAAGCAAGGCCAATCCCCAATTTTTGCCCCAGATCCCTAAATGGCCCCCTCAGGGATTGAACTCACAATCCTGGGTTTAGCAGGCCAATGCTCAAACTACTAAGCTATTCCTCCCCCCTTTAGTGGGACTCTCGGGGCAGAGCTCAATGTGAGAAACGGGTGCTAGGAGACAGGTATTGAGGCTGTTTCAAGGCCAGGGGTAGCACAGATCCTGTAAATCCATGCCACACAGATAAATCCGATGAAGTGAGCTGTAGCTCATGAAAGCTTATGCTCAAATAAATTGGTTAGTCTCTAAGGTGCCACAAGTACTCCTTTTCTTTTAGTGCTCATGAAATCATTCAATTCAAATTGACAATCCTGGAGAATTAATTCCTCTATATAAAATAGAGCATAGGCATTTTCTCTATGCTTTCCCCAACAGCCTCATCAGCTCCTTTCACATGGCTACCAAATACCCAAGGGATGGCAAAGCCTATCAATCACTATTACCATAAGCTTCATCTAGGACCCCGGGCCTCATCCCTCTACCAGTCTCCTGAGCCAACAGATCTCCCAATACAGAAAGTTGAATTGTGCATTTATCCACAAGAGGGTAGCAAACAACAGATTTTCAAAGCACCTCTGTGCCTGCTACTGTTCTTTTTGTGTTTAGAAGAAAGGTCATGCAGGGTGTTGTCAGTTTTGTCAGCTATGGAAATGTTTGTGTCTAGTTTAGATACAGATTGTACAGCAGAGGTGTATGGAGCTTTTGTGTTGTGCTTGATGGAGGAGCATGTATTATTTTCTGGACTTTCCAGCTAGCCTAGTATATTTATCATGTACAGCCCTCAGTCTCATGTGCTAATATTTGTACAGGTGTTTGGGAGCCTAGCTATAGCTACGCGTTTTTGAAAATCTTAGCCGGAAGCATTTATCTTCAGACACCCAATACCACCCTTACGGCGAATGATAGGATGAGCAATGTGGCAGTGGCAAAAATCTTATTCCTCAAAAGGGAAGAAAAGGAAGAGTGTGTAAGTTGGGCCCCCTCGCTCTCAGTCTATCTAACAGCAAATACAATGATCAAGACTGGTCTCTTCATCACCCTGACATTCAGATTCCCAGAACGATTTCTCAGATCAATATGTCCTTATTTTGAAAACTTCACTGTATAATTGTTAAGAAGCCAAATAAACCTTCACTTTGAAATCCACAGGATTCTAAAATAATATGAAGGATGTAGCTTTAACACCTTAAAAGCAACAGAGTTAAGATTTGAGGTAAACTTCATCCTTAAACCACTTGTTTGTGCCTATGCCACTCTCAGAGTTATTTTATTCAAATAATGCTTTATAGGTAAGATTTTGGAGGCAGAGGAAAAATGCATGGAATCTAAATGGGAATGGCAAGTTGTTATCATTTGGCTTGGCACATTGCTTCTCGGATCGAAGTGAAATACCGTTAATTTACTATCAGTTGCTATGATTCCATGAAATTAAAACTAAGACTCTGCCACTTCCAAGATGTTTGCTCTCTCCACTTATGTCCACTCGTTTCTTGATAGCAAACCTTGACAAAGATGAATCTCCTCCAATAGGAAGCGGTGTGATATGTTTTGGCTTTGCATTTGAATGTAGGCCTGGCTGGTAGTGCAGGAAATCCAGCCAACACGTTCTCAGCCTACTATAAACAAAGTAGCAGTGTATTACTATTGCCTTACTTTTAGGATAACTTAAGGCAGTATTTTTTTTTTTTAAAGAACCATGAAGCCTATGCTGTGATTTGTAGGAAGCATCTAACTGCAGCTGGGGCTCTTCTGGATGTTTTTATGACAAATTACTCTCAGATTACCCTTTAATGCAGTCAGGTTTGCCTGTTGTCTAAGCTTTCTGTGTCATATGGAAAGCCTTCAGACTTGATGTAAAACATCTGGTTAACAAGTCAGCTGCACCAAGTTGCACTGTGAGGTAGATCAGCCGGAGAAACCTTTTTGTAGCTGGTGGAAATGCAAACATTAACTTCAGTGTTTTTCTCTTTCTTAGTTCAATTTTCTCATATGAATTGAGCTAAAGCCAGCTGTGCCTCATCCAGCCAAAAATGTCTGCCAGGCAGAGTATATTTGCCATACTGGTTACTCAGCACATACTGCCTCAATCATAACACAACTTCATATACCCCCTGAGTAAGAAAAAGTAAAAATACTGAGAAAGACCCCAGTCCTGCCAAGACTTACAAACATGCTTAACTTTACGCACTGCGAATAGTCGTCTTGTTGTAAGTGTTGATGTCAATGGGACTGCTCACGTTGCATGATGTTAAGCACACACTGGATCCAGGTCTAAGTCTTTTAACTGGTGCCAACTTGACAATCCCAAATGCTGATCCTGTATTTGTTATACACAGATCAGGTAGAGCAGATAGTGGCAGTACAAGCTTCCACACACTGCTGCACCAATCCTTACCTGGTAGGGACTGCATCTGGGGGGGTGTCTTCACTGACAATTAACCTGGGTTTTTCCCCAGCTTTTAGCCCAATCCTTTCTTGCTCACGCCCACCCGCCCTTCTGTCCTTACAGAAAAACCTTTGACATGAGTTTGGAGGTGCTTTAACTCTGGGCTAACTTACCCAGCTGGGGATGTGGGTTAGAGCCCCGGCTCCATTTAAAATTAGACTGGAACCCAACTGCTTTGCAATAAGGACACAGACTAAATCACTCAAGTGCTGATAGTCCTCCAGTGCCTTCCCACAGTTCCCCCCAAGGATAGTCAAGTTCTCCCGCAATTGACTGGGAAATAATCCTAGGATGTCTCAGCCTAAGGAACCATTGGCTATGCCCCCAAACACACATGGGCCAGGGCAAAAATGGTGAGGACACAGTAACACCAGTTGGGCTTTGTAGTGGAGATGTTCACACCCCCTCTAGGCTAACCTCGGTGCTCAGACCTGAGTGCCAGTCACCAGGGTTAACTGTGAAGTGAAAGCATAGCCTAGGAGTGAGAGGGGAATTCAGGCTTTCATGCCACTTTAATAATCATACTAATAATAAATCATACTTTGCCTTTATATCTTAAAGCATTTTTCAAAGGTGCACAGATAACGGATAGATTTCAAAATGGTTTTGTTAATGGGAAGTCACCATCAAGTGGGGCTGTTTAAAGTGGGTCCCACAGGCATTGGTTATTGGTGACCTAGTAGAAAATACACACGCATTGCTAATGAACTTTACAGCTTTGCAGGTCACAAAGATTGAATACAATGGTAAATAATGATGAGAACAGGCCTGTTTTATGCCTGTGATGCAAAGTTAGGGGGACCAGATGTCCCAATTTTATAGGGACAGTCCCGATTTTGGGGGCTTTTTCTTATATAGGCACCTATTAACCCCTCACCCCAGTCCTGATTTTTAACACTTGCTGTCTGGTCACCCTATGCAAAGTTCACTGGAAAAATTGGGCAATTTTATATGCTACAATATTTGGACAAAACGGCATGTTAAAGTCAGCGCATCTTTTAGGTGTAACTTCTTGTTTTGAGCACTAGTGTTTTATGAGCAACTGTGCTTGTCTTGTTGGTTTCCAAGGAGAATCCAAGGTGATGTTTCGAAGCCCTGAGGGCTTGATCCAAAGCCTAATCATATCAATGGAAAAACTCTCATTGACTTCCGTTGGCTTTGGATCAGGCCCTAAAAGGACTGGGTCCAGATCAGTTGAGAGATTGACCCACACCTCATTCCTTACTCCTTGGGTTAAAGTGAGCAGAGAAGCCCAAGCTTGAGCTCTGGTGAGTTTTGCAGGCAGGGCCTTCTCCATGAGGCCCTGACCATGGGATGGGCCAGAGCCTGGAGAGGTTAACCTTCCACACACATCGAGAGGCTAACACTTTCCTCAGGCATGGGTGCAGGGATGGGAGATAGTTGGATGGGGAAGTTCTTAATGGCAATATAATGGAGTGAAAGGGTAGAAGAAAATTCTAATTGGTGGTCAGCAGTGAATTGTAGCAGTTTAGAGTAACTGTGCATTATTGTGGCCTATTATTCACTGTGGAGGCGGGAGGCAATTTTAGCATCTATGTTTTAAAACTCTGGCCCAGTGTGTGGATTATGTATTTGCTAATTATCTGGTTTGCCTAGAGTGGAGTTTAATTTAACTAATTGGTTTTGTGTATTTGGCTGTAACCTAATGCTGTGGGGTGTGTGTGTGTGTGTGTGTGTGTTTGTGTTTGTGTGTGTGATGACTGCACTGAAGGACCCAATCAGGGGTCAGGGCCCTGTTGTGCTAAGCCCCGTAGAAATACAGAACACAAAGACAGCCCCTACCACAGATACAGTCTAAGTATGAAGGAGAGACAACAGGTGGGTTGGGGGAGCGCACAGTAATAGTCAGGTGATCGTGAACAGTTAAGTGGTAAGCAGGGGTCATGTGAGTTTGTTGTTCTTTAAAAACAATAAATATGGTTCTTGGGGAAGCAAGAGTGACTTGTGGGTAAAATCAACTGCATATTGCATGTCCCAGTATGTGTGGGGCTTGATAGAATTGCTACTTTTTGGGAACAGAACAACAGAGAGGCCATTCTTTTTGTCTCATGTTTATTTCTTTTTGTTAAATCATTTTAAAATAAATTGGCAGAGAATAAAATTTCCATCTCTCTGTGTGAGCTGAATCCACATTGGTGAAGATATCTAGGTATCCCCAGAGTCGCCCTTTAGAGATAACTTATCTCGGGGCCTCCACCACCTACACAGTGAGGAGAGATTTCCTGGTGCGTAGGTGTCTCTTTTTTTCACAAAGCCAAAGTTTACACATTTTTTAGTAGTTTGCTGTAACACTGTGTCTGTATAGTGGTATACTGTGATAAGTAAGGTATAGTTGAACTCATTTGTGTAACTCATTTGTAGCTTCGCCACTAGTGAAAAATTTACACATCCCGAAGTCTTGCTAGCCAATCAACTCTTTCTTCCTCACCCTAATGGATTCCATATGTATGAATTATTTAGAGATAAGCAATAATACAAAATGCCTATTCTAAAAGCCGTACGCACCCTAACAATTTATTAGACTTATAACAACATAGCAAAGAGCACTTATCAGCACTGAATTCTTCTTTACAGGTAACACATTAACATAGACAACAGCAGCATTACATAATCATATAGAGATAAATAAATCTTACCCAGCCTGCAGCCTGAAACAGTGACAAATTAATTGAACCCCTCAGTAAATCAAAGCAACAGAGAAACTCTTATCACGCTCCACCCCATGTGGAACATATAGTCCCTTCCCCTAAAACCATATCAAATAGATAGTGCCGTGCCTGGAAATTCATCAAAATCAGGCTATTTCAGACCAAAGGTGGCAGCAAGCCCCAGAGTCCTGGAGCCCTCACAGAGACCTTCTATCCCTTCTCTTTGATAAGAAAGGGGATCTAGCCCACATCCCTCTGCTGACCATAGCTGTGGCCCAGAGAAACAGGTGATCCTGCAGGTACGCCCATCCCAGGCCATTTAGGGATTTCTAGGTCATAACCAACACCGTAAATGCCACCTGGAGACCAATAAGCCAGCGCAGATCCTAGAGTCTAACAGTGGCTCTGTGTGTGTGTGTGTGTTTGTGTTTTAAAATCACCCCTAAGTTGTGGTACGCTGATACCAAAGACAGACACCCACCTCAATCAGAGAGGCTGGGGGCATGGATCAGCATTCATATCACACTCCCCATCAGTACCGGCCTGGGCCGGGGAAGCTAGTGATCCAACTAGCAGACCAAATTCAGTGAAGAATCCTGGTCCCGTGCCACCTGAGACACTTTGTGCATACGCTAAGAAGAATCAGAAAGGCAGATACTACCTCCATCTTTACCTCTGCTGTACACCTATGGGTCTGGTTCCCATTTACACAGTTCTGGCAATGTAAAGGGGGCCTCAGAATGGGTGTAAATGGAATTTACTTCCAGAGCAGTGGGTAAGACTCAGGCCCACCTGTGTACATACATGTACATATAAATTTGCACACACATTTTACATAGAAATAACCCCCAGAGGGCTCAGTAAGGAGATTTTCTAAATTTTTTGCTAATATAATAGTGACAGTTAAAATTCTGTCAAGGAGACAGTGGCCTGCAGAATCAATATCAACTGTCTAAATCATTTTATTAAGGAGAGGTAGCGTACGCTTTCTAAGAGTTTTGGGGTTTGTGGCACCTGTTCCAGCATGTTAATCAACCTCTGGTGTCAGCTAGATAATGGGTGATGTCATCTGCAGGTGTCTGTGCTTTGTGGTGGAGGCCTGCAGCTGAACATGTATTTCACAAGGTGCTGTTAGCCACATCTGTACTCAACTGTGAAGAGGATATTAACCAGAAAGTTTAGGTGGAGGGTGTTTTTAACGAGAACATCCAAAAGCAGCAAGTAGACATTTTAAACATGTGTGCTTTTCCTATGATTTCAGCTGACTTTGTTTGGTTATGGAGTATAGTAAAAGCACTGTTGCATCAGACTGCTGCTGTGGGAAGTGTGTACACACACACACACACACACACACGTTTAGTTTTCTCAGTTTCTAAAGCACTCCCATCTTTAAACTTGTCAGAAAAATGCCCTCCTTTCAGATAACAATCTCCTTTCTTTTTTTTTACACTCGTATTTGCTCCTGCGATATCCTTAAGGCATTTCAGATGATTCATGAAGATTTGTGTATTTCTTTATACCCTAGCATGTTAAAAGGTACAGTATTTGTCTTAAACTGTGTTGCTCTGCTGCACTACAATAAAGGTCAAGTTTCAAAAGTGAATCAGTTAAAACCTCCTGTTTAAGACGTGTGGCTTAAACTGATTTTATCTGCGCAGATAGACTCTAGTGAAATGTTGGTGTTGTCACAATGGGTTTGAGAAGCAGAACCCTTTTTCCAGACCTGAACTTAGGTAGCTAAGAATGAGATCTACATAAAGGTGATTTTTAAGGGAGGCGTTTTTCAAGTGTTGTGAGTTTATAAAACTTTGTGTCTGAGGCTGGATCTGTGCCAGCACTCTGACAGGCGGGATGAGAACCAGTCACCATCCAGGATTTTCCCACTTTGCAGTGCTTCTCTAGTTCAATACTGCCTTGGTCAGAGTAACACACAAGGCCCCTGGCCACGACAGGCTAATGGGGGGCAATTGCTCAGCAGTGCTTCCCTAAGGGGCTGCAAGTGTTGCTGCTTCCCCGAGAGACGACTTCACTGCTTCAGTGGAGCAAGACAGTAGGTGAGGCGATTTCTAGAGCCATGGCCAGCAAAGCCAGCCAGTCCCTTCAGCTCCCCTGCTGGGGAGAGCAGCTCACCCTCAGTGGCAGAGGCTCTTGCCAAAGCAGCAGCAGCAGAGCAAGGCAGGATCTGTAGCAGCCTCTGGAGTTGAGAGGCAAAACCAGCCAGCCCAGCTGGTGTGAAGGGGAGAGAAGCGCATGGGTGGGGATCAGGCTCTTCCCAAGTCTGGCTGTGAGGAATAGGTTCCTCAGTGCTCCCAGGAGGCAATGCATTGAATGAGCCCCTCCATGGCTTAAGAAGGGGATCACTGGGTCCGTCCCAGCTGCTAAATCTAAGCAGGAGTCACCTCCCAGAAGTCATCTAAACAGCCTTGCAGGGGCTTCCGTGCTTTTTCTGCTGGTTGGGGTGAATGCAAATGCTTTTCTTCACACAGAGCATTGTTCTTCTGTGCAGTCCCACTGTGAGTGTGGAACACTCTGTTGGGCTGGTCATGGCCAGCTGGGCTCACAGAGGTGAAGAGTTTTGGGGGACCCTACCTCTCCCTAGCTAAGTCCAGTGACAGTATCCTCTGCCTGTGTGCCTAGCTTGCGTTGTACTCTCAGAGCCTCTGGGAGGCATACGGCTTTCCAGTCCTGGTAGGCAGATGGTCTTTATGTCTTGTTTCTCTAGCTGTTCTTCCCCTCCCTGGCAGATCCAGCCGGTGGAGTGATTTGGAGAGGATGGTGCTGCAGCCCCACTGCATGGCAGTCTCCTTTGATGGTTAAGGACTGTGGTCAGCAGCGCCAGAGAGGGTGCCGTATACTAGCAAGTGGACTGGGTGGGCCAGCTCCTCTGCAGAGGCTGTGCCTTGGCTGGGCGGAGGAGAAGTATCTGTGGCCACCAAAGAAAGACAGGACAGCACTGGAGCCATGGATCAAGCTAAGGAATGCTCCTTGCACCCGCGAGCTGGCCAATGCAGTTAAGCATCCCTGAACGCTCTGCTAGTCTGCCAGATGGGGGGCGAAGGGGGATGTGTACGTCTCAAACACCTATTTGTCCACAACCCTAGGATTCTAGAGGGCAGCACTGTGCCTTCAGCTCCATCTGCTTTCTTGGCAGCACTGTGATGAGGCTTGCTGGAGAGAGCATCCCTTGGCATTACACTGAAAGTCTATGACTGCTGTGTGCTCTCCATCAAGGGAATCCAGTGGCCACTCTGTGATGAGCTAGAACTTTCAACTCCAGAGTCATCAGCTCGAATCATCCAGGCAGTATCTTCTGGCACTCCAATAGCAGAGACTGGGGTCCTGTAAAATCTGGAAGTGTCGAGCGGTTGAACCTTTTGGCAAAATGGGTAAATCGTGCAGCCAGTTTCACAGAGGCACAATTGCATTATATGGTAACTCCTGTGTATTGTATGGGACTTGGGTTTGATTTTCAAGTTTATGTATTTCCAAACTGAGTGCATTCCAAAAAACAAAGCAAAGGATTCCAGTATTTAAAAGCAGAATCTGGGCCAGACAGATAAACATACATTAATTTCCTGACACACCCTTGATTTCTGGTAAAAAATTTAACTGGCTGTCAGACTTTTCAGTTGTTATCTTTAATGTAAAAGGTCACATATATATTTCCCCTAATATTCTATTGCAATGATAACATTATATTTCATTTGGGGAGAATTATTGGCAATAGACGTTGAGCCTGGAGTTTTTGAAATGCCTTATGTATGCATGTTGGTAGAAATCTTGCCAAATTTGAAGGCAGACACACACTTTAGAACATATGCAATGTCTTTGATATTTATCAAATGTTATATCTTGTGACAGATAACAGAGCTGAAGCCAAGACTTTGAGGTTTTAAAAGGAGGGAAACACTTGCTTTTTGTTAGTCAAAGTACAGATAGTATGGCTTTTTGTGGGTTGATTTAGCATAAAGGAAGTGTTGGTTGTGAGAATGTGTAGGTTGGTGCAATGAATTGTATATTACAATTAATTTTTAATAGTTTAATGGAACGTCAGTTTTGGGGCTACATGGGGGAAATCCTGGCCCCGTTGATTTAAATGGCAAACCTGCTATTGACTATAATGGGATCAAGATTTCTCCCTGCATGTTTAGAATGGAACACCTCTGCAAGTGAGAGCTTGAGGGGAAGAATCACAAACACTCTGTCTGAGTTAGCCATGTAGAAGTTATTCTTTCCTGTAAAGGAAATGAACTTCTGTGGAGGCTCCTGCATATAGGTCCCCTCCATAACCAGGTGCTTTGTCTATGGAAATGAAGGAGATTGCATGCCAGATGATCCCACTGGAAGGGAAACTTGCAGATATGCACAACTGGCATATGCCCTGGTGGAGAAGGTGCTGCTTCAGGGGCTAGTTGTGCCATACAGGCAAACCACCCAGTTGTTTAGGACAATTGAATATTTAGTGGCTGTCAGAGAGATTCAGTGGCCACAGTCTGAGATATGATAGTATGTTGTCACAGGGTTTATTCGGGGGGTGGGGGGGAATAGGTTGTGGAAGGTAATGGTTAAGTAGCTTTGTAAACTATATTCATCTGTTTCTTATCTAACTACTGATTGGATAATGATATAGATGGTTGAAATGAAATTTCCTCATATTGTACTCCCTTGGCAGACAGCTGACTTCTTGCCTGAAAAGTTTTGGTAAAGGAAGATAAATTTTGCCTGCATGCTATCCAGGTCATCTGACTTTAGTAACAGGCATAGTTATGCTAGACCAAGTTGCCAGTAGAAACTCAGCTTAAACAATGAACCATGCCTCAGTGAGGATGGCAAGAGATGACAAAAGGTTAGTGCTTCTACCACTGAGCTGCTTTCTTCATCCTCAGAAGCTAACTTAATATTCTGGGGGGTTTAGTGGGTCATAAACGAAATATGAGTCAACGGTGTAACACTGTTGCAAAAAAAAGCAAACCTCATTCTGGGATGTATTAGCAGGAACGTTGTAAACAAAACAGGAGGAGTAATTCTTCCAGTTTACTCAGCACTGATAAGACCTCAACTGGAGTATTGTGCCCAGTTTCTGGGCACCATGCTTTGGGAAAGATGTGGACAAATTGGAGAAAGTCCAGAGGAGAGCAACAAAAATTATTAAAGGTCTAGAAAACCTGACATGTAAGGAAAGATTGGAAAAAAATGGTTTTGTTCAGTCTGGAGAAGAGAAGAGTGAGGGGGAACATGACAACAGTCTTCAAGTATGTAAGAGGTTGTTATAAAGAGGAGGGAGATAAATGGTTCTCCTTGACCATTGAGGACAGAACAAGAAACAATAGGCTTCAATTGCAGCAAGGACGGCTTAGGTTGGACATTAAGAAAAATTTCCTAACTGTCAGGGTGGTTAAGCACTGGAATAAATTACCTCAGGAGGTTGTGGAATCTCCATTATTGGAGATTTTTTAAGAGCAGGTTAGACAAACACCTGTTAAGGATGGTCTAGATAATAGTCCTGCCTCAGTGCAGGGGACTGGACTAGGTGACCTCTCGAGGTCCCTTCCAGTCCTAGTGGTCTGACTCTATGATTCCTCCAAGGTAGACTGGTACAGTCATGTCCTCAGATAGGAAGCATGCTATGTGCTCATCTTTTCAGGAGTTTATCTCCTTTGGGAGAGAAACCCAGAAGAGGGTGGAGTGAGGGGAGAGAAGCATTCTGTGTTGTGCATACATATGAGCCTTATTAGTGACTGGAGTTTGAGGGCCTTGTCACAGTCAGTGAACGTGACTTGTAGGTGGTGATTTTTGTTTTGAGCAGCAGTGCTCAGAATTGTTTTCTGTCCTCTGGTCCCTGTGGCAGGAGTTCTCAAACATTTTCACAGCATGGAAACTGAAGAGGGAAATCACAGAACATCCCTGCGGCAACAACAGGGTAGAGGAGTGGCTGCCTAATGGGCGCCCTTATATGCAGCCCCTCGCCTCTGTTTCCCACCTAAACTCCACACAGGGTTTTTCCAGTCCAATCACAACAGCTTTCATTGGTTAACTTAAAGTTCAGAACTAAACACAAACGTCTTCCCTCCAGCCTTCCGCTGGGTACAGCCTCCACTTCTCCACTTCTGGGTACAGCCTCCGCTCCCCAAATTTGGTCAGGCTACTCCCAGCCCTTCCTAGCTGGAACACCTACCCTGCTTGCAGAGTCTTCCCTGCAGGACCCTCTCTCACTCTCTGCAGTCTCACTACAGCCTCCTGCCTTTCCCCTTTCCTGCAGCCATCTTCTGCTCTTTATAGGATATTGCCCGATTCCCCTCAGGTGGGGCTCATTCTCTCATCAGGGTTGTAAACAGGAATTGCTTATATAGAAAGTAATATTGAGAAAGTAGTTAATGAATCTTCAGCTTCTTCTAGGTCTTGTCTACACTAAACTACACAGAGCCTGAAGACAAAGTATGGACCAGGCTGTGAATGCATACCAGGCCCTGCGCTCTTCTTCCAGAGAGGCTCAGGACACCTGCAGAGACCCAGTGCTTCCCTGGCCAGAAGAACTCCAGGACCTTCCTCTGGAGCTTGGCCAGGGTGCCTGGGGGTGAATTAAGGGTGTTGAACAGGTGCCTGAATATGGACAGAACCAGCTGTTTAACAACCAGCACCCTCCCCTGAAGGGAAAGGCACCGTGAAAGCCCCATCCTCCCCTTTTTTGGCAGCAGAGCAAGCACAGCCTGCCTGCATGGCAAGGGAGCACCCTGCTCCCGGGGACTCAGCCCAGAGAAATGGCGAGGTCTGGGCCGAGGATGCCCCAGGACTTGCAGTAGAACTCCATGGTCAGCCTGTCGATGCTTGGAGATTTGTTAGAGGGCATCAGATGGAGGGCTTCCAAGCACTCAGCCAGAGTGAGAGGAACTCCAGCTGGTCCTGGTTGCTAGCACTGACCATCAGGAGTCCATCCCACAGGGCCTCACAAGCATTGGCATCAGTGGGATCTGGAGAGAAGAGGTCAGTGTAGAAAGCCCTCACCCTTTCTCACATGTGCTCCAGATCCGCAAGGGGGTTGCCATCCTCCACCAGGAGGGAGGTGATATTTCTTTTGGCATTCCTCCTCTTCTCCACAGCCTATGAGAAGCAGGAGCCAGAATCCATCCCCTGAAGGAGTTGGATATGCGACCTAAGAAATGTGCCCCAGGCCTGATGGTTGTAAAGGGCCCAGAGCTCATCCCGCTTTTCCTGACACTTTCTGCAGAGGGATGGATCCTTGACACCTCTCCACCTCCATAACCTCCCACTCCAGCTGCTCCATAGCTGTGTCTTTCTGTCACAATCAGGACATGGGCGATTGGACCTAGTGATTGGAGCAGGAGTTGGGTGTCAGGCCCAGGGAGGTACCAGGAGAAGAGAGTCCAAGACAGGATAGGGCAACTGAGAGCCGGGTGTGAGGAGGCAGGCAGGGTCAGGTTACAAGGAGATTGGGGTTGGGTGCCAGGTTGCAGACAGCAATTGAATAGTGAAGATAAGGACAAACCAGCTGGGTCTGGAGCAGAGACAAGCAGGCAGTCCGTGGTATGGCTCAGACAGCTCCCCATCATGGCTTCCTGGTTTATATACTGGTACTGACAGTAGGTCTGGGGATAACAGGGTCGCACCCCACCCAATGACGTCATGAGATGACTGAAATACACTGTTACCCCATGCTAGCCGCCAGCTGGCTTTAGCATCAGGTCCATGTGAGTATCCTGCAGGAAATCACAGAACAAAGGTAGGAGAGGATCTGGCATCTGCAGTGACTCACTTTACAGCTGTGGATGTTCAATGAGGCAAAGACGGTTCCCTTCGTTAGAGAGGAGGTTGAGGATCCTAACAGACGGTGGCATCCCCCGCATCAGCAATGCCATGCAACAGCCCCCCTCCGCCCTGTATTTGAGTAGAGCACTAAGGAAGGTGCAAGCCCGCTGGCAGTGCTTACGTTGCCCTCCCCAAGAAAGGCCTTCACAGAGTTGAGGATAAGATCATAATCCCACCACTGATTGGGAGCAAGCTGCACTTTTCTCCCAGGGCTGCGTACAGCCTCCAGGAACAAGCACAGCTTGGCCCAGGGCAAAGTGGGGGCCAAAAAGTTAGCAAGCTCAATAGAGTCCACAGCCTCCCGGTCATGCTCATTCTCCCCCCATATACACGAAATGAAGTTTGGGATATATTTAGTGATTTTTGAGGAAAATAATCCTCTCCTACATCTTAGGGAGAGTCATTGATTAAGGTGGTGATGGGCCAACTCCAGCAACACAGGGTTTGATAAAGTTCTTTAATCCTCATCAACATAGCTTTTTACATTGAGTGTGGAACTGTGACTTTGTTATATAGACAGGGCTGGTAGCAATGCCTCTGGTTATGGTTGCCTGACACTTCCTATGATTAAGAGCCTGTTTTCAGTTGCATATAAAAGGTTTTACAAGATCTGGCTGAGGAGCTCACTGGATCATTGATGTTGATTTTCAGTAAATCTTGGAACACTGGGCATATTCCAGAAGCCTAGAAGTAAACTGATGTGTCAACATTTAAAAAGGGTAAATGAGATGACCCAGGCAATCATTGATTTCAGGCAGGATCATGGAGCAGCTGAGATGATATGGGACTCCATAAAGAATTAAAGGCGCGTAACACAATTCATGCCAATCAACACGGGATTATGGAAAATAGACCCTGTCCAACTAACTTGATAGCTTTTTTTGATGAGATTACAGATTTGGCTGATGAAGGTGAGAGTGTTGATGAAATACGTTTAGGATTCTATCAGGCATTTGACTTGGTGGTACATGATATTTTAATTAAAAAACTAGAACAATTCAAAACTCACAGGGCACACATAAATGGATTAAAAACCGGGTAACTGACAGGCATCAAAATGTAATTGTAAACAGGAAGTCATCATTGAGCTGGCGTGTTTCCAGTGGGGTCCTGCAGGGATCGGCTCTTGACACTACACTGTTTAAACATTGTTATCAAGGACCTGGAAGAAAACATGAAATCATTATAGATTAAGTTTGCAGATGACACACAACCTGGAGTGGTTGTTATCAAGGACCTGGAAGAAAACATGAAATCATTATAGATAAAGTTTGCAGATGACACACAACCTGGAGTGGTAAATAATGAAGAGAACAGGTCACTGATATCCAGATTGCTCTGTAAGCTAGGCGCAGGCAAACAATATGCGTTCTAATACAGCTAAAGGTAAACATGTACATCTAGGAACAAAGGGTGTAGGTTGTGGTACTTTCATGGGGTGCCCAGAATGATGAGTCACCTTGTTACCCCCTGCCTCCAGCTAGAGGAAGATTTGCTTGTGCTTACCTGGATGTCAGTTTCCTGACACCACCAGTCTCTCAGTCACCCAAACTGTCTCTTCTGGGCTCTAGCCTTTATTTGCCGTGCAGATTAACAGTCGGTGAAAGCCAACCCCTCTGAAAGCATCCCCTGTCGTATCCAGCCCCTGCCCCTGAACACTCACAGAACATACTAGGTTTGCTGTCCCCAAGGGAACAGCATACACACCGCTTGACTTAGGATCAGGTCCTTTATAACATCTCATCACTGAAATATAGTGAAAATAATCCAATGTTTATTATCAAAGGCTGAGGTTTAAGAGAGAGTGAATTCAGCTAATGGAAACTGAAATAGTTACATATGAAACAAAACTGTAACACATTTCTTAGGCCTTGTCTACACTACAGGGGGAGATCAATCTAAGTTACACAACTTCAGCTACGTGAATAATATAGCTGAAGTCAACATACTTATCGCTCGGTCCACACTACACTATGTCAACAAGAGATGCTCTCGCGTCGACTTCCCTTGTGCTTCTCGTTCAGGTGGAGTACAGGAGTCGAGGGGAGAGAGATCGGCAGTCAATTTAGTGGGTCTTCTGTAGACCCACTAAACCGACCACCGATGCATCGATTGCCGCATGTTGAACCCTCGGTAAGTGTAGACAAGGCTTTAGAATCTAAACCAGTGATTCTCAAACTTTTGTACCGGTGACCCCTTTCACATAGCAATCCTCTGAATGCAACCCCCCCTTATAAATTAAAAACACTTTTTTATTTAACACCATTATAAATGCTGGAGGCAAAGCGGGGTTTGGGGTGGAGGCTGACAGCTCGCGACCCCCCACGTAATAAGCTTGTGACTCCCTGAGGCATCCCAACCCCCAGTTTGAGAACCCCTGCTCTAAACTTAGCTTTAACTGGCTAACCTCCTGGTCTGAAGTAGTGTTTCACCTAAAGCAAATGCCCAGCGTTACCAACCCTGGCTGGGATCCACCTTCCATGAATGCAAAACGTGTTTTCCTTTTTGCTCCATTGGTGAAGGGTAACAAAATGTCTCCTTGCTTCTCCTTATATGCCCCAAACTCATTGTTTGTGTTCCCAGAGTCAGGGTGACCCCCAAGGGTCCCTTCCTGGTGTGCTGGCTCCAGGTTGCTACACATCCTTGTGCTGACTCCGTGTTAAAAATGGGTCTTCCATAGTGTTGGTTTGCAATGCCTAATTTACATATAACCCAAGGCAGACAGGTGAATTGACATCCCTTTGTCTAGCAGAACCTGTTTGTTCACCCTGCCTGGGGTACAGATTTTAAAACATCTTTTCAGTACATATATACAACTCTTTAAATATCTGTAGATACATCTCACAATGACAGGACCAGTATGACATAAGCTTTTATTAGATACCTCACTTGACCCTCTTTGGATAAATACAATGAAAGCATTGTGTTGAGTATAATGAGTTTGCTAGGCCTGTCAGAAAGGAGTTTGTGTTACAGAATAGTGAGCCCTTTACCAGTTTGCACTGAGGGGCTGTTAAGGTCACGAAGGGTGTTTTTACAGGACAGAGGACATGAGCCTGGGAAGCCTGGCTTGTGAAAATGATTTAGGGGTTGTGAACATGAGTTCCCAGAGTGATACTGTGGCCAAAAGGTCTAATGCAATCCTAGGTTTCAGAAGCAGGGGAATCTCAAGTAGGAACAGAAGTTATTTTACCTATTTGGCACCTGTACGACCGTTGCTGGAATACTGCGTCCAGTTCTAGTGTCCACATAGTCAAGAAGAATGTTGAAACACTGGAGAGGATTCAGAGAAGAACCACAAGAATGACTAAAGGATTAGAAAACATGCCTTATAGCAATAGACACAAGGAGCTCAATTTAGCTTAACAAAGAGAAGGTTAAGGGGTGACTTGATCACAGTCTATAAGTACCTTCACAGGAACATATATTTAACAATGGTCTCTCCAGTCTACCAGACAATGATATAAAATGATCCGATGGTTGGAAGTTGAAGCTAGATAAATTCAGACTGGAAATAAGGTGTAATTTTAAACAGTGAATGTAATTAACCGTTGGAACCCTTTGCCAAGAGTTGTGGTAGATTCTCCATCTCTGGCAATTTTAAAATCAAGATCTGCTGTAGTTCAAACAGGAATTGCTCTGGGGCAGTTCTCTGGCCTGTGCTATGCAGGAGGTCAGGCTAGAAGATGACAGTGGTCCCTTCTGGCCTGGGAATCTATGAACCTGCACCAAACTTGAACTATTTAGGCTGAAATTTCCCATTTTGGGTGTCTGCCGCAGGGTGAATTTTACTGAAAGTTTCAGCAAAAAAAATGGCTCAGCCGTTTCTGAGAGTGAGAATCATAGAATATCATAGAATCATAGAATATCAGGGTTGGAAGGGACCCCAGAAGGTCATCTAGTCCAACCCCCTGCTTGAAGCAGGACCAATTCCCAGTTAAATCATCCCAGCCAGGGCTTTGTCAAGCCTGACCTTAAAAACCTCTAAGGAAGGAGATTCTACCACCTCCCTAGGTAACGCATTCCAGTGTTTCACCACCCTCTTAGTGAAAAAGTTTTTCCTAATATCCAATCTAAACCTCCCCCACTGCAACTTGAGACCATTACTCCTCATTCTGTCATCTGCTACCATTGAGAACAGTCTAGAGCCATCCTCTTTGGAACCCCCTTTCAGGTAGTTGAAAGCAGCTATCAAATCCCCCCTCATTCTTCTCTTCTGCAGGCTAAACAATCCCAGCTCCCTCAGCCTCTCCTCATAACTCATGTGTTCCAGACCCCTAATCATTTTTGTTGCCCTTCGCTGGACTCTCTCCAATTTATCCACATCCTTCTTGAAGTGTGGGGCCCAAAACTGGACACAGTACTCCAGATGAGGCCTCACCAATGTCGAATAGAGGGGAACGATCACGTCCCTCGATCTGCTCGCTATGCCCCTACTTATACATCCCAAAATGCCATTGGCCTTCTTGGCAACAAGGGCACACTGCTGACTCATATCCAGCTTCTCGTCCACTGTCACCCCTAGGTCCTTTTCCGCAGAACTGCTGCCTAGCCATTCGGTCCCTAGTCTGTAGCTGTGCATTGGGTTCTTCCGTCCTAAGTGCAGGACCCTGCACTTATCCTTATTGAACCTCATCAGATTTCTTTTGGCCCAATCCTCCAATTTGTCTAGGTCCTTCTGTATCCTATCCCTCCCCTCCAGCGTATCTACCACTCCTCCCAGTTTAGTATCATCCGCAAATTTGCTGAGAGTGCAATCCACACCATCCTCCAGATCATTTATGAAGATATTGAACAAAACCGGCCCCAGGACCGACCCTTGGGGCACTCCACTTGATACCGGCTGCCAACTAGACATGGAGCCATTGATCACTACCCGTTGAGCCCGACAATCTAGCCAGCCTTCTACCCACCTTATAGTGCATTCATCCAGCCCATACTTCCTTAACTTGCTGACAAGAATACTGTGGGAGACCGTGTCAAAAGCTTTGCTAAAGTCAAGAAACAATACATCCACTGCTTTCCCTTCATCCACAGAACCAGTAATCTCATCATAAAAGGCGATTAGATTAGTCAGGCATGACCTTCCCTTGGTGAATCCATGCTGACTGTTCCTGATCACTTTCCTCTCATGCAAGTGCTTCAGGATTGATTCTTTGAGCACCTGCTCCATGATTTTTCCAGGGACTGAGGTGAGGCTGACTGGCCTGTAGTTCCCAGGATCCTCCTTCTTCCCTTTTTTAAAGATTGGCACTACATTAGCCTTTTTCCAGTCATCCGGGACTTCCCCGGTTCGCCACGAGTTTTCAAAGATAATGGCCAATGGCTCTGCAATCACAGCCGCCAATTCCTTCAGCACTCTCGGATGCAACTCGTCCGGCCCCATGGACTTGTGCACGTCCAGCTTTTCTAAATAGTCCCTAACCACCTCTTTCTCCACAGAGGGCTGGCCATCTCTTCCCCATTTTGTGATGCCCAGCGCAGCAGTCTGGGAGCTGACCTTGTTAGTGAAAACAGAGGCAAAAAAAGCATTGAGTACATTAGCTTTTTCCACATCCTCTGTCACTAGGTTGCCTCCCTCATTCAGTAAGGGGCCCACACTTTCCTTGGCTTTCTTCTTGTTGCCAACATACCTGAAGAAACCCTTCTTGTTACTCTTGACATCTCTGGCTAGCTGCAGCTCCAGGTGCGATTTGGCCCTCCTGATATCATTCCTACATGCCCGAGCAATATTTTTATACTCTTCCCTGGTCATATGTCCAACCTTCCACTTCTTGTAAGCTTCTTTTTTATGTTTAAGATCCGCTAGGATTTCACCATTAAGCCAAGCTGGTCGCCTGCCATATTTACTATTCTTTCGACTCATTGGGATGGTTTGTCCCTGTAACCTCAACAGGGATTCCTTGAAATACAGCCAGCTCTCCTGGACTCCTTTCCCCTTCAAGTTAGTCCCCCAGGGGATCCTGGCCATCCGTTCCCTGAGGGAGTCGAAGTCTGCTTTCCTGAAGTCCAGGGTCCGTATCCTGCTGCTTACCTTTCTTCCCTGTGTCAGGATCCTGAACTCAACCAACTCATGGTCACTGCCTCCCAGATTCCCATCCACTTTTGCTTCCCCCATTAATTCTACCCGGTTTGTGAGCAGCAGGTCAAGAAAAGCGCCCCCCCTAGTTGGCTCCTCTAGCACTTGCGCCAGGAAATTGTCCCCTACGCTTTCCAAAAACTTCCTGGATTGTCTATGCACCGCTGTATTGCTCTCCCAGCAGATATCAGGAAAATTAAAGTCACCCATGAGAATCAGGGCATGCGATCTAGTAGCTTCCGTGAGCTGCCGGAAGAAAGCCTCATCTACCTCATCCCCCTGGTCCGGTGGTCTATAGCAGACTCCCACCACGACATCACTCTTGTTGCACACACTTCTAAACTTAATCCAGAGACACTCAGGTTTTTCTGCAGTTTCGTACCGGAGCTCTGAGCAGTCATACTGCTCCCTTACATACAGTGCTACTCCCCCACCTTTTCTGCCCTGCCTGTCCTTCCTGAACAGTTTATAACCATCCATGACAGTCCTCCAGTCATGTGAGTTATCCCACCAAGTCTCTGTTATTCCAATCACGTCATAATTCCTTGACATCACCAGGACCTCCAGTTCCCCCTGCTTGTTTCCAAGGCTTTGTGCATTCGTATATAAGCACTTGAGATAACCTGCTGATCGCCCCTCATTCCCAGTATGAGGCAGGAGCCCTCCCCTCACAGACATTAAGGAGGTTAAGGAAAATCCATTGTTTTGCCCACCTTAAAAACCCCTGACAGCAGTTTCACTGAGAAGCTCAAGCACCTCCACGCTTTGGAGCAGGGACTTGCAATTTGACGCTGGAGTCACTCGGGTGCCAGGGAGATACTTTTTGGCATCTCATTGAAAATCTGCCCAAACTGAGCCAAATCATAAGCCTCTGAAAAATCTCCGTTGGCACATGCTCAGTCGAGAGATTTTAGTTTGGCAGCTAAATTCTCCAAAGAGTCCATCTGCATGGAGCATGCTCCAGCCCCTCCCAGTTCCTACGGGTAACCAGACCGTGTGCATGCCATCCTGACCGAGCAACTGAGCGTACGGCAGCCCAGGACTGCAGGGCATTAGCGGGACTTCCTCAGCTATTGCTGCTCCTGGCTGCCACTGGCTGCAGCAGAGCTGGGCGTGGGAACTGAGAAAGGTCTCTGTGTTCTCCTGCTAGCACCAAGGTTGCAGGGAGGAGAGGGAGTGGCCTGACTGCAAAGCAGAGTGATGAGGAGTGGGGGTGTATGAGGGAGACAGGCTGTGGGGAAACGGGAGGGGACTAGGGGCAGAGAGAAGCTGGTGGGGGGGTGCAGAAGTGTGCTAGCCACAGGCTGCTGGGGAGGGGATTCAGAGACAGGCTATGGAGATGGAATGAGGCTGGGGGCGGACTGGGGGGGATAGGGACAGAACGGAGACCACCAGGCCACTTGTGCCTGGGTTTTTGTTACCCAGCAAAAGGACTTTGCAACTATTTAGAATTAGATACAGTCTTCAAGAACTTAGCTTAATTACAATTCCCCCCACCCCCATGTAGCTCGTCCAATAGTTTTCGATCAGTTTTAACTCCAAGGCAGAGTCTGAAGGGTTAAGAACATGCCATTCCTTTGCTGGGGCGGGGCGGGGGGGGAAGAACAGTGAGGCAGGAAAGGGCCTGTTGCTGTTTTTAGACTCTTAAACTAACAGGTTGATTACTTAGAATTTACTCCTGTGGTGGAACAATGTGTCTGGAGGCTCCACTGTATTATTCATGTACGAGAGACTTTTAATCATAGACTCGTCGGACTGGAAGGGCCCTTGAGAGGTCGCCTAGTCCAGTCACCTGCACTCAAGGCAGGACTTAAGTATTATCTAGACCTTCCCTGGCAGGTGTTTCTCTAATAATCCTCGCTTTAAGTGCGTAACTCAGCTCCGTCAGTGCCTTCAGAATGAACAAGCCTGACTTGTGTGGACATCAGCATGGGTCGTCTTGAGGCTTGCAGGATTTCTCCGCCACAACACCCATATCTGACTGAGGAGCCGAACAGGATTATCTGTCGTTGGCCCTATGATGGGGTTAAAGTAGCCGGAGAGGCCGATTAGCCATAGGCTGCACTGCTGGGCAGTTAAGGGACGATGATACGAATTGAGAATGACACTCACCCACGCAGGAGCTTCTGTAAAACCAAGGAGTGCGGCTAGAAGAGGTGGCAGTGAGATGAGCCTGCAGTCACACTCCCTGATCCAAGGGAGAGCGCAGGAGACTGAAAAACGGCAGGGTCGGAGCAGTAAAGCCTAAGGGAGCATAGACCTGAACTGCTGGTGTGAGGGACCCTGGACTGGAACCTGCAGAAGAGGGTGGGCCCAGGTTCCCCGACCAGACACTGTGGGAGTGGTGCAGTCAGTGCAGTGGAGATGGAGACTGCCTAAGACTTTATGGAAAGAGACACTGATGGGGCCCCGGCAGGGGAGGATAAATGTGTCTTGGCCGGAGGGCTAAGCCACGAAGGACACGAGCGAAAGAGGGGCTGCAGAGCGTGTGACTGAGGCAACAGACAGTGATGAGCTAACTCGCCAGATGTGCCATGAGGAGGTGCTGCTGAGTAGCAATAGCAGACCCCGTTACAGGCCCCAATCTAAGACTTCAACATTGCATAATGTTAGCATCACATAATGACACCATCTGTGCCCACACAGTATGTGAGCAATGGCCCACAAATCCTGAGGAAATTAGATTGATTCGGCCTGGCTATCTAGAACAGTTTTCCTTAGTGGAGGTACGCTTGTAAATACACACACATACACCACAACAGTGCTGGTTGGGACAACTGCCTGCTAGTCTGATGGCCGGGACACTGATCAGTCAATGCCTGTATGCCCTCTGGCACTGCTGGTATCACGATGACACACACATGAAACCCTTTCCTTAGAGCGCTAGGCATCTGCTTCCTTACCCCTGCAACATGGTCTCAAGGCTCCCCACTAATTGACAGTTTCTTATTCTCTCCTGCCACAAAACTTTCTGGAAGGCATATTCCCTGCAGGCCCTCTCCTGCCTCCTACCTGGTTCTGAGATTCTAATGAGCCATGTGGACACACAGAGCTGCCTGCCCTTAATGATACCTCCCTTACTGACTTAGAACACAGATCCTTATGCTCAATGTCACGTGCAGTCCCCTGTGACAGACTCAAGCCAGCATTCTTACCCTGGAAGAGAATTCACCCTGGTCAGAGAAACCAAGCTCACAGCTTCAATGGGACAACAGAAGGAAAAACATTAGAAAGTTGCAAGTGTGATGTAACAGTTGATCTAGTTGTTATGCAGAAGGCATGTGGTAAACCAAATAATGGCTGAGTTACATACATAAAACGGGTGTGTGTACGGGAGACGCTCATAAATTCAGACTGACCACAGATTTTAGCAGGCCGTTGCTTTTAATGTGTACGTGTTTGTGTGTGTGAGATCAAGGACTTCTAGCGATAGCGCCTTCCTTTGCTAGTGTTACAGTGGTATCCTTTATGCACTTCTCTGAAGTTCCCTTCTAAAAGCTGGAGTTCTGTCCTCCCCATTCAGTCAGCTCAGCCGTAATTTCCTTCCAGCCTCCCAGCCAAACCTGACTCGACAAACTGAACATGAAAAGGTCCGTAAGTCTCTGTTCAGAGAGAAGAAAACCCTTAGAGAACAACCCAAGCTTGTTATATTTCATTTGACAAGAACTCAGGTAAGTCTGTGGCCAAAGGCAACACTTCTAATTGGCTGTTAGCACAAGAAATAGAGACGTAGGCCTCAGAGTGTGATGGCCATGTCAAGGCTCACTCAGGCAAAGCTCTGGAGCAGCTGTGGTGGCCAGGCTCAGGTCAGTCCCAGCAGATGATGTACAGAAAGCTGCAGAATGGAGTTCTTGACAAACTGCCGTCTGTGCGTATTTCAGGGCCGTCCCCCAGGTGCCCAGCGCTTCCCTCCTTCCCTAGTCATTTTTAACTGATGACATGGTAGGTCCCAGAACTTCAGCTAACCATGACAGAAATGATCCTCTCCCCCTTCTGCTGTCACCGGGGTTATGCTGATGTTATGGCTAACAGGAGAAGGCTGACATCCTAGAAGAGCTGTCTACAGACAATTTGTGGTCAGTTTTCAGCACTAGGTTTTATTTTTTAGTTGGGTTGGGAACATACAAATTGCCAAACTGGAACAGACCCAAGATCCATCTAGCCCCGTATCCTGTCTCCGATAGTGACCAGAGCCAGGTGCTTCAGAGGAAGGTGTAAGAACCCTGCAGTAGCAGATGTAGATCATTTGCCCCTAGTAAGGTCTCATCCTGGTCTCTAATAGCTGGAGATTGGCTTAACCCTGAAGCATGAGGTTTACTATCCCGTCCAGAATTTGTCATCATTCATTATAACTCTGGATATTCTTGTTTTCCATATAATCATCCAATCTCTTTTTGTATCTTGTTAAATTCTTGGCCCCAGTGACTTCCTGTGGCAGTAAGTTCCACAGTCTAATTACATGTTATGTGAAAAAGTGTTTCCTTTTATTGGGTTTGAATTTCTCACCTTTCAACGCCATTGAATGTCCCCTTGTTCTTATGTAATGAGAGAGGGAAAACAGAAGTTTCTCATCTACCTTTTCTAGAGAATTCATTGTGTTATACAGTTTTATCACATCCCCTCTTATTCATCTCTTTTCACAGGTAACAATCTTTTCAATCTCTCTCCATCTGAGAGTTTACTGGACCCCTAATCATTCTTGTCGCTCTTCTCTGAGCTCCCTCTGGTTCTGCAATATCCTTTTTGAGACGAGGTGATCCATGCTGCACACTTTATCCCAGTAAGGCTGCCGCATTGATTTATATAAGGTATTAGAATAATCTCTGTAGTATTCACCATCTCATTTCTTATGCATCTCAACATCTTGTTTGCTTTTTTGATTGTAGCTACACGTTGAACAGAACTCTTAATGGAGCTGTCCATAATGACATGCAGGTCCCTTTCTGGAGTTGATACAGTTAACTTAGAACACTGTATGGTGTGTGAGTGATTTACATTTTCCGCTGCAGTGTGCATTACTTCACATTTATCAACGTTGGATTTCATTTGCCACTATGTTGCCCATTCTCCTAGCTTCTTTAGGTCTTTTTGAAATTCCTCACAGTTCTCTCTGGTCCTGACTAACCTAAATAACTTTGTCTCATCTGCAAATTTTGGTACCTCACTGCTCCCTCCCCTTTCCAGATCATTAATAAAAAACCATATCAAACAACATGGGACCTAGTGTGGTTCCTTGAGGCCCTGCTGTTCACCTTTTGCCATGATGTCAATTGACCATTTAATCCTACTCTTTGCTTTCTGTCTCCGAGCCAGGTTTGGACCCAGGACAATACTTTGCCTCCCACCCTCTCTCTGCTTTGCTTCTTCAGTAGCCTCTTGTGCAGGACCTTGTCAAAGGCCTTTAGCAAGTCTAAACAAACTACAACATCCCATTCTCCCTTATCCATTACTTCATTGACACATTCAAAGAACTTGGTGATTAGTGAGATGCAGTTTTCCTTTGTAGAATCCATGCTGGTTAGACCCTATCATATCACAATCTTCCAGGTGTGTTGTTCTAATTTTAATGATCATTTCAAGCACTTGCTAGGTATAGATGTAAGACTCACAGGTCTATAATTCCCTGGGTAACCCCTAGGTGCAACATCTGTAGCATGCAATCATCCGGAACAGCGGTTGTTTCCAATGAGTGTGCGCGTCTTTACTAACAACTGAGCTCCTTCATACTTGAGTTTCTTCAGAACACTTGGATGCGCCGTCTGGACCTGGTGACTTACTGCATTTTAGATAATCAGTTTCTTCCAGCATCTCTTCTCCTGTCACTTCAGTCTCTCAGAGCACCTTGTCTGTGTTACCAGGAAAGAACAGGTCTGGGTTAGGAAACTCAAACATCCTCTGCAGTGAGGACTAATGCAAAGAAATCACTTAGCTTCTCAGCAAAGTCCTTTGCTCCCTTTAACCCCTGGTGATCCAGTGGACACAAGAATTCTTTTTCAGCTGTTCTGCTTCTGACATACCAAAGAATCTATTGTTTGTTTTTATACCCTTTAGCTAGCTGCACTTCAAACTCCATTTTGGCCTTTCTAAATTCCCACTTACTTGCTGCCTGCTGTTATTTAAACCCCTGTTTATTGGTTTCATTAGGGTCAGATTTCCAAATATTGAAGGATTTCTGTTTGGCTCAATAGACTCTTGAACTTTGTCATTTAGCTCTATTGGTTTACTCGTTGCCTGCCTGGTTCCCTTTTTGTTAAGTGGTACACATGTCTTCTGAGAGTCTATTGTTTTATCAAGAAGCATCCAAGTCACTTCTAATAATACCTAGCTCTGACATAACAGTTTTTATCAGTAGATCACAAAATGTCGTACAAAGGAATCAGTATCCTTATCCCCATTTCACAAATGGGAGCACTGAGGCACAGGGAGAGTGACTTTCTTACTCTAGGTGGTTAGCTTCCTTTACTTTAACTTTGGGCCTTTTTTATTAAATCTCTTATTTTATTTAACTCTCCTTTTCTAACGTTTAGTGTCACTGTGTCACTTTTTGGTACCCTACCTGATTTTTGGATGTTGAACCTAATTATACTGAGGTCACTATTACTTACTGGCTCCACTACTGTCACTTCTTGAATTAGTGCCTGTGCACTTCCAAAGACTCAAACCTTGTTGACAGTAGAACTTACTTACATCGCCATGGGGTGTGAATAACCCGCCCCCCTGAGTGAAGTACGTTACACTGACCTAAGCGCCGGTGTACATAACGGTATGTTGGCAGGAGCGCTTCTCTCCCTGACAAACCTACCACCTCTCATGGGAGGTAGAGTAATTAAGCAGACATGAAAACTCTCTCCCGTCGGCTTCGAGTGACTTCAAAAGAAGCACTACGGTGCTTCGAATGTAGATGTGGCCTACGTCCAGAACAGCTTCTCCTCCTGCGTGTTCTAGAACTAGCGTACCAAGAACCACGCATTGAAAGTCTTGAGCAATTGTTTCTCTCAGCTCTGCCCCGTTGGGCCATTAGTCCATTTTCTAGGTGGGTAGCTAAAGTCCCCCATTATTACCCTTTTGTTGACTTTTGCTGCTGCTTTGACCCGTCTCAACATTTTGCACTCAATTTTCTTTTCTTGATCCAGAGGCTGGGAGTGCAATCCTAGAGTCATAGGGTTATAGATTCCAAGGCCAGAAAGAACCACTGTGATCATCTAGACTGACCTCCTGTACAGCATAGGCCAGAGACTTTCTCCAAAATAAGTCCTAGAGCAGAGCTTTTAGGAAAACATGTAATCTTTATTTAAAAATGGTCAGGGATAGAGAATCCACCAGGCCTCCTGGTAAATTGTTCCAGTGGTTAATTACCCCTCACAGTAAAAAATTTACACCTTATTTCCAGTCTGAATTTGTCCAGCATCAACTTCCAGCCATTGGATCACGTTAGACCTTTGCCTGCTAGACTGAAGAGCCCAATGTTAAATATTTGTTCCCCCGGTAGGTACATATGGACTATAATCAATTCATTCCTTAACCTTCTCTTTGTTAAGATAAATAGTCTCACTCTAAAGCAGGTTTGAGTCTCACTCTAAAGCAGGTTTTCTAATCCTTTAATCATTGTCGTGACTCTTCTCTGACCCCTCTCCAGATTATCAACACCCTTGTTGTATTGTGGGCACCAGACCTGGACGTAGTATTCCAGGAGCAGTCGCACCCGTGCCAAATATAAAGGTAAAATAACCTCTCTGCTCCTACTCGAGATTCTTCGGTTTATGTATTCCAAGATCACATTAGTTCTTATGGCTACAGTGTCACACGGGGAGCTCATGTTCAGCTGATTATTCACCATGACCCCCAAATCTTTTTCAGAGTCACTGCTTCCCAGGATAGAGTCCCTCATCCTGTAAGTATGGCTTGGGTTCTTTGCTCCTAGATGTATACATTTACATTTAGCCATATTAAAATGTACAAAAAGAAAAGGAGTACTTGTGGCACCTTAGAGACGAACCAATTTATTTGAGCATGAGCTTTCGTGAGCCACAGCTCACTTCATCAGATGTGTACCGTGGAAACTGGTACACATCTGATGAAGTGAGCTGTGGCTCACGAAAGCTCATGCTCAAATAAATTGGTTAGTCTCTAAGGTGCCACAAGTACTCCTTTTCTTTTTGCGAATACAGACTAACACGGCTGTTCCTCTGAAACCTGTCATTAAAATGTACATTATTCACTTGCACCCAGTTTACTGTGGGATCTAGTCAATGACCTGTCCTCTTTGTTATTTACGACTTCCAATTTTTGTGTCATTTGCAAACTTTATCAGTGATGATTTTATTTTTCTTCCAGGTCATTGATAAAAATGTTAAATAGCATATGTCCAAGAATTGATCTTTGCAGGACCTCACTGGAAAAAGACCTGCTCAATGACAATTCTCCATTTACGATTACTTTTTGAGACCTATTAGTTAATCAACTTCTAATCCATTTAATGTGTTCCATGGTAATTTTATATCTTTCTAGTTTTTTTAATCAAAATGTTGTGTGATTGTCAAACGCCTTATGGAAGGCTAAGTATGTTAGAATCACAGAACCATAGGGTTAGGAGGGACCGCCAGGGTCATCTAGTCTAACGCCCTGCCAAGATGCAGGATTTGTTGTGTCTAAACCATCCAAGACAGATGGCGACTCAGCCTTCTTTTGAAAACCTCCAGGGAAGGAGCTTCCACAACCTCCCAAGGCGTCTGTTCCACTGTCCTACTGTTCTTACAGTTAGGAAGTGTTTCCTGAGGTTTAATCTAAATCTGCTATGCTAGAGTTTGAACCCACTGCCATTTGTCCTGCCCCCTGTGGTAAAAAAACAACTTTTTTTGCATTTGCACATGGACATTGATCACTTTTATTCTTGACCAAGTGTCTGTTTTTATTTAACTCCTTCATCTGACATCCTTTTTGTTTTGTTTTTTGTTTTTGTTTTTTAACAGAATTTATCTCTGTGCTCTTACCATGTCCTTGTTCTAGTTCTGTTGTAATTTGCATCGTATACATAGCTGGATACACAGATTCTGTTGTATCACCAACATCGTTAACAGGTGTCTGTCTGAGTTGTGTGCTCCTCCATTGCTTCTGCTGCTTTTCCCTTGGGCTTAGGTTAAATATTCCTCCAACATCTTCTTCAAGTTACAAGCCAGCATGCTGGTTCCATTTTGATTAAGGAGAAGCCTGTCACCTCTGTGGGGGCTTCTCTTTCCCCCACATGTTGCCTGATGCCTAATAAACTCTTCTTCATACCATCTTCTCACCCATGCATTGAGACCCTGAAGTTTCTTCTGTCTCGCTGCACATATGTGCAGAACTGGAAGCATTTCAGAGAATGTGACCACTGAGGCTCTGGACCAAAGCCTTCTGCCTCGCCATCTGAATTTAACTTCCAGGACCTCTCTCCTACATCTCCTTACATCATTGGTATCAATGTGTACCACGACCATGGGCTCCTCTCCAGCACTCCCCAGAAGTCTGTCTAGCAGGCTTGTGATATCTGCCCCCTAGGCACCTGGCAGCCAAGGCACCAGGCGGTTCTCTCCAACTCTTCTCACTCCTGATGATCAAATCCGCTGTCACCACAGCCTGTCTCTTCCTCCCTACTGTAATTCCATCTCCTCAGTGGTGGATGAATTGTCAGTCTTGACCCCCGCAGTTAGAAGGAGAGTCCCATCTGAGACGGTGTTCCCTCCAGGCCCCCTACATCCCCATCTAGTAGGAGACTGGCTTCCTCAATGCAAGGATCAGGGAAGTCTGTTTTAAGGTAGGGCCTGCTCCACAATATCCTTTATGTGCTGTGTTTATAAACAATTCTGCCTCTTTGCTCCTCCAGTTCAGCAGCTCTGGCCTCAAGATGCTGCCCATGGGCTCTGAGGGCCATATGCTGCTGGCACAGGGGGGAGGCGTGTATCATGTGCCTGTGAGGTCTGGTGTCAGACATTCTGCACTGTGTGCAATCAACTGGGTAGCATCCACCCAGGTTGGTCTGCAGCTGGTCTCCAACGTGCATAGACAGACTGGGTTTTAACTCTGAGTCGGGATGGGTTTAACTCTTTCTGTGGTCTATTAACTGTTCAGGAGAAAGGTTTTATGATTATAGAGGTTATAATTCCTCAGTCTACCACATGCTTCACAGTTAAATTTAGAGCCTAACTCAGTGCCACTCCCATGCAGACCAACCTACCCTGTGCTCTCTCCATCTGCTGCCTTCTCACTTGGTTTGAGGCGTCACATTGCTTGGGTTGGTTGGTTAAGGTTGGGCAAGAGTCACATGGTATTGTTCTGGTTCCCTCATTGGCTGAGCCCACCCCACGTGGCAAGGAGGATAAGCAGAAATCCTTGTGACTCATGTTGTCCAAGGGAGCAGCTGGATGCAAAGGCTATTGAAGTCAGTGGGAGTCCTTCGTTTACTTCAGTGGGCTTTGGATAAGGCACAACCTGTCAGGGGCTGCACCACTCACCACAGGTCTAGTGCCTCCTCCTGGTCATTCTGGGGATTAGCTCTTGAGGCCGATGCCCCCATCTGCAGTTCACACACCATCACTCTGATTCTGGTTTGCAGCACCTCTCACTCTGGGATCCACCATGTCCTCTTCATGACATAGCCCTCCAGTATTCCCCCTTCTGGGGTACAGTCCATCAGCTGTCCTAGGCAGCCTGCCCATTCACTGCCCTAGTGTCACTCCCTCAGTCACTGGTGTGGGAACCCTCTACTCCAGGGACACTCAGCTCAGCAGTTCTGGGCTTCCTCTTTCTGCTTGCCCTGCTCCTTCCCTGGACTGCTTCCTACTCCCTGGTTCCCCTTCTCTCTCTGGGTATACCGGTTCCCAGAACCCTTCTCCCTCTTCCCAGGGAGTGACTGCTGCTTGCCTTCCTGCAGCCCAGTCTGTAGCCCACTACTTGGCTTTATAGACCCCGCCTGTTCCTGCACAGGTGAGCCTGTTCCTAATCAATCTCCTGCTCCCTGTCTCCTGCTCCCGGTGCAGCCTGTGGAGTTAATTGGCCTACCCAGCCACCTTAACCTTGCTCAGTTCTGTGTGGGGTGGACACCCTGTCACAATTCCCCAAAACATTCTAATCAAAATATTAGCACTATACAAAGTCAATATAGTGCCACTTAAATGGATTAAAAGCTGGCTACCTGTTAGGCCTCAAAATGTGCTAGCTAATGTTGAATTAGCACCTAGTTGGGGTGTTTCTAACGGGTTCTTATACAGGTTGGTTTCTGGCTCATCACTATTTAATATTATATCAAAGACCTTAAAGAAAATATAAAATCATTGCTGATAAAGTTTGCAGATGACAGAAAGGTTGGTGAGCTGGCAAATAATGATGAAGACAGGTCACTGAGAGATCTGGATCACTTGGTAAGATGGACACAACTATACAACATACATTTAGGATAGCCAAATACAAGGTTATCCATCTAGGATCAAAGAATATAGCCCATGCTTTCCAGATGGGATTGTGCCCTGGAACGCAGTGACTGAAAAGGACTTGGGGTCATGGTTGATAACTAGCTAAACATAAGCTCCCAATGCCCTATGTTGTAGCTAACAGAGCTAGTGCAGTCCTTTGACTCATAAACAGGGGAATACCAAGTTCAGAATTATAGTGCTGATAGTGATAAAGACGTGCTGTCATGTGGGATGTGTTCAGCCTTCGATGCACATGAAAGATTAATGTCAATGGAAGTTAAACACACACTGTCTCCATCCTAATGGGACTGTTCCTTTCACTCAGCCAGCAGAGACTCGTGCTTTCAGATCCACCGCAGAGTCAGTGAGGGCTTCTTTTTTTTTGCTTATTGACAAGCAGTGTGCTGGATTGGTCCAAACTCAATGGTGTAAGTCATATGACCTTTGAAATGCAGCTTCAAAATAAATATAACTTAATAGCTGAAATAGTTTACAACAATGGAGATGAGGACAAAGTCGAAACAGATTTGTTCCAAGAGAACAGTTACTGTGATTCACCAAGGAAGAATGTGATTTGAGAATGGGAAGTTTAAACAGATGATTATCTGAACTCATTACAAACAGGCTGCAGATGCGAGAAAAATGTCACTGAAACTGTCTGACAGTTTGTGCTTTTTAAACTTTGGCTGGAGTGAAATTCTCCCCTTTGCAGGGGGACCGCACAAGCCCTACGTCCCGCTCAGCGCTTAGTGGGACATAGTCATTGTGCTGGCCCTCTGCACAGGAGTGATTTTCACCCTCCGGGCTCCTCTCCAGTACTGCAAATGGCTGGGAGAGGAGGGAAGTGGGAAGATTAGGCTCAGTTACATGTTCCCCTATGTCCCCAAGTCCTGGCCCCACAGAAGCCCTTCCACCAAAGCACTGCAAGAAACCAGATTTGTTGGGTGCGGGACGGGTTGGGGCCTGGACATGTTCCTTAATATTCTCCCCACCAAAATCCAAGGGGCCAGTAGGAGAAAACTGCTGTAGGTAGAGTCTTCAGCAATTTGCAGGTGTCCTCTCCACCCTTCCCTTGAGAATACTCCAGGGGCAGCCACGGCTGGGGGGAGCATGATGATTCCGATAGGGGCCAGTGACTGCAGGGAGCTGGGGGCCGGGAGGCAGTGAAGAGGCAGCAGGGGTCTTTCCTCCAGCAGATCCCCCTGAGTACACTGCAAATCTTGGGAGGTCCTAATAAGGGAGGGTCTTTGGCATTCACTGTGGGAGAGGGCGAGGCACGGCAAACCAACCGCCCAGGAGAACTTCAGATTGCAGAGTTTTCATTCCCTTGCATGGGAATAACCTCTTTAGTTAAGAACGGGGCCTTAAATATCTCCTTGCTGCTATTTCAAGGCAAAACGTGGTCAGGTACTATCTAGCAATCGTAAGAAACAGACAAGTTTTACCCTTGACAATACATGTAAGATGCAGCCTTAAATTTAGGTTTTTAAAGGACAACCTGCTTTAGTCTCAAAACATTTACCCAATAACCTTTCTGTTCACATGAGCCACCCACACAGAAACCAAAATGAGCTACAAGAAGAAAATAGAAAAAGCATCTGGCTGTTGACAACCAGATCTTATTTCAGTCTTTTTTTTTAATAATTCCTTCCTCACAGTTCTGCAAAGATTTGAATATTTAAAAATGTTTAATTGCATGTTTTTATATACATGGCAATATTTCAAAGTGAACATTAACAGTTGTAAAAAGTTCAAGAAGTTTAGGCAGCTTTTGAGTGTATTGTTCTTGGAATGAAATTGTTATAAAAGTGAAATAGTAAAGTGTATGATTTCTATAGAGCATTTTTATATATTTAAACTTCATGCTTGGAAAAGGATGTGAAAGTATAATTTTCAGCACCATCTTTAAGTTCAGTTTTATTCACGTGAATTGTCCCTTTCTGATCACTCCTGTATGTAAAGTTAACAGTATCGCCACCCTAGCTGTACAAAAATCACAAGTCAGGGCCACCAAAATCATGAGATTGCCTTAAAATCATGAGATTTTCAAAAAAATAATACATTTGGAGTGCTTTATAATTTGCCTCCTGTGTTCTCAGCCTTTAGGCTCCACTTGAAAGCCGGACCAGACCCACATGGTAATGTAAATGTAATTATGACCTTTCCATTATGTTCCTTTGTAGGCCTTTTTTAGGCCTTTGCAGCTCAGATGTACATACTTTCTTCAGACAAAAATCTGGCCTTCAAACAACCCCTTACTAAGCTCATCATCAGAAGCAAGCTCCCCAAAGACCAGGACACAGCAACTTAAAGCAGCACCAGACCCTGCCAGAAAAACAGATGTAAACCCTGTAGACATATTTTCACTGCTACAATGATCAACACCCCACACAACCCCACACCTTTCAAATCCATGGGTCCCACACAAGCCTATCACAACATGCAGTGTACCTCATCCAGTGTACTAAATGCTCCCAATAACAATGGTGTGAGTGAAACTAGACAATCACTGCACTCTCCAATGAACTCACACAGGAAAGTGATAAAAGACAAAAACACCCTGTCACTCGTGGACGAACACTTTTCACAAATCGATCACCCTCTATCTGACCTCTCAGGCCTTGTCCTCAAAGGAAACCTGCTCAACACCTTCAAAAGACGAGCCTGGGACCTTAAATTCATAACTTTGATAGACACTAAAAATCGTGGTTTTAATAAAGACACTGGATTTATGGCTTATTACAGCAATTTGTAACCCACTGACTCCCCTTTTTTGCCCTATAACAGGCCACTTCACCTAGAATGGTCCCTTAAAATATGTGCAAATGACTTATGCAAACAATCTGTTCCATCTTGCATTTAACTGTGACACTCAGAGTCCATTTCCCAGCCCTGAAGGAGAGCTCTCTGTAGCTGTAAAGCTGGTTTCTCTCACCAACAGAAGTTGGTCCGATAAAAGATCTTACCTTCCTCTGCCTTAACTCTCTAGAAATCTCGCACACAGTTCTAAGCTTAAGCTGTGTTGAGGTTTCTTTGGTTTTGCCCAAATATCATTAAAATCACTGTGTGCACCCTAGAATGAGTGGCTTAGAGCATGTGAAATATCACCCAGGAATGCTGTGGCCACTTGATGGATCAGGCGTTCCCCTCTGTGGTTGTGTGCTGCAGAGAGCACCATGTTCAGCTCTGGGGGGTCGAGAACCGTTTCTCTGAGTAATAGCAAACCCTGCTGTGGAAAAGCCCCTGAAGATATGCCTGTTCCAGCCATTTCTCTCCCATGCCTGGGGGAGTGTAGAAAAGCAAGCAGGGAAGAAGGAAAGGGGAAATCACTCTGGAGATGATTTTGCTAGAATTTGGTAAAATATGTCTATGAATTCGATGGGGTTGTGTTTTTGTCTAGTCAGTTCTGTCTAGTCAGAAATTGTTTGAATACCAGCGCTTCCACTGATATGCATACTAATATTAAATATTGTCCAATGGGGATGTTGCCATACTAACAAGAGAACCGCATAATGAGAATTCAGATGACGTAACTGTGTCAAAGAGCCTCTTGTTGACTCTGAATCCCAGTGCCACAGGAAGTTGTCCTAATGTCAAATAACCTGGTTACAGTTCCCTGCTCCTATTTTGTATTATTAAAAGGACACTTACAAGGACAACTAGGCCTTTCTTTAAAAGAACACTTTTTTTTTAACTGCCCTTATAGTCTGGGCATGTCTACTGATTCAACTCAAGGGCTGCAATATTGGAGGGGGGAAATCATCATTCACATCTTCTACCGCTTTCAGTAACCAGCGTAGGTGCTATATTTCTTCACAGACAAAGGCACATTTCCCCACCCTCCACCCCCACGGCCTGCCTGCTGCATTCTCATGAACAAACAGGATATTGAAATTGACAGTGGTAGTAGTACTGTCTGAGCAGGAATCTCCTACGTTTAAGTACCCTACCTGTTATACAGATGAGCACCCATTGGCAAAGCAGAAGGATGGCGAAAAGTAGGTACTGTAATTGACACTGATTATTATTTAAAGTTCTAGGGCACCTGATGCTGTACAAGACACATTGCAGATAGTTCCATCCCCAAATTCCTTACAATCCAAGAGAGACAGAGAATAGACAGGAGACACTGGGAAGGCCAGGGCGGGGAGTCGTTGGGTTTTTGTTAATGCCGGCAAGTCGAAATGTGCTGTTGGTAGAAGCAGGGGTAGGGTTATCCTGGTTATCAGTGGTACACCATCCACTACTTTGCTGGGCCCTGGGAAATGTGAATACTCATTTACAAAAACAAGTGAAGTTTCTCGCCCTGACAGATGCATAGATAACCTCTTGTAAGTGTAACCTGATGCAATGCTCCTTAGTATGTAGATACAAACAAACCAGAGGGATAAGGCCCCAATCCAGCAAAACACCAAAGCATATGCCTAATGTTAGGCACATGTGCAATCCCATTGTGCTTAAGCACTTAGTTGGACCTGGCCTAATACAGGTGTAAAATACCACCATCCATCTCAGCGGGGTCTTACTTCTGATCCCGAATAATATAGAAGCCAGTATGACTATTTTACTGCTGATCATTTTATCAGAAAGGCCTTCAGAACTGTGAGCACAGTTTGACATTGTGGGTGGAGCTTATTCAATAGCCTCAAGCCAAAGCCACATTTTTTCCATTCTGACCACATCAGGGATGTTAAATAGTCAACTAAAACGTGACACAGACTGACAAATGTTCTTAGATGTTAGGGGCAGATGGGGCCATTATAAACCTCCTGTGTAACACAGGTTAGAGAATTTCACCCAGTGAGGCTTGTATAAAACCCATAACTTGTGGTTGGCTAAAATATCTTTCAGACTTAAATCTTGATTTAAAGTCTCCCAATGACAAAGAATTTACCAAGTCCCTAGATAAGTAGTTCCAATGATTAATTACCTCAGTGTTAAAAATGGGACAGCTTGAATTTTTCTAGTCCAAACCTCCAGCCATTGCATCTTTTTCTCCTTTGTCACCTAGACTAAAGAGCCATCTGTTACCAACTGTGTTCTCCCCATGTAGGAACCTGTAGACCATGTTCAAGTTCACCTCTTAAATGTCCCTTCAGTTAGCTATGTAGCTTGAGCTACTTTAGCCTCTCACTATAAAATGTGCTTTCTAGAGCTTAAATCACTCCTGTAGCTCTTTTCTGAACCTCTCCCAATTCCAACATCCTTTTCAAAGTGCGGACACCAGAAGTGGGCACAGTACTCCAGCTGTGGTCTCATCGCCACTGAGGCATTGCGGCACAGCATGAACTGAAAGAAAGTGGAATTTCCAAAAGCGATCAGCGCTAGACTAACTGACCCCAATTGAAGTGAATGGTAGTTGTACCGTTGATGTCAGTGGAGGGAGAGTTGGGCCAATGCTGAGTGCTTTTGCAAATTCCATCCAGACAGGGTAGAGCTGCTTTTGCCAGGTACAAGAAAAGGCAAAAATCATCAAAAGTGGCTCCTTTCTGTCGACCTCATGGACATGGAGACCAATATATCCTTTTGCCCATAGGAAGGAACAGCATAGGGAAGGTTGCATGGCTGCTTTTGGGCTGCCTCTCTTCCTGGAGAGAGGATTCCAGTCCCTGGACAGGTCATGGACATTAACACTCTCACCTCTTTTAAATAAAAGCTTTGATTGCCTGGAGCCAATCAAGAGTTTATCCATGGACCAACTTTTCTTGCTTAGTGACCTGACCATTGCTGTCTTAGTACAGGGGAGGCTGGAAATCATTTTCAGGGCACTGCATTTTCAGTGGAGAGCCTCGCAGGGTGAGGAGCCGCTCCGTATGAGTAAGGGCAGCAGAATCTGGCCCCATGTGACCCCACAGCATGCTAACACTTACTCAGGTGATAAACCTTGTTAAATGAGAGCACTGGAGTTTAGATTGTAAAGCAAACAAAACATGTTTGGTCTGTTGCACAGCATTCAGTTTGGGTTTCCCCATGAGTGGATTTGAAGAACAAAACTGAAATTATTGTTAGAAGCCAATTGCTTGTCTTCGTTGTGTTGGGGCAGAGTGGGTGGGTGGGGGACTTCACAGACCTGGAGAGGCAGACGCTGCTACAACAGAACAAGAGGGCTACTGGCTGTCAGGATTATTGGATGCAGCTGTTCACAGACACCAGGTGCAAGAGAACACCTGGAGTGACCACTCACAAAGCAGAAGGGCAGAAGCTCTCAGCGACTGCAAGGTGGAGTGATAGGAGGGGGAGCGAGGGGAGGTATTGAGACTCAGGGTGGAGAGCCAGCTTCAGGCTGGAAGGAGGGTCCCAGGGTTCTACTGGCTCTCAGGCCTGTTTGGGGGCCAGTCCCTGGCCTGCTCCCTGTAATACAGACTGCTTGAGAGTCAGGGGCCCAAGGCTCTGGGGCAGCCCAGCCATGCTGGGGCTTCCAGGCTCCCTGCCACATAGTCAGGAGTCACAAAAGCCAGGGAGAGCCAGCTTTAGCTGGCAACCTGCAAACCTGGGAAATCTGGAAAAAAAATCGGTTTAGTTCTGAATCAGACTGAAGCCAAATTTTGAAATGTAGACATTTTCCACAAACTGAACATTCTGAGTTTGTCAGCTCTGTTCTCTACAGCAGGTTCTCTCCTCTGTTCTCCGCAGAGTAAACACTACCAGCCAGGAGGAAAGAGTTGATGCTGACATACAGTTGATAAAGTTTATAGCAGAGTGTGGGGTACACAGGATAGCTGCAATCCAATGTGCAGATCATGCAGAGAAGACAGCACAAGGTAAGCAGCAAACACCCACAGTAAGTTTATGCAGACAAGGTAGTTCGAACTAAAAACTCCTTGGGGAAGGGGCTGTCTTTTTGTTCTGTGTTTGTACAGCACCTAGCTCATGGGCCTGGTCCATGATGGGCTGCTAGATGTTGCTGCAATACAAATACCAGAGTAGGCACACCTGGTGAGGGATGTAGGTTATCTTACCTTTTTATTTTTAATGGAAAATTTAAATATATTTAAATGTGCAGTTTTTGTCGTATTTGAGAAAATGTTGCACGCCATGTTATGTAATCTCACCATTTCTAAATCAATTTAAATGAACATTTCCAGTTACCACACGCACAACCCGTCCTGCCCCCTCTCCTTCCCCTCCCTTCCACCCCGCAAACAAAGACAAAACTGGTAGCAGGAAATAGGAAGTTGTTCCCTGCATGGAAGCAAATACATCATAAAGAAATTTAAAATAATCTAATATATAATTTACCGAGGCACTTTGAAGGAATATTCCATAATTTAAAGAAAAGATTGGTAGTTATAAACTGCAGGAAGCTTCAAAATGAAATTGTTTTGTGTACGTGAATGATTTCCCTTCACACTCATTTGTTGCAAGGTTTCAGTCTGTAGTGCTGCTTATTTTAAAGTCATTACAACATTGTTTGCCAGGACTGGGGGAAAGCAACTAAATAATGGTGCAAATTTTGTAAAGAAACCGATCTGATTTCAGCCCACTGTGATCCAGGAGCATTTCCCTTTCACATAAGAACAGCCATACTAGGTCAGACCAAAGGTCCATCAAGCCCAGTATCCTGTCCTCTGACAGTGGCCAATGGCAGGTACCAAAAAAGGGAATGAACAGAACAGGTGATCCTCAAGTGATCCATGCCCTGTCACCCAATCCCAGCTTCTGGCAAACAGAGGCTAAGGACACCATTCCTGCCCATCCTGTCTAATAAGTCCATCAGTGGCTATCTTCCACAAATCCACGTTCCTGTGATTTCCAGGATGTAGCAATATAGGCCCTGAGCCTGCACACGGTTCGGTGTGGACAGATAGATCCCTGTGGTGATGTGGAGGGGAGACAGGGACAGACGAAGAGCTGGACCAGCACTGATTTGGGGGTGCGGCAGGAGCAGTGAGGGTGTGAGCAGTTTCTTCTTCTGTCCCCTGCCCCTGGGGCCAAGTGCCCATCAGGCATGTGGCTGCCTGCTGTGCACCCCTCCATTCCCTACATGTGGGCAGCACCCTGCAGCCTGAGAAATATAGTGTAACTGTTGCTGCTTTAAATTTTGGGGCTGTCTCTTCCTCTGGATGTGCACAGCATCTAGCACAATGGGGTCCTGATCTTGGCTGGGACACAAATAAACATCAGAACTTTAAATTCCTCTGTAGACTTTGCTGAAATACTTTTGTTAACTCCTTATGACAATGCTACCCTGCAGTGTCCACAAATATCCTCCCTGCATCCCACAGCGCCATGGAGAGAATTCCTTTTCCTTTTCTGCCAGCAGTCCATTCTCATCCAGCAGTCAGAGAGCCTCTTCTGCACTGATACCCTCGGTTCTAACCTCAGCATGACTCTCTGAAACAAACGCACCTCAGGCCTGGCCCAGCTGACCTTCACACAGTCATTTGAAAACGCTGCCCACAACATACGGAGATTGCAGTTTAGTTATACATGGCCCCAATCCTGCTAGCTGTTCTACTGCAGTGGGCAGAGCCCCAGGGACTTCCGTGGGCTCCACACAGCCACAGAAAACCTTTCAGTCCATTCATCCAAGCACTTACCATTTCGACCGGAAAGAAGGTAAAAGTGAATAAACAGGAAGGAAATGTAGGACCTTCTCCTGCAGTGCTTACTCTGGCTAAATTCCTACTGGCTTTGATGGGAGTAAAGACAGCAGGATGAGGCCATGGGCTTTTAATCTGCATCCAGAACATTTTAAATGCACAGGGAAATGTCGGTAGAGACTTGGTGATGTTTGCCAGGGGTTTTGAGTGTCTGTCTTACTGTAATAGAGTGGCTAAACCCCATATTGGAGAGATGGGGTCCAGGTACAACTCTCAGCCATTTGGTTCCATGTGCTGGTCACCTGGGGAGGGAAACCCCCCTGACGAGACTTACCTTCTGGTTCTGTTGGGCAGGCAGCTATGCAGAGGTGAGGGATTACTGCATCTCCTGCCCAGAGTGTCAGTTGGCAGGACCCAAGAGCACTCCAAGGGCTCCCCTGATACTGAAGCCAGCAGCAGACACGCCTTTGAGAGCATTGGCATGGATTTGATTGGACTGCTCGAAAAGAGCCCGAATGGACACCAACCCATACTGGTGTGAGCTTTGAGTTCAGTCCAGACCAATAAGGGGTTATGTCACTGCCTGCCCTGCTAGGTGCCTTCAGTGCTATGCTTCTGGATCTCCCAGCCCTGACTCCAACAGTCAGCAGACATGCATGCAGGTCACACCCAGGCTTCCACCACCCACTTACTTTTTGCAAAGTGACCCCAACACCTTCCTGGTCCTGAATTTCCCCCAAACTGTCCCGCGGCAGTATCCAACCCTCTCACTGAACACTGACAGAAATTATTACGTTCACTGCTCCTTTAAAGAGACAGTACACTGCAGCTCATTCATTTCACTGGGATTGGACAAACACTCTGATTTCAATAATAGCACTGAACAGGTCTGTAGTAAAAGTAAAACAAGTTTATTTAACAAAAGGACAGGATTAAGTGATACCACATGTAAGGAATAAAGATAGAAAGGGTGACAAGCAAAGAAAAGTAAAAATATGCTTCTAAGACTGAAACTTAATTTCTGCACATTATAATCTTTGCTTAGGCAGGTTTCTGACCTAAACTCAGTTCCCAGAGACTTCAACCCTCCATGGTTGAAGGATCCAACATTCTGCAGTTTCAAGAACTCTGGAGCCTTTAATACCCCAAGTAATGGATACCAAAATCACTTCCGTGTCTGCTTCTACCGCCGAAAGTTCACTGACCCTATTACAAGAGGCAGAAAGGCTTTTTGCTGTTGTTGACTTCCCATCTCCCTGCTGACTATCTATGTAAATGGGGATTCCTTTCCTCATGTCTGGGAGCAAGCCTGTTTCTTCGGTTTGGAGAAAGTAGCAAAATCATATGGAGCTCCACACAAGATAATTGCAATTATAAAAATTGAGTATGGAGATTCCTGTAGCGCTGTAAGAATTGGTGGAAAATTAAGCAATTGGTTCCAGTCAAAGTTTGGTGTAAGACAAGGGGGCATGGAATAACCATCACTTTTCATCGTGTTCTTAAATGAGATATTAAAGAATGCTAGATGAGCCTGAGGGTGTGACACTGGACAATCTTGAGTTAAACTCTTTAGCTTATGCAGATGACATCATACCATTGGCAGGCACGTTTAAATTAATGATCATGCTCTTTGCTACTTTTGAAAATTGGTGTATTTGACTTGGATTTACAGTAACTGCCAAGAAGATGAAGTGGTTGCATCTTGGAAAAGGGACAATAGATAAAGTGTTGAAATGCCAAGCAGTGAAGTCATGGGACAAGTAGAGTCTCATTTGTACCTAGGAAGCTTGATCAGTGCCGACAGTTCCATCAAGCATGAGCTTAAAATGAGATGTGCCTTAACCCCAAATGTTGCACAGAAATTGACAAAATTGACAAAATGATAAAAACATTGTTTGGTACCAGAAAATGTATCAAACACTTGTACTAATTGTATTACTCTATGGTCTCGAAGCAGGTGCATTGCATGAAACAGATGTTAGATGACTGGAGGCTGCCAAGATAAGAGTTCTTCAGAAGGTGTGAAGTGGGATGATTTTAAGACAAATGAGGAAGTTAGAAAGAGAGTAGGAAGTGAAATCAGGGTATGCGACTGGCTACAATCAAAAAGATTACAGTGGTGAGGACACTGCAGAAGACAAGCAGATGACAGGATGCCAAAGAAAATCAAGGTCAGCCCAACCAAGGGGCCAACCATCTAAGAGATGGGACCTCATATGCAGACACATGACCAGGCTGGGCTTAATGGAGGAACAAGTCAAATGAATGAGAGTGCTGTACTGCTCCCCTTGTCTGCAAAGATGAAGGAGAAGAATAAGAATTTTTTTAAGTACAATATTTTACAGCTAGATTGTAAGTTCTTTTGAGGCAGGAACTGTCTTTGTTCCTTGTCTGTTCAGTGCCTAGCACCCAGGGGTCCTGATCTGTAACATGGGCTCCCAGGAACTATTGCAATCATCAAAAATAATAATAAGAATTCTCTGTGTGTTACTTTTGAAGAGTTCTTGTTGGCAGTGAGGCTGCCCCGCTTCAGAGAACCAAATGTTGTTAATCAAGTTATGTAACCACATGAAATGACTCCTTTAGGGCCTATATCACTGACATTGCTGTTAGGGTAGAATTACATTTGCAGCAAGAGAGCACATTTATCAGCTGTGAATTTGTACACTCTGCCTCGATAAGCCTGTCATCGATGAGTAGGAGGGTTTTTGGTTAATGAGCACAACAGCTGCCTCTAGAGCTTGAGTATGACAGGAAAGTGGGTGTCAAGTACTAGCAGGGAATTTATTGAATTCTCAAGAGATCACAATGAGTTTTATTTAAACTTCTCTGAGAGTGTCTTGGTTTTCTAGCAGATGTATGGGCTGGCCAAGGTTCCTGGCCCCCAACATGTGTATATTGAAAGCTTCATCTGAATTATAAATCAGTATATATCATTTACATATTTGATTAAGTGGCAATTAAGCATATTACCAGTGAAGCTATGTGAAACACTTCTGTGATCAATGAAAAATTAATGTCCTTACAATCCAGGACTCTTTTCCATTAGCCTCTCATTCCAGCTAAATCATCAGACATAGAATGTAAGCTGTTTGGGGCAGAGACTGTCTATCTGTTGTGTGTTATACAGCACCTAGCAAATGGGGCAAAGGCCTCTAGAGACGACCACAAACCAAACAATAATAATAATAGTAAGAATCCGAGCATAGTCCAAACATAAATTATACCCCCATGGACACATCTTTGTCTGCAAAGTGTGCACAGTTTATTGCTAATTCTCTCAGTGCAAGTTAGTGGCAAGCCCCTTTCTCACACATACTTTTCCTTAAAGGGATGGAGTCAAAAGTTTGTCATTAAGCTGCATGCAACATTTTTCCTTGCAAGTTAAAAATCTTTCTTCTGCACCACTTCATGACTGTTCTGCTATATTGCAAAGAAGTCATACTAGCCAAGATTGCACTGCTAAAACCACTCAGCACAGTAACTGCCTACCCATGAGGCCAGACATGTTGTTTGATGACATATTTTAGAATTTGTCATGTGTCCTTGCCCTTTGCAATATGACATGTAATGCTGCAGAGGTTTTATTTACAGATGTGCCAACAGCAGATCCATATCTTCCCTCTGCTCACCATGATTTAGCTGCTAATGCCGAGCAATGCTTATGGGTTTTTTCCAAGGGGAAGCTTTGAGACTTCTTGGAATTGCGAATTGTGCCCTTCTTTCCCCTGCACGACAGTGGCACTCCAATCCTGAATGGGGGGTCTGTGACACCCTGACACCCCAATATTCACCACTGTCATGTAATTAGGATATGTTTTGTACAAAGTATGTCTTGTGAGGTATCATTCTAAAAGTCTTGATCTGATAGACATTAATAACTCATTGAATTGTATGTGTTATTGGCGTATGTGAAGTTATGAAGTTTGGCTATGTATGTGTTACTGAAACATGTGAGGTTGAAAGCACCCACAAGCAGCCTTTCAGGTACAACAGTAAAAAGGCCAAACAATGTTAATGGCTTATTGAGGAGATGCACACAAGCACAAGGATTACCCTAGGAACTGTGTACAAGACAAACCTTTCTGAGATAGCACTGCACAATGGGAACTGTTTGACCCAGGTCACAGCAAAAGAGCTTTCCAGCAAGTGGGAAGAAGATATAAAAAGGGGGAAATGACATCATGGGGGGGGGGACCTCACTCTCCCTGCAACAACACAACTGGAAACACCTGAGGGGCAAGGGCTGAACTGTGGGAAGTTATGGCCCCAGACTAGAAGGATCTTTAGCCTGTGTATGAAAAGCTGGGAAAGCCAAGGCAACTTGTGCCTTAAGAATCTGCCAGCCAGTTTATCATTCAGGGTGAGAAATTGCTAATTTATATCCTACCTATCTAATGTATTAAGTTCAGTTTGCGGTTTTTGTTTATTTACTAAGGTAATCTGCTTTGATCTATCACTTATAGTCACTTAAAATCTATTCTTTGTAGTTAATAAAGTTGTTTTTGTTTTCTATAAACCAGTTTGTACAATTCATAACTGGGGGGTGAAAAGCTCCACATTGAGGGAGGGGGCGATTTTCATGAGCTTACGCTGTACAGCTTTCTGTGCAGCACAAGACAATTTGGGGTTTACACTCCAGAGGGGGTGTGCACTTGAGTGCTGGGCAATCCCCAAACTGAATCTTCCCACACAGAGCTGATCTCAGTGTCTGTGTCATTTTGTAGCTGGGTGTAGCCCTACCTATGTGTGTGTGATAGAGGAGGCTTGAGGGCCTGGCACAGCAGGACAGGGTGAGGGAGCCCAGGCTGGTGAAACGTGTGGGCCCAGTGAGACCCCAGTATATCAGCTGGCACCCCAGAGGGGGAGCAACCCTTCACAGGATCTTTGGGCTCAAGATAGATAACAAGGAAGAGCAGTGTCTTCCTGAAGCATAAAAGGTTTGATAGGACCCAGGCATGGATTTCAGAGGTGTCACAAAGCCAAGTGCTGTCGATCCACCTTTACCCAGGGATTGTAAGCTTCATACATAGTAGGGCTGGTCAGAAAATGGGCTTTTTTTTTAACATGCTACATTTCAATGAAAATGGGGGGAAATAGTGTTTAAACAAAGTTTTTCATGGAAAAGTTTGACTTTTGGGCAAAAAAAAATAAAAAACTGAAAGATTTCAGTTAAAACCAAAATATTTCAATGTAGAAATGCTGCTGCAATGCCTCATGGGAATTCTACTGTGAAAGCCTCATGCTCCTAGTCTCCTTTGTAGACTGGGGTCCCCAGCTAGACTATATCTGCCATTAGGCAACACGGCCTTCTCTTATAGTAGGGAAGCCAGTTGGTTCATAGGATAGATAGCCTGGTTTGGGAGCCTAGCACCTACAGAAGACTGAGGGTGATGAAACTGAACTACAAATCACATGCGGCACTGCAATGGATATCTGAATAGAAATATTTCAGGTTTTGGACATTGTTATTTGATGAAAAAAAATCAAAATTTTGCTCTGACACAAACCCAAAAAACAGATTTGTGGAACATTTCTGAGCAGCCCTAATGCATAGTTATAAACTGGGCAAAAGTGCACCAAGGGAACGCCAAAAATTCCTCTGAAGGACCTGGAACCATTCCCAACAAGAGATGCAGAGGAAAGTGAGGATACTTTCCACAGTGATGGTGAACAGTCTGACCAAATGGTCAAAGCCCAGACTAGAGTTGGGGTCATGGTCAGGACTCACGCCAAAGGTCACAGCCGGAGTTGGAGGCAGAAGCCACACCCAGGGTCAAACTGGAGTCAGAGTCATGCCAGGTCAAAAGCAGAGTTGGAATAGAAACCACACCACGCATCAAGGAAGAATTTAATCAGAAAAATGTGAATGATAATTGGGAATCATTTAAGAACACCTCACTAGATGCCCAAATAGAAGCTATTTTACCTCTATATTTGGCACTGGTGCGACCACTTCTGGAATACTGTATCCAGTTCTGATGTCCACAATTCAGGAAGGATGTTGATAAATTGGAGAGGGAACAGAGAAGAGCCACAAGAATTATCAGAGGATTAGAAAACCTGCCTTATAGTGATAGACCCAAGGAGCTCAATCTATTTAGCTTAATAAAGAGAAGGTTAAGGGATGACTTGATTACAGTCTGTAAGTACCTACTTGGGAAACAAATATTTAATAAGGGTCTCTTTAATCGAACAGAGAAAGGTCTAACATGATCCAATGGCTGGAAGTTGAAGCTAGACAAATTCAGACTGGAAATAAGGCATACATTTAACAGTGAGATTAATTAACCATTGGAATAATTTGCCAATGGTGATGGTGGATTCTCCATCCCCTACCATTTTTAAATCAAGACTGGATGCTTTTTATAAATTCTCTGCTCTTGGTGTTATTTGGGGGCAGGTCTCTGGCCTGTGTTCTACAGGAGATCAGACTGGATGGTCACAATGGTTCATTATGGGCTTAGAATTTATGAATCTATGAGTGAGATTCACCATCACGGCTGCCACCTCCACCGTCCCCTGGGATCCTGGACCTTCTTCATCCTAATCCTGAGAGATTCCCTGGCCAGGCCAGGCCAGAGAGAGGGAGCCAGATGCCACCACCACCTCCCCCGGCTCTGGCGAAATCTCGAATACTTCTGGTCAGTCAGAAATCATTTTGTAGTTGGAAAATCCACTGTGGGAGCCATTGTCATGCAAGTCTGCAGGGTCATTAATTGCCTCCTGTGGCTCTTGGCAATGCGCTGCACATACTGGATGGATTTACTGCTATGGGATTCCCAAGCTGCGGTAGAGCAATAGATGGCACGCACATCCCTGTTTTGGCCCCAGCCCAGCTTGCCGCAGGGTACATCATCAGAAAAGGCTGCTGTCTATGGTGATGAAAGCATTGGTGGATCACCAGAGACGCTTCACTGACATCAGTGTGGGCTGGTCAGGGAAGATGCATGATGCTCACGTCTTTAGGAACCATAGGGCTGTTCAGAAAGCTGCAAACAGGGACTTTCTTTCCCCACTGGCAGGTTATCATGGGTGATGTTGTATTGTTAAGAGTGATCTTCGGGGACCAAGCCTACCCCTTGCTCCCTTGGCTTGTGAAGCTATACGCCAGTCACCTCCACAGCACCAATGAAAGATTCAGCTACTGGCTAAGCAGGTGCAGAATGACAGTTGGATGTGCTTTTGGTAGGTTGAAGGGACACTGGCACCATTTACTCACCAGATTGGATCTCAATGAGAAAAACATCCCAGTGGTTATAGCTGCCTGTTGTGTCCTGCATAATATCTGTGAAGCAACGGGGAAAACTTGCTGCCGGGGCAGAGCACTGTCTGCTGAGTCTGAACATCCAGACGTACGGGCTATTGGAAGAGCTCAGCACAGAGCTGTATGGCTCAGAGAGTGCCCTTTAACAGTGAGCCACAGAAATGTGTTGTGGTGGACTGTGCTCTACCTGGCCCTGCTGTTTTGGGGATGTATGTGCCTATTAATATTGCAGTGCTTTCTGTACATTGATGGCTATTACACGGTGTGTGTCACTGGTCCTAGGAGTTGTCGCACTGTACAGTAACAAATAAGTGGGTACTTTCAGTAACTCTAGGTCTCTGCAGCATATGCTGTGAACTAATAAAGATGAATTATGTTCCAAATAATGACAGGTTTCAGAGCAGCAGCCGTGTTAGTTTGTATCCGCAAAAAGAACAGGAGGACTTGTGGCACCTTAGAGACTAACAAATTTATTTGAGCATAAGCTTTCGTGAGCTACAGCTACATGCATCCGATGAAGTGAGCTGTAGATCACGAAAGCTTATGCTCAAATAAATTTGTTAGTCTCAAAGGTGCCACAAGTCCTCCTGTTCTTTTTGTTCCAAATAATAGAATTTTGTTCTGTAACAAAATCAGTGAAAAGAAAATGCTGTGCAATTTAAAAGCAAATACATTAAAAACTTAATTTCTGTTCTATTAAATGTATTATCAAGTGGAAAGAACATTCATGTCGATTTCAGGTTCAAGACTCCAGTTCAAGCCCAAACCCACCTTCTGTTTGACTCGGGTCAGTAAGCCCTCTGGACACATTCCCTAGGACCCACCAGGGGTGTATGTCCAAGCTACACATACGCTGACCTGTGAAAGTCACGGTTGGTGTATGTGAAGCTGTGATTGTCTTTAACGTCCCGCGGGGTCAAGTGGCACGGATAGTGCAGTGACCCCTGATGCCATGTAGAACGTTGAGGGAGGTACAGGAAGGTCCAGATACTGAGTTCTTAATGGGCTGCAGAAGGAGGCGAGCCCAGGACGGTTGAACCTGCAGTTCCACCAGACTCTGCAGCATCTGTGTTTTCTGCCTGACAAGACCCATTACATCCTGGTGAATCTCCCTCTCCTTTTCCTGCTGGGACTCCCGGGCCTTTCTCTTCTCCACTCTTTCCTTCTCCAGGCTGCCCTCAATGTTCATCCTCCAGGCTCTGTGCTCACTGTCCGATGCAACATTGGCTTGCTGGATCTCACTGAACACGTCATTCCGAATCCTCTCTTTCTCCTCCTTATCTGGCTCAGGTGTTCTGCGGGTGTGGAGGGGGAACCCCTCAAAGCCACAACGACAGCAGCTGCAGATAAAACATGCAAAGGTACCATTGTTAGAATAGTCACAACAGAAAGCAAAACTTAAGATTCAGAACTCCCCTTGCTCCCCTAAAGTGTTAAACAAGACATGCTTATTGATACTTCAGCTCTGGAGTGCTTGTGCATGGCACCAGCCACAGCACCAACCATGGTAAGCATGGCCTAGCAGAGGTGACAGAAATGAGGAGGATATTGGTTGTATGTATGAAACTATGAGTATAGGGCAACAGCACTGAATTCTGGCACCATTTTCCACCGGCGGTGGTGAGCGTAGCTGATATCTCACTTCTGCAGGTAGCAAAGGCAGAGAGAGCACAGCTGCTGCTGGCGTCCCAAAGCCACCTGGACCACTAGCCTGTTTACTGCAGTGGTGCCTGCTGAAGCTATTACTGACCGGACTGGGGAAACGTCCTATTGTGGAGGAAGAAATAAGGCAACCATCCTTAGGCAGACCTTGGGGAGAGGATTGCAGAGTGCCTCCAGGAAAGTTTCATTGAGATCTCTCAGGAGACATTCCTGTGCATGTAAATAACCTTCTCTGCATGGCCCCCTGCCTAGCTACTGGAGAATGAAAATCAGCTACCTTTCTTTGTACTACGGCTACCTCTTTTCAGACGAGGGAATTAAGGAAAAGTCGATAGCTGTGTCCTGTTTGGTTGTGGAAGCCATTAGTACATCCCGATAATGGGAAATACATTTACGCATTTACCCGAGGTTCCTTCTCCTGCAGTGGGCTTGCCTGTGCTTGACTGAGTGGACTGCAGCAAAATCTCAAACAAATCCAGGCTCACACCATAGCTAGACCGCCCCCCCCGGTCACATCTCCCCTATATTCCTCCTCCACCAGCTCCTCATCCTCACTGTTCACGCCAGGGGCCTGTGACTCAGGCTCCTCACTGGTGTGGGGGGAGCTGGTGGGGTCTCCACCAAGTATGGCATGCAGCTCATGGTAAAAGCGGCAGGTCTGTGGCTCGGCACCGGATCGCCTGTTGGCCTCCCTGGACTTCTAATATGCCTGTCACAGCTCCTTGACTTTCACACGGCACTGCTGCTGGTCCCTGTCGTACCCCTTCTCCTGCATCCCGTGGGCAATCTGCTTGTAGAGGTCGACATCTCAGAGCAGTCAGTTCTGGGCATTGTGAGACAGCTGCTGGAGGACTGTTATGGTCACGTCAGGTAACGCAGTGTCTGCACTCACCCTGCGTCAACCTCCGTACATCAACCATGGCTCAACGCTGTGTGGGGAGGTGGTGTTACAATGTTGGCATAATGGTGGGAGACAAAATTAAGCGTAGTCACATGCACAATGAGGTTGATGCAAGGCGGCTTATGTTGACCTAGCTTCGTAGTGTAGACGAGGCCTAAGTTTTCAGCAATTGTATATAACTGTTATGATTATATAAGCAAGGCCAGGTCAGCAGCCCAGATCATTCTTAACTGGGGCCATTGTCACCATTCTAGGGCCGTCAAAGTTACCTCAACTGATGATCATCCTTCCTGTACAGCTAATTTGCATGCTGCAATTCTATTGGTTGTAATGGGTCAGGGGCATAAGAGTTGTCACTGGTAGGCTGCTTGCTCCAACCATCATTCTCCGTAAAGGCTCTGAGCCCCTGAGCTGGCTTGGGCCCCAGTGTTTGAAAGGCCCCGCACTGGGCTTGGAAGTGCCAGAAAGATAAGCATGTACTTAAGTGCTTTGCTAAATCAGGGACAAGAATGATGATTTTCCAACTTCGCTATAAGTGAGCCACTTTTATCATCTTTTTTTTACTTTTCTAAACAGCAAATGCAAGTAATCCACACAGGAACTAGCATCCAGCAAAATCACTCTCCAAAAGCAAAGCCTTTGTTGTAGGAGTCACCTTGTATTATTTCGTGGTTTGTTACACGTATAAAATTCCTCGGCTTAGCGAGACCTGTAAGTTAGTGTTTTGACTTTCTAGCTAGGCAGGCCTTTCTGATATGCCATATTAGGCTACTGGTATGGACAAAAGTGTTTAACATCTGTGTTTTTATAAGAATGTTTATTTACTTATGTAAGAATTGGATATAATGGCAGACCAAGAAATGGGGAACAGGCCAATGCTGTCCTCAAGTTTCATGCACAAGTCAACATTTGCACAGTAGACCACAGTTAGGTGTTGAAACGCAAGTAGTTAACTGGTGATAAGAATTCAGGATTTGTAGGTTTGTTAAACATTGGACATCTTTCTTTGCATTCCATTTTGTTCTAATGAAAACTTTCATCTTGATTGTGACTGAGGGGAACAAAAGCTTCAAAGCATACTGATTTATTTCCATTTTTAATAAAGGCAATAGATAAAAAGAATGGATGAGATTACAACTTGATTTTTAACCAAGATATTAACCTTTCTTGTTCTTAACAGTGAATACCAATGCAGTACTTCCACACTGTATATCTTTTCTTCCTATTTACATTACTGTGTTTCACTACTACCTATAATCTATTCAATGTGCTGCGGAGATGGCTTGCAACAGAGGGTTGCATCATATTTTAAAGTCTGACTCAGAATTAAAGCTAAAGGCAATGTATTATTTAAGTGGAAATTCATACAGATCAGTTGTAGAAATAAACACTGCATCGAGCGTTGTAAATGCTAAAGATTTACTGGTCACTAAATCCATGTAATGTATAACTCCAGACAAGTGTGATTAATCACTTATATATTCTGGGACCTGCTTTTCTTTTCAGTTGCTCCTTAAGTTCACTTCCTTTTTATCGTAGCTCCTTCGGCACTTCCGCTCTAGCCAGGGTGACTGGCTATAGGGGACTGATTCTCCATTACCCTGTCCCATGTGCAGTCGTTCACATCAGTGCAAAGTGGGTGTAGCACAACACCAGATCAGCATGGGAGCATCTGACTCCCACATTGCAGTGGGGTAAATAACTGCACAAGGTACAGGGCAACAGAGGGTCAGGCCCAGGGTTTCGGAAGGTCTGTCTACATTACAGTGTAAGCCCAGCCTCAGACTCAGGTTCAAGCCCAAACCCACCTTCTCTTTGACTCGAGCCAGTAAGCCCTCTGGACGCATTCCCTAGGACCCACCAGGGGTGTATGTTCAAGCCTGAGTCCACTGGGACTTGGCTCCAAACTCTATCATTTTGCAGCGTGGACCCAGCTCAGGCTCAGGTCCCCAGACTCGGGTCCTGAGAGTCCACTAATGCTATCCCACAATTCCCTGGACCATTGTAGCTTTCTATCCCAAGACTAGCCAATTGATTCCAAGGAAACGGAAGTAACCCTCCTGGTTTCAGAACAGCTGTTTGCCGTTTAACTCTTCCATTTTCTTCTGACCACTGAACTGGAAACAAAGTGAGCCGTCTCCTCCTTGGTGGTCATAGCTAATGCAGAAGTCCTTCACCGAGCACTGCAACCCGGACACAGGACCGCAGTCAGATTCTGGCAGATCTGTGTTGAGGTGAGCAAGAAATGACCATGTCTACCAAGAAATAGGGGAGCTCCCAGTGGTTCATGACTGTCTGGTCAGCTGGGATGGCAACCTTCTCATAGGCACTGACTCCGTGTGGGTTCCAGCCCTGGAGCACCTACAGAAAAAATGGTGAGTGCTTAGCGCCCACCAGCAGCCCCCACGATCAGCGCCTCCTCCTCCCCTCAGTGCCTCCTGCCCACCGCGGATCAGCTGTTCCACAGCATGCAGGAGGCTCTGTGGGGCAGGGGGAGGGGGCAGGAGCAAGGTTGGAGCGTGCTCGGGGGAGAGGGCGGAATGGGGTGGGAAGAGACAGGGCAGGAGCAGGGCCTTGGGGGAAGGGGTGGAGTGGGGGCAGGGTCTGGGGCAGAGCCTGGGGGAGCATCCCGCCCCGGCATGTTAGAAAGGCGGCTCCTCTGGACCTTCTGACCCCCAAATCGAAGATAGCGCTGAAGGGGAGCCAGCAGGCGCCAGGTCGGGCTCGTGAAGAGACTCTGGTGTGCATGCTGGTCCCCGAGGAGACTTTGGTGCCGGAACAGCTAGAACATAGAAATCATAGAATATCAGGGTTGGAAGGGACCTCAGGAGGTCATCTAGAACATGTCCTAGTCCATACTGGGAGGAGCTGTTTGATGACATCCCCCTACCCCTGGAGGAGTAGCTTGCCAGACAACTGCCAGCAGAAGCAGAAGAGGCAGAATTAGCTCCATAGCCTGGTAAGTTTCTGCCTCCATGTATGTTGTTATTAATATAGGAATGGGAGGGAATTCCAGCTCATGACCCAGTGTGATTATTATTACAAGCTGCAGGCAGTGGCATATATCTGCTAATAGTGGAAATCATGCCAATGCCTCAGCGTCTCCCACCCTCATGTGAAATTCAAAAGGGAGACTGGGAAGCGCAAATAACAGTTAAACAAGAAGTTATCGTTAATTTTTTACTAGATACTAACACACTGTTACTTTTAACACCCCTCAACATCTCTGTAAGAGCTTGGCATTGCTTTCCCTGACAGTATGCTGCACCATACAACTCGGCCCTGCCAGGGCACACTGAACCACCTTTAAAGAGTACACTGTGCCAGGGCAGGGCAGGAAATGTAGTGTGTGGGTGATGCATTTATTGTCCAGAATACACCAGGAAGTTATATGCAGTCCAGAAATGTACCATGGGTGTGGGGGGTGCTTGGCCGTTGTTTGTTACAGCAGGATGCCTTGGACGGGGAGGGGGACACGAGGGTATTTGTTATGTGTGCAGTCCACGTGAGCCATAGTAAGAATCCATATTGTCTGGGGGTTGCCTGTGTAGAGTCCATAGACAGATGTAGTCTATGCAGGCTGGATAGTAAGCCAGAGCTGCATCTGGGTAACTGAATGAATGCAGACAGCTTTCAGCAGCTTACAAGGAGGCAGTAATCCATGTGGAAGCTAGCACAGCATCCTGTTGATTTCCCCATGATTTTTCACCCAGTCTCAGGTGCTGATAGCTATAAACTTTTCCCCTAGTAGGAACTCCAGATGGGTACTCACCTTTCGGGACAGGGGGTACTCTGTAGGTCACCAGCTCACTGCATTTGTACATCAGCAGCTCAGTCACTGAAAACCTTGTTAGCATACCTGGCTGGCTTGCCTCCAGTAGCTTGGAATGGAATATCCCGTTGCCATTCAGGAACCTCCAGAATGCTGAATGCCCACAAGGGTTGCGAACCTATAAGTAGTAAACCCCAACAACAAGAACCAGTTTCCTCTCCCCTCCTCCTGCTCCCCCACAAGGCTAAAATGGTCTGCAATTTTTAAAGATACATCATTAAATAAATTTTGTGAATTTCACCTTACCATCATGTGTGAAGGCTTTATGCACCACTTAACTCTCAGTGGTGGCCAAGCAACGTGTGGGAACTAAAATGTTGGTCTCTGAATACCCAGATGTGCACTTACATAAAGTATCAAAAAAAAAATTTTTTTTTGGCCTTAAGATTCCAAAGGCACTTCTGCTGCTGATGTTGTGAAGATTTTCTGAATTACTGAGACAATATTGTCCTGTTTCATTTCTGTTTTCGGACCCATCTACCTCTGCAGACCAGCCACGGGCCAGCAGAAGTCTGGGGAGCTAGGGGTCGCACTGTCACGATGTGGTAAAAAAGGAAACATGTCCACGATGACCGTATGGTGAACATCATAGACAGGGCCAGCCAGCAGCTGCAGTACCAGAAGGGGAAGGATGAACATCTCAAGCTGAAAGGCAGAAGGAGGCTGCAAATCTTGAGGAAATCCTGGCAGTGCAGTTCCTGGAGCAGGAATATCACTCCAGGGGAAGGCAGAGCAAATAAAAGGACCTGTTTGAGAGGCTGCTTGCACCTATGGCCATGAGAGTGGAGCTCCTGCTCTGGCCCATGTCCTGCAGACTAGGAGCCTGTTGGACAATTCCCTGGTTTGCTGCAGCTGCAAAAAAGCCAAATATCATTCTGGGTGTATTAACAGGAGTGTCATATGTAAGCTGCAGGAGATAACTACCACTCAGCACTGGTGAGACTCAGCTGGAGTACTGAGCACCAGACTTTAGGAAAGATGCTGACAAATTGGAGAGAGTCTGAGGAGTGGACGGGGGGCGATAACCGTTTTAAATGTGGTAAAGTGCTGATGGATACTGATCAGTTGTTTGCATGTGCACTGGAAGGGGGACGAGAAGCAAGGGGCTCAATGCGCAGCAAAAAATATTTAGGTTGGATATTAGGAAAACTTTCAAACTCTGTTTTGGATAGATCTCCCAGGGAGGCTGTGGAATCCCCATCATTGGAAGTTTTTTAAAAACGGGTTGGACAAACACCTGGTATGGAGGGTCTAGGTTTACATGGTCCGAGGACTGGACTTAATGACTTCTCAAGATCCCTTCCTGCCCTGCATTTCTATGATTCTACTCATTAACATTTTAAAACACCTTTTTTTGAATGTCAATGTTGTATATTATTGTACTTTCCTCAAACATTCTTAAATCCAAAACCAGAAAAACATATAATGTATATTCTACATGACTCTCTTTTAAATGCCTATTGATGTAACTGACCTAGAAGTCAGCTATTTCCAGGGAGCTTTCATTTTTTCCCACTCCCTATTTTGCATAAGAAGCATCAGTTCCTTTATTCTTACGTTAAATAGTTTGTCTGCTATTGTTGCCTCATTGACAATACCTGACTTTATCCATTGGCTCACTCTCCAAACTTGCTGACCTGAGGGTTGTTTGCTGGAACATAGTGGTACAGTCCCAGGAGACATGAAGAGGAATCTGCAAATTGAACAGAGCTTATGTAGCTGATACCTTGGAGGCTTGTTCTCAGAAATACCCAGCTCTCTTGGGGCTCATGAAAACAAAGCAGCATGCAGAATAGGCATCTGTGCGTGAATTTTCTCAGTGTACCTAGAGTCCATTGCTGTCACATTTCCATTGTTCAATGCCCATTTCTCTTTTCAGTTGTCAATATTAGCACCAGAAAGGACTTCTGACTTCATGGGAACCAAGAAGGGAGGGGATGAGTCACCGGTTAAACCCAAAAGCACTGTCATGGCAGTGCTTTTAGAGGCAACACAGTGGCTCTGATCTTTAAGGGTTCAATCTTGCAAAGTACCAATCACCCTGGATTTCTGTTGAGAGAATTCAGCCTCATTGCTCTGGAGATGCTCCGTACCTTCTAGGATCAGGGCTGGTGGAAAATGTTGCTCAATTTGCAGATGAAAGAAATGTAAATCAGGAGTGAATTTACCCTAATGGCTTTGAGTCTCTTGGAAACTGGCTTGTTTTGATACGTGCTTTTTAATTTCAAGAATACCTAATCTCATTATTAATATGAATAGAAGGCCAAAATACACTTGTGAAGTCTGCGAACGTGTTAGTGCCTTTGGAGTCAATATAAAGCCAATGTGGGGGCCAGGCCGTCTATTGTTTGTTTCTTCTCCCTCTCGCGTTCTTGTGCACTCGGAGTGTTTACGTGCATCTTTCCTCAAGAAAATTAAGGCAAAAAATAAATAGTTTGAACGTTACATGGTCTTTTCATACTGCCTTCTGTGAATTTATTTTTTGATTTTTTTTCAACAACTACTGCTGTTTTTTTTTTTTTAAATGTTCTTTGGTATGAAGTAAATGTAATCTTCAGATTAATTTGATTGATATTCATAACATTATTTGTTGAAGTAATTTTTAATTCCAGAGGCACTACATTTTAATAATTACTAGTGTCAAATATTGTAATGAAAAATCATTATGTACCTATTTGTGGTATAATTATCACTGCCGGGTGTATGCTTCCCTTCGTAATAAAATGAAACTTGGAGAAGAACTAAGATCTTCACACATTTTCTTCAAAAAAGAAAAGGATATTAAACAATTGGAGAGGATATGGAGAAAAGCCTCAAAAATGACTCAAGGGCTGGAAAAATGCCCAACTGTGAGATTTATGGAGCTCAGTCTAATTAATTTATAAAAGGATCAAGAGGTGACTTGGTTATGGTGTAAAATACCTTCACTGAGAGGAAGTACCAGGTATTGGAGGACTCTCTAATCTATCAGAGTGTTATGCTCTGATGCACCCCAGAGTAGCAATCCAAAACCACACGGAAAACAAAATAAAACAAAAATGAAGCAAGACATACTGGTCGGTTGTCAATCCAAACGTATAAAGAGCCCTAAACCATCATCACACAGAGACAGGCAGAACAAGAACGAAGGGCTGGAAACTGACGCCAAACAAATTCCAATTTCAAATAAGGCTTAATTGTTTTAGGAGTGAAGGTGATTAGCCACTGGCACAAACTACCCAGGGAAGTGGTGGATTCTCCATCTCCTGAGTTCTTCAGATCGAGACTGGCTGCCTTTCTGGAAGATCTGCGTGAGGGTCTGTCGGCGCTGCAGCGGAGAGCGTTTCCCAGCGGAGCCAGACAGATGTGCGGCTAGCTCTGCGCGAGCTTGCACACTACGAATAGCAGTGTGGCTGTGGTGGCATAGGCGGCGGCTCGTTCTGGATGCCTGAGTATGTGCCCAGGGGGTCAGGTGGCATTGGACTCTGGTGACTAGCCTGAGCTGCGACAGCCACACTGCTACATTCGGCACACTAGCTAAATCAGAGCGAGCACGTGCTGTCTCCCCGCACTGGGAAACACACTTCCAGCTGCTGGGTGGATGTGCCTTCGTCAAACACACATTATTCGCTCACTGCAGAGGAACTGGATGAAATTCTCTGACCTGTGGTGTACAGGGGTCAGGCTAGATGAACCTGATGTCCCCTCTGGCTTTTACATCTATGGGAAAAATCATCCTGCAGAAGGATTTCTCACCCATGGCTGAAATGCAACCACCTGGCGGGTGGGACAGCTGATTAACAGCCACGTGGCAGCATTGCACAGGGATTGCTCACCCAGCCCTGAAACACAGCTGCCTCTGTGTTGCATTAGTACTCCTTGCTCAAGGCAATTCCCATTTACTTCAGTGGAAGAGTTTCTTGGCCAAGGAAATTGGGCCTTATGAGTCAAATTTTGCACTTTGTGACAGTGGTGTAAATCCAGATTAACAAAAACATATTTCCAGCAGTGTAACTGGGAGCAGAATTTGGCCCTGGCTGACTACACATTGCAATCAGTCATGAGACAAGAATGTTTGCAGAGATTGGCACAGTGGGCATGAGGCACAGCATCCGCTCCGCTTGGTGGTAAATGGTCTCCAGCACTGAGGGAGAACCAGTGATGTGGTGGTTCCCAGCCTGCGATGGGGTTATGGGTGTGGTGTGGCACTTTCTAATAATGGCACACAGCCTGTAGGACAATACAGGCCGCAGCAATTCTAGCCCAGGGATAGTGGGGATGGGCAAACTGCCAGCCTCCTGCCCCCACTCATGACATGCTCCCTTGGGCTGATGCCGAAGGGCAGAAAGTGGCGTGGCCCCAGGCTCCTTTTAAGCTGCCAGTTTCTCTTCATGCAGAGGGTCTGCCCTTTGCACACATGCAGCACAGCGGATCCAGTGAGGTGTCCCCACCAAATGTGAGTCCGCCTAGGGGACAGAGAAGGGGAAGCACCTGTGAGGGACGGAAGGGAAAATGGGAGAGGAAAAGTGGGGGAACAGGAAGGAAGGAGCAAGACAGAAGGGACAGCCACTTGGGGTAAGGGAGAGCAAGAAGGTGGAAGAAATTGGGGAGGGAAGCAAAGAGGGATGATGTGGAGAGGAGGAGAGGATGGGGTAGCACAGATTAAAAAACAGGATTAAGAACAAAACCAATGAAAAATGCCTATCAAAGCTCTACCGAAACGACACAGGAAATAAGGAAAAGAGAAGAGAGGGAACAAATCCGTAACTCCCAGGGAAAAGGGGCAGGTAAAGGAAGAAACGAATCACCGGACACCATTTCTTCAGCGATACAGGCATGCAGGTAAGGGATTTCCCCGTCCCTGAAGAATCCTCCTGGGCTGCCTGCCCCCTCCCAGAGGGTAAGTAGTTAGAGGGAAGTCCCAGCTAGAAGCAGCAGTCTGTGCTGAGAAGACCAGAATGATCACACAGACAGGGCTCTGTACCACCAAGCCATATTGCAAACCTGGGACATCCCAAAGAAAAATAATACTCACGGGGTGGAGGAAGCATTTGGCTTCCCGATCATTGCCCTGTGAAAAACTAGAGCAGGCTTGTTCAGCAAAGCCCAGCCAGAGGTGGGCATGCTAAGCAGATGCCATGTACTGCACATATGATGTGGGCCCTTCACTCTGTTTGCAGGGTAACAGCGGAACAGACTGTAATCACATATGCTGATGCTCTAGGGGCAACACTGGCCAAGGTGCCAGTGTCATATTGGCCCCCAGGGCTAGGAGTACAGCTGAAGAGCAGCTCAGCTCAGAAACTTTCCAAAGGCTCACATTATTCAGCACGTCTTAAGGGAGTTTCAATACAGCTATGTGTGAGGGAGAAACCCTAGTGTTGTGGCTGTAAGGGGAACATTTGTGTTTGAGAGCACAGGTATAGCAAATATTGAAGAGTATTAATTAGGTTATACTGCATTATAGCTGTGTTGTTACTAAACTGTGAAGCTGCTCATAAACACTCAATAGTCAATAACACAAAACTTTTGTGAAGAAACACATAGGAACTTTCAGACTGGATCAGACCCAGGGTCCACCTAGTCCACTACCATGTCTCTGACAGTGGCCAGCACCAGATATTTTTCAGGAAGGTGCAAGAAACCCAGGGGTAGGAAGAAGTTGGGTAGTCTGCCTCCCATGGAGATCTCATCCCTTATAAAATATGTTAGCATTAACTATAACTCTGGATAGTCTTTTGATCCATGTAAAGTTGCTTTGAATCTTGCTAAATTATTGGCCTCAACAACATCCTGTGACAGTGAGTTCCGCAGTCCAATTACACGTTATGTAAAAAAGTAATTTCTTTTTATTAATTAGACACCTTTTAATTTCATTGAATGTCTCCTAGTTCCTGTATTACAACACAGGGAAAACAGAAGCTCCTGATCTGCCTTCTCTAGACCAACCACTATTTTATATACTGTTATCAAGTCCCCTCTTATTTGTTGCCTTTCTCAGATAAAAGTTATTGTGTTTTTCTGAACTTCTTTAATTCTGCAACATCCTGTTTGATATGGGGTGATCACTATTGCACATAATATTCCAGACGAGGGCATGCCATTGATTTATATAAGGACATTATAAAAATGTCCATATTATTCTGCATCCTGTTCCTTATACATCCTAACATCATGTTCTCATTATCAATATTGAACGTAATCTGCTATCATGTTGTCCCTTCATCTAGGTTGGCTAGGTCCTTCTGAACTCCCTCATTGACTCCTTTGAACTTGACTAACCTAAATAACTTGTTTCAGAGTAGCAGCCGTGTTAGTCTGTATTCACAAAAAGAAAAGGAGGACTTGTGGCACCTTGGAGACTAACAAATTTATTTGAGCATAAGCTTTCGTGAGCTACAGCTCTCTTCATCAGATGTGTCACATGCAAATTTTGCTGCTTCACTGATCCCCCTCCCCTTCCAAATTGTTAATAAAAGTACAAATCAACACTGTATCTAATACAAAGCCTTGAGACCCCCCTCTTTTAACCTTTGGTTATGATGAACATTGGAGATTTATTCCTACTCTTTGTTTCCTGTCTCTTAGCTACCACTAACTTTGAGAGTGATGGTCCTTGCACTGAAATCTGTGGGATTAGGTTGTGGTTTAATTAGTCTATGGCTTTAGCCTAGTCATGTGACCTAGTTTAAGGTACCCCCACACAACACCTTTTTATGGGGCAACAGAGAGCTGTACCAGAACTCTTTTCATTTGTACCGTAGATGCCCCTGCAATCTACCCCTCATGTCATGAGCCAGCAGTTCTGATTCAGTTATTTATAATAACAAAAGTCATAATACCAGGTTTGTGTAAGACAGGAGTAGATTAGGGTCTAAAATGAGGTTCCGCTCAGGCAGGCAGGGAGGATGAAGAGAGATGTATATAAGTGAGAGGGGAGGGGTTATGCTCTTGCAGCCAAGAACAAGGCTCAGCATCGAATATGTGCTTGGAAGGCTCAATTGCTCTCTTTACCCCCTTGTAGCCCCACTAAAGTGGCACTAAGTGCAGATGAGCTATGTGATCTCAAGTATACAATTGGTTTGATTATAAATCCCTTTCACTCAAGCAAAACTCCTCCTTACTTGAAGTAAGTGGTTGATTGCATAAGGAATGTTGAATATGTCACAGTACACTTGAAAGAGGGGAGAAAAAGTGTCAGTTTAGCATTTTCTAACAAGGAGCTGATGAATATTAATAAATTAAGCTTCACAGCCCCTAAGTAAAGTGTAACTCTTTATTAACAGGGATGTAGTACCTATCATCTCTGTTCTGCACACTGCACTATGGAAACATGATGACTTACTAAAGGTCACACAGGAAGTATGTGCCAGAGCCTAGAACAAAATTTGGGGGTGAAATACTTGGAAGTCAATGGGAATTTTGCCACTGACTTTTATGGGGCAGGATTTCATCCAATTGTCCTGACCATCATTCTTGTGGCTTTAACCAAAGTACCAGCCTTCCCTTCTTTTTCTCCCCTCTTCCCCAACAATTTATTGTGATTATGAATAGCATAATCATGGGAAAATAGAGAAAGCAATGAAAATATTTTTTTCTAAAATGTACATAATCACATGTAGGAGTCAACATCTGTAACTCCTGCATATTGTATCCCTCTGCCTAGCAGATTAATGTTAGCAATAATACTGAACACTTAATACATTCGATTTATTAAGTGATTGGCATTTTAAAAGTTGAATGCAATAAATCTAGAGATAATAAGCAAAGAGATTTTAATAATGATTTGCGCATTCACCACTCTGCATGCCTTAGCTTTACAATGAGCAATATATACAGCATCAAAAATAAGACATATTCATATTCTTTTTGATTAGACATTTATTTTTTTCTAGTTAAATGTTTTGATTTATCTTTACCTGCATGCTAGTAGTGCATGAAACAGGTTTGGCTGGACTATGCTGTAAAGGAAGCTGTGGTCTTCAGTCCTCAACTGCAAAAGTGCACTTCTGAGATGCTTACCACAAAATAACATTATGATTGTACATGCAAATCGTATTGTAAATTAAGATTTTCCTTGTTAAATAAAAACTGCGTCAAGATGAACCTTTTTTCAGCTTATTAATATTAGAGCTGTTACATAAAACACTAACTCCAAAATTAAGTCTCATTCAAGTCCATGGTGAAAACATTATTGTGGGAAAATAACTCTAAAAAAGATGCATACATATTTCATTGTTTTCAAATATATAATATGCATTTGTTAAGGTTTGTATAGGGGAAGTTAAGAATCCCTGGGAAGTGAAATAGGGAATTTCTGCAGAAATTGTCAAGGTAGAAAGCAGCGTTAATAGGAAGCCCTGGATTCCTGACCACAAGGACCTTAAAACTAGTACTGAAATGTGTGTTCTGACCACCAACCCGTTCTCTCCATTCTCTCTGACTAGTTAGAAAGTGAAGCGTTTGAGTGAATTGTGACTTACTCCAAACTTAACTCACAAAGGGATTGTGGTAACGACTGAAAGCTGATAGAAGTCTGTATTCAAGCTTTCGATTTGATCTTCCTTTGCCTTTAAACTGAAATATCTTTGGAGCTTGTTTATAAAAGTGTTTGAAGTTTTTTTAATGTATATTTTTAGAACTGCGTTATGCAAAATATTCAAGGAAGGTAAAATTAGGCAGTTTACCATCCTTTCCCCCGTCCCAGATAAGTTTCCTCAAATAAATATAGATTGCTGAATGTTTTAGTTTAAAACAGTGACGTTATTTAAGAAGCGAATTTCATGGGCAAAGCGAAAATGTCCATGAACACACGTCTCCACAGCATCTCGTGCCGGCTTGGGAGCCTCCAGAACTCCGTGTTTGGTTTAGTAAGGCACCAGATCCGCGGAAGGAAGGATACTGACTTGGAGGTAGCTCGGCTTGTAGAAATGAGCCGCACCTCGCACGCAATGGCGGGGCTCCTGGGACTCGCAGCAGAGAGCGCTTTGAGCGTGAGTTCAGCTGTTTACAGGTCGCACCGCTTTCCCCCGGCTGCCAGAGCCGGGAGGCACGTGGGCATCTCCGCCTTGATGCAGAAGGAGCGTGGAGAGGACAGCCCGTAATCGTCCGACCCTTTGCTCTCGTCTTGCCCATGAAGGATTCATCGTCGACCGCACAGTGCACATGAGGCTTCTGCAAGGGGATCCTGGCCCGGCAGAGGAGGATCGCCGCTCGGTCTGTTGCATCTGATGGGTGCCTGAAATGAGTCAACCCCATGGGGTCAGCTCCTAGCCCTTTTCGGGAAGCGCCGTGAAGACGAAAGGCAGCTGGAGTTTAACTCGAGAGCAGACACGAAGTCAGCTCAGGAAACCTAGACAGATCACGCGAGCCAATAACTAGGAGTGGCTGCAGCGCGGCTGTGCTACAGAAATCACACGCGAGTCTCCTGTCCAGAAGGCGAGCTGCTGTCGCAGACGGGTTGATGCCGAAATACGGGCTCGAACGGCCCGCGGACTCTCTTCTCCTGGCTCCCCCTTGGCCCCCTGCCTCTTACGAGCCCGTGCGGGAGGAGGCATGAGCACCCTCAGTTCCACGGAGGTGAGAAAACTCGGTTTCGGAGCCTGCCAGGTACCCACGTTAGAAGCCCGGGGGCGATCGCGACGGGGCAGGGCCGTTTCTTGTGTCTGTCGAAGGCACAAAGCCTAGTGGATGAACGAGACGCGTTGCGAGGGTTTGGCCAGGGGCGGGAGCTCGGCTTGGTTGCTGCGTCGGGTCGCTTCTCTCCACAGTGCCCGGAGGAAGAGCCCGGCGCCCGGCTGCGGCGAGACTCTCCCCTCGCCGGGGGGATTTCACAGGCACCTGGCGCTGGTCCGCGAGCAGGTGAGTGGCGGATTGCCCCGGCGGACCGCGGCCGCGCTCGGGGGAGGCGGACGGAGGCGCGCAGCGGGCTCAGGCCGGTTCGCCGTGGAGGTCGCGTCCAGCCCAGCTGCACCCTCCAGGGCGCACGGCGGGGCCCGCCGCGGCGATTCGCATGAGCGGGGCGCCTCCGTTTGTTCTCTGGCAGACTTCGGGGAGCGGGGTGGAGGATCCCTTCCCACGCCCCCTCTCCCGGCTCCGGTGTCTCGCACCCGCCGGGCGCACAGCGATTTCTGGCAGGCTGTCTGACACCCACTCCGGAGTCACGGAGGGCGCGCAGCGTTCATGGCCCAGCTCGGCGCAGTCTGGGTTTTCCCGTGTCAAAAGCTCGTCCGCGGGGCTGGCGGCTCCCCGGCGGCTTCGTGCAGCCTTCGCACCGCGATACGCCGGCGATGGTTTCCTGCGGGAAACTCCAGCGCAGGCGAGCTCGGCGCAGGACGGAGAGCGGGCAGGGCACGGCTGCCTCGGGGCTGGAGCGGGCTCATCCCGGTACGTTTGTTTCGAGCTCGCCACCAGCGCCTGGCTGGCCCCGCGCCGGAGCAGAGATGCACCGCCGCCGGCCGAGTCTCAGCGCCGAGCTCTCTGTCCCGCGCAGGATTTCTCCTCCCCTTGCTCAGACGGGTTTGAGCCCGGTGTATCCCCGGCTGCCGCTGCTCTTCGGGGCGCGCATTCTCCGCGTCGTGTGCGCGGGCCCTGTAGCGTCTGGAGGGCGAAGGGATTGTCTCGGCGCAAGGAAGCAGAGAGCCCGCAGGGAGCGAGGGGTGCATGGCCCTCTCCGGGCGCTGCATGGCCCTCTCCGGGCGCTGCGGCGAGCTGTCTGTGATCACTGCGTCCCCCCGCCACTGCTCTGGTCCTGCCACGCGCGCAGTCTGGACGGTCTGACCTGGCCACTCAGCCGGCACAGAGCCCTCGCCAGGCACCGATCTGACCCGTCCACACGGCCGGGTCTGGATTGCCCAGACAGCCGGCACAGAGCCCTCGCCAGGCACCGATCTGACCCGTCCACACGGCTGGGTCTGGATTGCCCAGACAGCCGGCACAGAGCCCTCCCCAGGTACCAGTCTGACCCGTCCACACGGCCGGGTCTGGATTGCCCAGACAGCCGGCACAGAGCCCTCGCCAGGCACCGATCTGACCCGTCCACACGGCTGGGTCTGGATTGCCCAGACAGCCGGCACAGAGCCCTCCCCAAGTACCGATTTGACCCGTCCACACAGCCCGGTCTGGATTGCCCAGACAGCCGGCACAGAGCCCTCGCCAGGTGCCGATCTGACCCCTCCCCAAGTACCGATTTGACCCGTCCACACAGCCCGGTCTGGATTGCCCAGACAGCCGGCACAGAGCCCTCCCCAGGTACCAGTCTGACCCGTCCACACGGCTGGGTCTGGATTGCCCAGACAGCCGGCACAGAGCCCTCCCCAGGTACCGATCTGACCCCTCCCCAGGTACCGATTTGACCCGTCCACACAGCCCGGTCTGGATTGCCCAGACAGCCGGCACAGAGCCCTCCCCAGGTACCAGTCTGACCCGTCCACACGGCTGGCACCAGGCGGTCTAACACCTCCACAGGGTGTCCACACAGCAGGCACAGACCCGTCCACGCAGACTGTCTAACCTGTCCACACAACGGGGTCTGGCGTGTCCACAGAGCCGGCACAGAATCCTGCACAGGTACCGGCCCACGCCGGATCTGGCCTGTCCACACAGAGGGCTTCGCCCTGTCCACAGGGCCGGTCTGGCCCCTGGCCCGGGCAGTCCAGCGCCCAGGCCTCCCTGCGCCAGCGGGTCCCGCTGGCCTGCAGGGGGCTCGCCGCCCAGGAGCCGGGCTCCGCCATGCGGGCTGAGCCGGGCTCCTGGCTGCGGAGCGGGCGGGCTCTGGGGGCTCACCTCCCCGGGAGCTGTGAGCGATCCCCGCCTCCTGTGGACACGGTCCTCTCCCCGCCGCCGGCGGGGGGCGCTGGGCAGTGGCGGGCAGGGAGGCCTGTGTGTGGTGGGGCGCCGGGCAGTTGTGGTGCTGGGGGGGGGAGGACTCTGCCCATAGGGTTTGTGGAGGTGTCTCTGGGCGGGGGGGGGGGGGGGCTGCTCACAGGGGCTCGGTGGGGGGTGTCTCTGGGCGGGGAGGGGGGCTGCACACAGGGGGTTAGCCGCGGGCGGGGGGTGTTTCTGGGCGGGGGGGGGCTGCACACAGCGGGATAGCGGCGGGCGGGGGGTGCCTCTGGGCGGGGGGGCTGCACACAGCTGGTTAGCCGCGCGCGGGGGTGTCTCTGGGCGCGGGGGGGGGGCTGCACACAGCGGGTTAGCCGCGGGCGGGGGGGGTGTTTTTGGGCGTGGGGGGGGCTCCACACAGCGGGTTAGCTGCGGGCGGGGGGGGTCTCTGGGCGGGGGGGGCTGCACACAGCGGGTTAGCCGCGGGCGGGGGGGGTCTCTGGGCTGGGGGCGCGGGGGGGCTGCACACAGCGGGTTAGCCGCGGGCGGGGGGGGTCTCTGGGCGGGGGGGGGGGCTGCACACAGCGGGTTAGCTGCGGGCGGGGGGGGGTCTCTGGGCTGGGGGGGGCTGCACACAGGGGCTTAGCCGCGGGCGGGGGGGGGTCTCTGGGCTGGGGGCGGGGGGGGGCCACGGGCGGGGGGGGGTGTTTCTGGGCGGGGGGGGGCTGCACACAGCGGGTTAGCCGCGGGCGGGGGGGGGTGTCTCTGGGCGGGGGGGGGCTGCACACAGCGGGTTAGCTGCGGGCGGGGGGGGGCTGCACACAGGGGCTTAGCCGCGGGCGGGGGGGGGTCTCTGGGCGCGGGCGCGGCGGGGCCCGCCCCTGAGGGAAGAGGCGCGCGGGCGGCAGGGCCCGTGCGCGCCCGGCTGCCGTTTGTCAACAGTGGCCTGGCGCGGGGCGGGGCGGGGCCGCCCCCGGCGCGCGGGGATTGGCGGCCCGGCGCGCGGGGCCCTGCGTGCGGGGCGGGGGCGCCCTGCCCGGCGGGCGGCAGAGGCAGTCAGCGAGCGCAGCCGAGCGGGCGCGGGGCCGGGGTCCCGCGGGGCAGGGCGCGTGCGGCGGCGGCGGCGGGCGCGGGGGGCGGCCCCCCGGCGCGGGGAGGGGGGTCCGGTTTTGTTTCTCGGGCGAGGAGGCGGGCGCCGAAACGGTGAGTGGGCCGGGGCCGGGGTCTCGGCGCTGCCCCCGCGGCTCCTTTGTGTGGCCGCCGTCCCCCGCCGGCTCGCCCGCCTCCCTTTGTTGGGCCCCGCCTCGGTCCCCCCGCGCGGGCCGGCCGGGACTGGGGGGGGGGGAGGTCAGAGCCGGCGGGGGGGCTGCGGCTGGCCCGGCTCGGCTCGGCTCGGTTCGGTTCGGGGTCGGCGCCGGCCCGCGCTTGTCGGCGCCGGCGCGGCAGCAGGAAGTGGTGCGGGGCCGGAGCCTTGTCCCCGGGCGAGTCTGCAGCCTTATGTACAGGCCCCCCCGCCCCCCCCCCACAGCAACAACAAACCCGCGGCTGAGTCGGGAGTGCGGCGCTGGATCCCCGCAGACCTTGTGTCCTGGGGCTCTGGTTGCGGGATTGGGCTGGGGGGGCCCGGCAGGGAGTGGGGGCTGTCGTTGCGGGTTTGGGCTGGGGGGGCCCGGCAGGGAGTGGGGGCTGTCGTTGCGGGTTTGGGCTGGGGGGGCCCGGCAGGGAGTGGGGGCTGTCGTTGCGGGTTTGGGCTGGGGGGGCCGGCAGGGAGTGGGGGCTGTCGTTGCGGGTTTGGGCTGGGGGGGGCCGGCAGGGAGTGGGGGCTCTGGTTGCGGGTTTGGGCTGGGGGGGGCCGGCGGGGAGTAGGGTCTCTGGTTGCGGGTTTGGGCTGGGGGGGGCGGCAGGGAGTGGGGGCTCTGGTTGCGGGTTTGGGCTGGGGGGGCCCGGCAGAGAGTGGGGGCTGTCGTTGCAGGTTTGGGCTGGGGGGGCCGGCAGGGAGTAGGGTCTCTGGTTGCGGGTTTGGGCTTGGGGGGCCCGGCAGGGAGTAGGGTCTCTGGTTGCGGGTTTGGGCTGGGGGGGCCCGGCAGGGAGTAGGGTCTCTGGTTGCGGGTTTGGGCTGGGGGGGCCCGGCAGGGAGTGGGGGCTGTCGTTGCGGGTTTGGGCTTGGGGGGCCCGGCAGGGAGTGGGGGCTGTCGTTGCAGGTTTGGGCTGGGGGGGCCGGCAGGGAGTAGGGTCTCTGGTTGCGGGTTTGGGCTTGGGGGGCCCGGCAGGGAGTAGGGTCTCTGGTTGCGGGTTTGGGCTGGGGGGGCCCGGCAGGGAGTGGGGGCTCTGGTTGCGGGTTTGGGCTGGGGGGGGCGGCAGAGAGTGGGGGCTGTCGTTGCGGGTTTGGGCTGGGGGGGCCGGCAGGGAGTAGGGTCTCTGGTTGCGGGTTTGGGCTTGGGGGGCCCGGCAGGGAGTAGGGTCTCTGGTTGCGGGTTTGGGCTTGGGGGGCCCGGCAGGGAGTGGGGGCTGTCGTTGCGGGTTTGGGCTGGGGGGGGGCCGGCAGAGAGTGGGGGCTGTCGTTGCGGGTTTGGGCTGGGGGGGCCGGCAGGGAGTAGGGTCTCTGGTTGCGGGTTTGGGCTTGGGGGGCCCGGCAGGGAGTAGGGTCTCTGGTTGCGGGTTTGGGCTGGGGGGGCCCGGCAGGGAGTGGGGGCTGTCGTTGCGGGTTTGGGCTTGGGGGGCCCGGCAGGGAGTGGGGGCTGTCGTTGCGGGTTTGGGCTGGGGGGGGCCGGCAGGGAGTGGGGGCTGTCGTTGCGGGTTTGGGCTTGGGGGGCCCGGCAGGGAGTGGGGGCTGTCGTTGCGGGTTTGGGTTGGGGGGGGGCCGGCAGAGAGTGGGGGCTGTCTCTCTGGGGGTATTTGTCACTACCCGCTATTGCTTTGTTTGGGTGGGGAAGTGGCCGTGTTGTTCGAGCTGACGTTTTACTACTCCCCTCTCCCTCGCAGTTGGGAGTCGGAAGGCGGATTTGTTGAGTTAGCATTAAAAGGGTGAGGAGGGGGGTGAACGAGAGCCAGCCCTGTGCAATCTACAAACTCTATTGTGACGCACTTACTACAACTGATTGCTGCTGCCAAACCTCCTCCAGACTTGCTGTGATCAGCACATTAGATAGAACAATGGGGCTGGAACAGGGAACATGGCCAGGAGGCTCTGCACAATCACTGCAAATACTCCTCACTCTTGCATTTCAGCACAGTATCCGATTCTTTTATTTAATCACTTGGGGAAATCAGAGCTTATTGCTCTTTTTTTAAAATTAACAGACTCAAAACTTCATATAGATTTGGAGCATAACTGGAGCACAATGGCCTGGCTGATAAATTTCACTTTAAAACCCAATTCCTTTTGTTTGGACAAAGACTTCTCACAAGTTATACTTTTGATGCAGGTATCCTAGGAGGGGCGGAAACAGTGGACAGGAAACTACCCATAGATCTGATAGCAGTTGATTGTATTTGGGTGGTGGGGGGGGAAGTGAGTACTTAAAAAGCTAGAAGAATGTATGCTGAAAAGCATATGCCATACTACTAGAATTCTAACAATATAAATAAGGACTTTGAGAATGTATTGCAAAACTTATTAGATATTATAGTATTATAATAAAACCTAGAGAGCTTTCTCATAATGTCTTCCTCTTCCTTTGCAGGAAAAAAAGACCAAATGGCAAAGCAACCTTCTGATCTAAATTCAGAGTGCAACAGAGAAGGTGGACAGTTTCAGTCAACTGAAAGGCCAAGTCAGCCTCAGCATCTTAGACCTGGGGCCCCTACCTCTATACAAACACAGTATCAAGGTAATCATTCAGGTGAGGGGGACTTCGCCCAGCAGCCCTCAGGGAGCTCTTCGCCCAGCAGCCCTCAGGGACCATTTGCACCACCCAGTAGCCCCAGTCCATTTGCTACCAGATCCCCACTTTTCATCTTTGTAAGAAGATCCTCACTGCTGTCTAGATCCTCCAGTGGGTATTTCTCTTTCGACACAGACAGGAGTCCTGCGCCTATGAGTTGCGACAAGTCCACGCAGACTCCAAGTCCCCCTTGTCAAGCCTTTAATCATTATCTAAGTGCAATGGGTAAGCAAGATCATGGTAAGAAACCTTTTAGCTCATGGTTTATGTTTTTCAATAGGTTCTGAATACCCCTGTGGACATTGTATTACTTTCAACAACTCAATGTTAATATTGAGGCAGCCAGCAAATTTTTCAATAAGAACAAAATACTGTATATTATACAGTGACATCGGGCTGAGCTATTAAACAACAAAAGTAAAATTGAAAACTGCCTTATATTTTACAAACTGATTGGGTCAGATTTAAATCCAGTGAACATTTCCTAATGAATTGGAAAGTGGTCCAAGTATCCCTCCTGCCTTTGATTTTTCACAGCACATGGAATGTATTATGGTAAATTAAATATTTTGGATTGTTTGTCTGATACAAAGTCTATAAGGGGCTAGTTCTTTTTATTTGAAATAACTTGTGACCTTACAATGGAGATTTGTCTGTCCAACTAAGCAAGTTGCAATGGAGAGAGGGGCTAAAATATAGAGGCCACATTGCTTAGTATAATAAACATAATCTTGGTAGCAAACACTGGAATATAGCACTAAGATTGGAGAGATGTTTCCATTACTACAAATTCTTAGCTGTTTCCTGATGATCTGGCTAATCAGAATACTGGGAGGAAGAGATGTTTACAAACCAACTCTCTTCAGTTTCTATTGTCTCTTGTTTTCTGGAGTTTTAAAGTTGTCTGTAGATATCCATCTTGGGCTGAAATTTGCTGGACTGAACCGGCATTTTTTTTTTTTACACACGTTATGCAGGGAATCTGTACAGATTTAAAAAATAATAGGAAAAAAATATATTTTAAATTTTCTGATTTCCAACATGTTTATGAAATGTTATTTTGATATACTTTGCAGCTTCATGCTTAGATAATACTTTACTACATCAGTTATTTCCAAAAATACATGTAAGGTGAACCACAGTATTTGACTAACGTAGTTTGTATACTTGCATAGTAATTATGAAATACTTGACTAAAATTTAAGATTTTTAGTTGTAACATACATGGATGAGATGGGAGGCTTAAAGGGTCTTTGTATGCCTGTCTGGAAAGTGCCCATCAATATGATGTCTGAACATGGTCCCATTTGGGTGAGTCTTCTGAGACACTCTGCAACATTTCCCTGGCAGATAGTGAATTTGATGTTTGCCACAGGAGTCTGTAAAAGGCAGGTGGGTAGGGTGTGAGACTGAGTTATCTAAGTTAGGAGTGGAGAGAAGACTACTAGATGTGTATTTTCCCAAGTGAGGAGCTTTCCATCCCTTTGTAGGAGTCCAGAGGACCATCTCTCTTCCCCCTCATCTTTCAAAGTTTCTTTCTAGAGTCCACCTTCTGGTTAGGAAAGAGGGGCTAGGACTACTTTTGGAGTGGTAGCTGTTTCATGTACTGTGTATGTGCCCGCTACTGTATTTTCCACTCCATGCCTCTGATGAAGTGGGTTTTAGCCCACGAAAGGTTATGCCCAAATAAATTTGTTAGTCTCTAAGATGTCCCAAGGACTCCTCATTGTTAGGACTACTTTGGATCCTGTGGTACTCCTCCTTAATCCACTGCAGGGGTTGGTCTTGACTGCCTGTTACTTATGACAAGGCATGTGGGGGTGAGACTTTTTCCCCAACGCCAACTAGAGGACTCAGCTGCTTGCTTCCCATCAAAATTAATGGGGGTTTTGTAACTAAGTGTCTTGGACAGCTTTGAAAATCTTACCTGTAGAGTGTTGGGTTTGGGTTTCTGTTTTTTTTTAAAAATGTGTCTTAAGGACCAGTTTGAGATTACGAAACAATTCTTGTGACTTTAGGTAACGTCTGAATCCACACCTCCCGAGGTGAAAAAAAGACAATTGTAGTAAGCAACTTGTAACATCTGTCCCACTTTCCTTATATTACAGATGAGGGTAGAGAGGTTAAAGTAAGCTAAAAAGAGTCAGTTTTCTAAGGAACCAATCCTAAAGTCTGTATGTTCAAATCTCAGTGGAAATGGGGAACATCTAGTCCTGAGAATGGTTTAATTATTCCTATTGATAATGGTTTTTGGTGAATAACAAATGCCAACTTAAGCTTTCCGTGATCAAAACATTTTGGTAGTTGTGGTTACAGCTGCAAAGTACTTACTATACTATTCCCTTAGGAAAGATTTTCTGGCATTATTGCAGTAATTGCAGCTTAATGCAAGTTTCACAATCTTACTGAGAGAGCATACATGGTATTACTAGACAAAAGGAACTACAGTTCTTGAAATAAACATTGCTTATAGCGCATGTAAAGCTGTAGTTTAGCAGTGAACAACATTCTTTTTGTGTTCACAAACGAAACTCAAGTCCTGTCTTTAATTTCAGAAGAGTAATTTTTTTTTCACCCATGTAAAATGTGCTTTAAAAACTTTGTAAATAATTATTGTACTGAAATCTTTCTTATACTGTTGTTACTATGGGCACCATCCTAAACATTAAATTGTCAGAAATTGAGTAGAAACTGCTGAGGGAATTTAAATAGGAACCCTGGACATTTTCAAACACGACTAGAATAAAAATGTGAAGTTGTAAAGACATTTTATTCTACCCCAGGGACTGTGCTTTCCATGGAAGGACTTACTGATTGGTTTTACAATTTGTATTGAGACTTCTTGTAGAGAGAAGAGATCATAATCTCTGAAATGTGGCCATGAGGGCTTGAACCTGCAGTCCTTGTAAAGACAAAAATCCCCCTGGACTCAATAGGAATTTTACTCATATAGGGACTGTAGAATTGAGCCCTTAACATTTTGAATGCCTGACTTTTATGAAACTTTGAAAATGAGACGAACTTAATACAGTGGAATCCAGGTGAAAACGGGGTGGATTGATTTAAATCAGAGCAATTTCAGTCTGATATTGAAATCATGATTTAAATCGTCAAGTAGAAAGCCTCACTTTAATTCATCAATTTAATCAACTTTTCCATTTGTACTTCAGTTATCTTTTAAAGAAAGGTGCACTTTCATTGGTTGATACAGCCATTAAAACATGTTGATTTACAACTGAATAGAGCCTTTACACTAGATTTGGTAAATTGTTTTGTTTCCTAGGCACATACTCTATAACTATATATATTTAAGCCATTACATAGCTTAATATTTTCAGATTCTTATTAATTGTAAATTTTTAGTACGTAGGAGAATAATGAATGCTATATTGCTTATTTACTATTACTTTGTGCCATATTTATAAAGCTTGACCTCAAAAGTTGGAAGTTTTTGACATGATTTTTTTTATATAGAAAAGCAGCCTTTAACTCAACGTTTTTGGAAGGGGCTCATGTTCAGTATATTTTTTATTTAATTTTTAAAGACATTATAATCAGTTTAGGTCTTAACACATTTTGTATTAAGTTCAGATTTCATTTTAAACAAGCTTACATTTAAAAAGAAAAGCTCAAAATGATTTATATAACATTTTTTAAAAAAACCTGTTTTTTTATTCACCCCCCCAAATCATTGATTTTTATCCACCCAGGGGAAAATAGTTTCATAGATTCCAAGACCAGAAGGGACTGTTTCGATTATCTGTCCTGTATAATACAGGCCATTGAATTTCCCCAAAATAATTCCTGGAGCAAATCTTTTAGAAACCCATCCAGTCTTGATTTAAAAAAAAAAAAAAAATCAGTTGTGGAGAATCCACCGTGAAGCTCGCTAAATTGTTCTAATGGTTAATTACTCAGTGTTAAAAAATCGAACACCTTGTTTCTAGTCTAAATCTGTGTAAGTTGAACGTCCAACCATTGGATCATGTTGTTTCTTTCTCTGCTAGACTGAAGAGCCCACTATTAAATATTTTTGTTCCCTATGTAGATACTTATAGACTGTGATTAAGTCACCTCTTAACCTTCTCTTTGTTAAGCTACATAGATTAACCTCCTTGAGTCTTTAGCCTGTAAGGCACATTTTCTAATTCTTTAATCATTCTGATTGCTCTTCTCGGAATTCTCTCCAAATTATCAACATCCTTCTTGAATTTAACTGAATATATTCTTGACTATCAGGCCAGTGGCCAGAATCAGCTATACTTTATAAATGTAAAATTTTATGAACTGTTTCTTTTATAAAGTAACTTCATATCTCTATAATATTTATAAAATTGATTTTATGATAGAGGAAATGAAATGCAGGTTAAGGGTCCAATGAATGGCCATAGCAGTGTGGGTCATCCCTTGGGTAGTTTATGGTAGGTATATATTCACAAGCAAAAAAAATTAAGGGTGAAAGTGGAGTCCCAGCTAGTGGCTGAAAATACTACTACTTTCTTTATAGCACTTCCCCTCCTTTTGAAAACAAACTCAAGCCCCCCACAATGTTCGATTGACTGAGCAGTAAAAGGAAGCTAATCCTTCATTGCTGACCATCCCCGAATACCTACCTACCTAACCTTAGCTTTGCTCTGTTGCTTTGGCAATATGCTGTTGGATGTATGGTGTTGGTTTTATATATTGTATGTAGTAAGGGTTTTGAAAGGAGTACCCAGGGTTCTTTAGGGTACACTAAATTGTATCAGAATTCTTGGTGAAAAATGTTTGTGTGAATTATCTTTTTGGTGTTATAAAATGTCCTGATTGTATAGTGCAGGTTTATGTAAGTGTTCATAGACTTTGTAAGGCACAAATCCTGCAAAAACATAAGTATGTGTTTTTAATGTTGAATACACAAATAGTCCCATTGAAGTCAGTGGGATTACGCACTGTGAGTAAAATTAAGCATGTGCATAACTCTTGGAGGACTCTGACCCCAAATTATATTTTTCACTGCAGTGTTTAGCAGCAACATTATTGTCCTTAAGTGAGTTATAGTGTATGTGTTGGTGTCAGTGGCATTTTGGAAGTTGATCCCTGGAATAGGAAAGAGAAGGTTATAATTCCTAGCAGTTTATTTGGAAGTTTCTGTATATTTTTCAGGGGCACTTTTAAGGGTAGATGTGCCTTTTTCCTGTATATTTCAATGTGGGATTTATGTTATAAAGCTGTTTGTCATGTAATTCTTCCACCAAGACAAAAGTACTCAGAACAACAACAACAGAAATCCCACTAGAACGTACTACTCCTCAGCAAGGCCAATAAAACAAATTAGGAATTTTTAGGCCAACCCAGTTTGTAGATGAGTTGAGGGAAAGTAAGCTTTTCCTGCCATTGGCTTACTTCAAATATTTTTAAGGGTGAGGTTCTGTCATGTGTCTCTTAGAGCCACCATGATGCAGAACTTGCAACTCAGGCAGAGTGTGAGGCTAAGGTGGGTTTAAGGCCAACTTTACACTTCCTAGACTCTGGGCTGCTGCAGAGGCTGGAATGACTTTCAGGGGGACAGATCTGAGAGTCGCTCTAATTTTCAGTGTACCCACCACAGGCTACTAATGTTCTGCTCCACAGCATGTCACCTGAAAATCCCCATACTTGGTGCAGGCTCTTCTCCCATCCCTAATATGTCCCCTCCTGTCCCCAGCACCCCTCCTACGCCAGAGCTTGCTGGTGGTCCTCCGAAAGCAATTTATAGCTTCTATCTTCCTCAGTTCATGCACCTGGGAAATTCTCCACCAGCCAGTTCTGGAGCACCTGCAGAGTCCCTTTACCTGGTGTACAGGGACCAGAGCAGGGGTGAGGGGTCACATCCCATTGTTTCAATTATTTTTTCTGTTGATTTCTTCCCCCTCCTCCCCTCTTCCCCCTGCGATGTTCTTGCGGGTAGCTAACAGAGCATCATATAAGTGAGTGACACACAGTGAATGGTTATGCTAGATACCTACATTTCCCAGGTGGTTTTAGGCACTTCATTTTAAGTCCAATGTGTCAATAATTTTATAAGAAAGAGACATGTCTGACAGTAATAGATACCGTCTCATACCTTTTATATTTTCTGTTCATATCTTTGTTTGGGGGGGGGGTAATAAACTTACAAGCAAGGGTGTGATGTACAAAGCAAACTAATTCAGAAGATAACTCAATAAGTAATATTGCTTTACATTTTCTTCATTGTTGAACATTCTGTGTATTGGCAAACACTGAGTACGAGTCTAATACAGACTGACAGTGTTCCAGTGATAGACTGAGTCTGCTCCACCAGTTACAGCCAGAACGGGCTCAACATTTTGAGAGTCCAACACCTAGCCAACTGCCCAAGCAATGAAACAAAATTTTATGATGCACGGTCGAAAATTGCAGTTACATCTAATAGCAGCAAGGTCAGGCCCCTTAGTTTGTGTTAAACAGATTTTTTTTTTCATATCTGCAAAGAGTGCAGTTTGGTATAACACATGCCTGTATCCAGGCTGAAGTTTATTAATACAGCAGTCATCCCTGTTTTCTGCCACATTACTCTATTGTTATGATTGAAGAAATGTTTGGAAGTATTGTAGGGCAATCTAAAATGTTCCACACCTTGATTTGCTGTGAATGGTGAAAGAAGATTAGATAGCCTGTTATCCCAAATGGACAGACCTTCAAGTTCTTTAACTGGTGATCTCAGTATTGCTTTATTCATTTTTAGTGACTCAAGTACAACTGAGATTATGGGACCTAAAGGGTATGTGTGTAATGGAGAAGCTTGGCAAGGAATGCAAAGGGGACCTCAAACTCCCCACCCCTCACAGGGAAGAAATTATTATGAGGGTTATGTCTGCAACCTTAAATTTAAGATGATTAGCATTGCCATTATGACCTATGTGAAGGGTAATATGAACCCTTAAAATTGTAAGACAAAGACCAAGACACGATTTTTCATTTAAAACTTTTAAAAGTATTCCTAAAATGAGAGATCTATAATGGTCTTTAGGCAGTAAAAGACGCTGAGGTTACAAGCTTTAACCAAGTCATGGCACAAGTACAGTTAATAAGGGTTTTATGCAAAAAGGTTGTGTATTTCAGAGAGTGAATAATGAAGATACAGCCATGACTTTATCTAGCTGTGTGAGGACAATGAAAGAATTCTGTGAAGATGATAAAAGATTGGAGTGGATGGGGAAAGGAATACTTGGATTATATAACTTAATAAAGTGTTTAGGTAATGGGGGAACCGGAGGGAAATCAGGTTTTATTTGGACTTCACAGATGTGAAATTAAATCTTTTTTTTGTAAATGACACATTCAGATGAAAGGAGTCACCAGCTGTTCAGTTCATTCCCTCTGAAGCATCTGGCACTAGCCACTGTCGGCAGACAGGCTAGTGGGCTGGATGAACCATTAGTCTGACCCAATATGGTTGTTCTCATGTTCACTGTTTTGGGGCTATATTCTCTATGGTTCCGTGTACTTTCTTTGAAGAAATGGCATTCCTTAAGGATACTACGGTCTTGACATGCTATCAGAGACCAGATTACTCTCAACAGGGCTGTGGTACAGGTAATCCTGTCTGTCTGTACTTTAAACCTTAGAGCCAGCTTTTGCTCTCTGAGTTTTCACGTCCTGTTAAAGCATATGCTTTAAGCTACTTGTTTTTCCTCTTATTGTGAATGCAGCTTCCTCTTTGCTGCTTGGGTACCAGCAAGGGGAGCGTTCAAAGAGGGTGTACTTGCTCTTAGTTCTAGTGCCACTGTGGCTCCCAGCAGCCAGGAAAGTCCTGGTCAGCCCTTACATCCTTGGCATGGAGCTTGCTTTGTGAGGATGGCACTTGGGCTGTCCATTTGGCATGTAGGAGCTGGGAGGGGTTGGAGCATGCTCAGTGCAGGTGGAATCTTTGGAGAATTTAGCTGCCAACTAACAAGTCTCTACTGGGCAGGTAAACATGAGATTTTTCAGAGGCTTATAACTTGGGCCAAATCTGGATTGTATTTCATGGGGATGGCCTAAGGCATGTCCCTGACACCAGGCAGCCTCTCCCCATACCAAATTTAAATTCCCTCCTACAGAGTGTGAAAGTGCTAGAGCTTCTCAGTTGTAATAATTATTTTAACATGAGCAAAACAACAAATATTTCCCTAATCTCATTCTGGGAAACAGCAGATCCAATTAGCTGAAACTTTATTTTAAAAAAAGAAATCTGCCTGAGCACATGCAGGGTGAAATACTTCAACCTGAGCAGTTAAAGATGGGCAAAACTGTAAGCAACTGAAAACAGGGTCCCATAATGGAACGTGTGAGGCAACCCTTACCTAACAGCACTGTTACCTGTGCTGCCAGTAATCTATTATGGATGTGCTGTTTACAGATCGGTTATTGTTCCCTTTATAGTTTTGCTGCACAGAACCTAATGTTTCGTAGGAATGAGTTATTGCTGTGAAGCTTTTTCTGTCTGTAGATATATTTAGATTTTTCAGAAGTATAGGATAAAACTTCTTGCCTGGCAAGCCATTCAAAATGCCCTACTAAAAATTAAAAAAATTTAAATTTTTTATTCACTGCAAATTTCAAAGTGGAATACTCTGTAAACTCAAAATTCAGGCACACAGTAGGTTGCTTTTCGCATTTAAAATTCATACTTTGGTTTTGAAATAAAAATTAACAATCTTTATCTGATTGGATTTCCTCCAGCTTCATAGCAATTAAATGTTAAATTATTAAGCAATTAGCACTTTAAATTTAGAGTGCGGAGTGCTTAACTGAGTTCCAGAACTATAGGATCTGTGGGGTAGATTTGTGTATCTGTCCACTTATATGGTCTGTATTACCATATCTGCTCCAGGATTGATCAGAGGCATACTGAGCAATGCAAGGTGTGCCCTAGTGCCAATGGAACCAACTTTTGTCGGTGGTCTGAGCACCTCCCAACTACTTAAAATTAGGAACAAGATTTTTTTCCTTCCCAGTTGTAGGAGCAGAAGCTTGATTAGTTTTATAGGGTGTCTGTGTCTGTGAGTGGGTGGGGGAGTGGGTGTGTTTGGGTGTCTGAAGAACTTACGGAGGGAAAGCAAGTTAGAAGTGAATTTTTCTCATACGTGGTCAGTTCACTTGTCAAGAACTGGAATGGGCTATTGGGCTGACTGGCTATTCAGGACCATAGAGGCAGCCAGTTGGTCATAATCCTTGATGCCAGATGAAGCTCTCCATATATAAGTCTGGTGACTGATTCACAGCTCCACCAAGGTGATCTGTTTCCGTAGTAGCAGCCTCTTGTGAGCTCCATATTCTTCAGCAGATCCTTGGACAGCTCCTCACCCTTAGACGTCATGAAAGGTCTCTCCAAAGACTCAGCACCAGTCCTTAGAACTGAGCCTGCAATACTCTCCTGTGAGTTCCAGAAGTAGAATTGTCATGGGCTATTCTGTAGTATTTACTTTAATATCTGTACATATAGAGCCACAGTGATCATCCGTTCACTTTAAAGGGCAATTGTTTCAATATGTGCTATTTTTTTAAACCAAGAAAATAGTGCCCGGTACCCTGTGAAATGTTGCAGGTATGAATTATTAAATATGTAATACTTAGATCAGCACCTTCTTGTTGCATTAGTTTGTCACACTTCCTCCCAGTGAGCTCCTTCTCCAAAGTGGATAGTGTCACATGCCATCCCTTTGAGAGAACAGCCCGTGTTTTTGCTCGTTCGTCCAGCTGCAGTTCAGTGTATCCCGTGGTTTACTGCATTCCCAAAGACATGAGAGAGAGAGAAATCCAAGAGATGCCCCACTGGAATGCCTAGGTATCCTTGGCTGTCTCAGGTTCATAGCCAAAGACCTAAGAAGGTCTTTCTCATTTTGGAGACATTCCTATTTGTGTAACTCTAGTCTCTCGTTGGGAGATAGAACCATGGACCTGCCCTTTGAGATGAGAATTTCGGAGTTGCAGACAGTAATGGTTAACTCATCTTATACCCCCTTTTCCACCCTTCTGAAGACAAGGTGCTTTTTGGCAACATCGCATTTTTTTGACCAGTATTAATTTGGCCTTTCATCTCAGATGGCCCCCTACTCTGTTTCTTTGTCCATAGCTACCCTGGGAAACTCAAGTTGTGTGCCTTGTATGTGAAAAGAGCTCTTAGTTACTAGTTATGGTAAAGTAGACCATTTTGCTTACTATTTATTTAGCAGGGTTCTTCACCAAGGACCTCATTGTTAACTAGTCTTCTACAGTGGAGACTTCAGGAATCCGATTATGGGTTTACTTATCCCTCAGCCACACTGACACTTCCGACTCCCTACTACTTTGGAGCCTAGTTGCATATTGGGCTTCTGAAGATAATGATCTGAAGGATAGTTAAATGCAGGATGAATTATTTATACCTTCAGTCTGTGAAATGTATGTCTCTGAGCACACTTGGGTGAGCCCGAACTGCCAACTGTTGCTTCAAAAAAATTTCCAATGCTGCATGGCTAAGAACGCAACTCCAACACTGCTGTTATGTGGAGGGAATGTGTTTGGGAAGCAGGACTTACTTAGGATAGGTAACTCCTTATTAGCAGATTAAAAAGCCTTTTAGATTCTGCTTTCATGAGCCACAGGCCGGGCTAACTCTGAATTCACTGCATATGCACAAGTAGGGGACTGATAGGAGGATGGGAAGAGTTTTTTATATAGGTGTTTTTGAATGCCTTTAATAGGGACGTGGTTTCTATTTTTGGTTTATGTATTTGTACATGCACCTCGCTATTCAGATTGACTCATTTATTAAATTTGAAATAAATACACTTTGGTTAAAAAGTAAGGGCACATATCTTTACAGGTTCAACAGAACTTCCTCGTCTGTACATTGCATGTATAACACAGGCTAGTTTCATATTGATATTCGTTGTTTGCAAACACAGCTACAAGACCAAAAACAAACAAACAACAAAAGGTAAGAGCAGGAACACTGATGTCACCAAGACTGAAGATGTGTTTTTAAAGTATTCACGTATCTGGCTGAGAGATTTCAAAGGGTTAAGTTAGCAAGTTGATAGAAGTACTTTTATAGCTTTGTTGCCTGGGATCTGATAAATGCGAATGGACAGCAAACTCTGAGAGCTTAAGTATTCAGGCACTGGCTGTGTTTCATAAGATTTATTGTTTGTAGTGTTTTTAAACACGGTCCTAAATTAAGGTGACTGCTTGGGATTGTAATGCACATGTTGCATCAAGCAAAGGGAATCCTAATAGATTTTCCAAAATGTTAATGGCAAAACTTTTCTCTCCTTTCCTCGGTAACTTTCATTTAATTTCCCAGACACTAGAGCAGTGGTGTCAAACCTCTTCAGCCTGAGGGCTAAACACATTATTTCAGAAAGGTCAGGGAGCCACAGTCAATACTTTGTGGCATGTTTTCTTCCCTGTTCTGCTCCGACTTCACTATTCATGCCCCTCCAAGTTCCCCTGCTGGGATTATCTCCATATGTGGGAAGTCTCCAGTGAATGTAAAGCTGGCATAGTCAGTTGCTACATCTCCCTTGGTTGGAGCACATTACAGTCTAGCTTCCTGTACATAGCTGGTGTACATCCCTTAGTAGACCACTGAGTTGGCGTTACTTAAAGCAGCCCTACTTTGGGCTGGAGAAGAAAATTGGGAACCGGTAACTGGCCATTGGGTCTTAGTTTCTCCTCTTCTGGGCTGCCCTGGGTGGCTGTGTGGGGTAAGGGAGCCATCCTTTGCTAGGTGCACTCCCTTTAGCTGGGACTCAGGCAGAGGCAGCTGAGCTGTTAGCAGGATTCTCAGAGCTTAACGGAAGGAAAAGCGCAGCCAGAGCTACTTTCTTCTTCCCCTTGTGATGTAGAAGTCAGCCAGCAGGCGAGCTGTTGAGTAGTTGTGGCAAAGAAGGGAAACCAGCTGCTCAGTGTGCTCCTGGTGAAGTGGTGGGACCCTTAACTGCATCTCCATAGTGTTTCAAATCAGCGCTCTTGCTCAAACTTAAAAATGGCATGACTTGGGACACGTTTCCAATTATAGTCAAATGGAAACTTTCTTTTTAACACAGTCCCCCTCCAAGAGCACAGCTGTCCCAGATCCACAAGATCTGGGCTGTTCCTGGGAACCAGTCCCTTAGGAGTGGCCCCTTTATTGTGCTGGACCCCAAGTAACCACACAATTCCACAAGGGCAGGCCTGTGGCCTCCCTGACTCCAAAACTGGGCGTTTGGGCAAAAGCTGTCCCTGTTTCTCTCCTTGTAGCCTGTCCAGCCGATCCAGACTCATGCATGGGACTTGTTCTGCCCCTTCAGGGTACAATGCTCGCAGTAAGTGTTTGCAGCAGCATCACAGCCTTCTCAAAACAAGATAATTTATTAGTCACCTGGCATACAGAACCTGACCATGCTGAGGCTAGCATAGAGAAGCAAAGGCGAAGCCAGAGGTTAGACTGGCTATGAGCCATGCTGTTGTAGCAACCATCTTTGATTCCTCTCGGTCTCCCTTTCATTGTGTTAGTCCCATGTGAGAGCTCCCCTGTTCCTCTGAGAGTTCCATTCTTAACACAGCCACAGCATGTAACACCTTTCCCCTTTGTTCTCCAGCTCAGGACTTGCTCTGGTTCTCTACAAAGAGGTAGAGGGAAATCGTCCTTTTGGCTGCTGTTTGCTAAGTGTGAATGTCTTGGTCATCGGGGTTTCTGTTGTCTCTTCCGGATCCTCCAATCAGATATGTCAACTTTATTCAGCTTGGTTGAAAACAAGTTATTAACAGTCTATGTGAGTCAGACACCTTATCTCTTCCTGATACACACCAGGTATGTCTACACGCTGCTATAGTGTGTTAAGTGTAGACGCTACCTGCGCCGACAGGGAGTTCTCCCATAGAATCCTAGAATACCAGGGTTGGAAGGGACCTCAGGAGATCATCTAGTCCAACCCCCTGCTCAAAGCAGGACAAATCCCCAATTTTTGCCCCAGATCCCAAATGGCTCCCCTCAAGGATTGAACTCACAACCCTGGGTTTAGCAGGCCAATGCTCAAACCACTGAGCTATCCCTCTCCCCCCATCAGTGAAGGTAATCCATCGCCCTGAGAGGCGATTGCTAGGTCAGTGGAAGAATTCTTCTGTCGACCTAGCACCATCTACACTGCGGTTAGGTCAGTAGTGTAGCTACGTCTCTCGGGGGTGTTAATTTTTCAAGCTATACGAATATAATTTCCTTGTGGAGAGCAGCCCTCAGTATATAGTAATGCAAAGCCCCGAGGGAAACAGAGGCATGCATAGGAATCCTAAACATACCAACATTCCCACATTCATCACGACAACTTAAAGCTGTGAGGACCACGTGTTGGACATCACTGGACGAGTGGCCTGTATTAATGGGGGTGAAGAAGGGGCTGTTAGAAGAAAACCCTCCCTATGTGAGGAGGGTTCTTCACTCAGGGTTTCTTCACTCAGCTAAGGTTCCTTCTTAACCTCAGTGCTTATTTAAAAACAGCAAAAATAAATATCTATAAAATGTTAGTTTGTTACCTAATAGGTCCCCCTGAGTTGAAAATAGCCTGTATCTGTTGCAGTGAAACTGAGTGTTACGTAAAAACAAAACAAAAAGACCAAGATTGAGGAAGAAGAGCCTGAACGTGGCATGTGTAGATTGTGGGGAGAAAGTAAGGTAAACTGTAAACAGATGTGACGTTGATATTTGTTCTGTGCTTTCTAACAGAAGCTGGTGCCTTATGGAAAACCTGAGACATAGTGTATGTATTTTTTGTCTGCTTTTGCATAGGGACGCTTTGTAATAAACAAAATTTCTGCTTCTGTAAGTGGTGTGCTCCTGTTGCTTATTCCTCACCTGAAGTCGTAGGCATTTTCTGATCTGATCCTTTTTCATCACAGCGATGATTTTTCATGTCAGGAATCAATTATATGCAGAATAAGCAGGAGCATATGAGCTCTTAAATAATTGTCTTGTTTGCATTTGTGTACATGAAGTTTGAATGTTCTTTTTTAAAAAGGGCACTAAAAAGATCAGACATACAAGTGAGAACAATGTTCCTCCAAGTGTCTCTGTTGGCTTTAGATCTGTTGGAAAACAAGAATTGTTATCCAAATCCTGGGCCAGTGCTTACATGGCAGGAAGGGACCCAATAGCTTTGCAGGTATGGGCCCTAGGGCTTATCTAAGCAGGTAAGCTAAGCAGCATGAGTTAGGGTGTGAATTAAAATGATGTAAATTTACACTGGCAATTAAAATTATGCTGGTTAATTCCCCTGCGGGCACTGTTATTCCAGTATGATGATGTCTGCCCTTGGGGTTTTTTTATGTTGCTTTGGAAGCGGTTTCTGCTAAGTCAAAAAAGCCTCTCTTGTCCTGGAGTAAGAGTGCCCACACGATTGAGTTATATCAGTATAACTGGAAAAATCCCCTGTGTACATGAGCACTTAGAGTAGAAGTGCTCAATACCAGCTTCAGAAAGTTGCATAGGTAAACATTTATTTTGCAGGTTTCAGAGTAACAGCCGTGTTAGTCTGTATTCGCAAAAAGAAAAGGAGTACTTGTGGCACCTTAGAGACTAACCAATTTATTTGAGCATGAGCTTTTGTGAGCTACAGCTCACTTCATCAGATGTGAAGTGATCTGATGAAGTGAGCTGTAGCTCACGAAAGCTCATGCTCAAATAAATTGGTTAGTCTCTAAGGTGCCACAAGTACTCCTTTTCATTTATTTTGCAGAAAACAGAATATCTTGTTACCTGTTGGTGGGTGATCAGATGAATGTCCAATTTCTGAATATTGTAGGTGGGGACAATATTTTCATGAGTCTGGGTTTTTTGGTTTTTGTTTTTTGATGATCGGATGCCAGTTTCTTGGGGAATAGGTTACTTTTTCTCCCCTCCCCCCCCACCAACAATGGATGCACTCTGTGATTTAGAGTACTGAAGTGTGTCATGATATGACTAGTACTGCTCCTGTGTGATGATGGTGAAAGTTATTCGGTGGCTAGCAAGTGTTAAATTAATGTTGAGAGTTTATTTCTGCCTGCTTGCATGGCTAATTATGACTTGACACTTCTGATTTTGTGATTTGGCAGCACCACAGAAAGTCCTTTCTGAAAACCTCAGATTGATTTCACTCTCAGCCACCTAACCATGATACTAATTTCTTGAATTGCTGAGCTTTTATCATTTGAAGCCTATATAAAGGCTCATAACACATCCTCTTAGGGGAGAACGTTGGAACACAGGGACGTATGTTCTTTCTCCCATTAACTTTTTATTGTTCCATTAATGCCCCTTTTTAAAGTGGTTCTAGACTAAAACAGTGTGTTTGGTTTTTGTTTCCCTTACCTCCCAACCCCCTTTCTCCCACTCCAGTTTCTTTTAATGTGGTTGTTATGTAGTTGGTTAAAAACGTCGTAACACGAGGGTATCTGAACTGCATGTTTTAATGGTGGACTGAAAAGTTGATTTTCTGTATGTAGCATTGAGAAACTTTACATTAGTTTAGTTGTAACTTCTTCTGGGGAAGACAATTGCCTAGGTCAGTTGGGCTCATTTAGGTTGGTTTTTATTCTCCTCCACATCCTCCTTTGAGTTGTTTTCCCAGTTCCAAAATGTTCCCATCAAATATCATGAGGACTTTATTCATTTTGCTAGCTGCTGAATTTCATTCAGTAAAATTGTGCCTGATAAAACCTTCACAATGAAGGTTGATTGGCACTAGTCTGTCACTACTGCAGCTTGAAAACAAAATGTATATCTGAGCAAGCAAATAATAGTTTGGCTCAAAAATCAATTTTCCAGCAAGACCGGAGCCAGACACTTACTTAGGTGATTGTCCCTCCTCCTCCCACTTTTTTACTGCCTTACTAATCCTTTGAATATTTTGAGATTGAAAGCTATGTGCATTCCCTTGTGATTCCTTTTAGTTATTTTTTTAGCCAAGTTTGTGAAGTACTCTGTTAAAGTGTTGTCATGCTTCTTAGAGTCTGAGTGTATACTTCCAGTTAATATATCTTATGTCAGTGTGATGCTCTACCCGAGGCACTCAGAACTCTCTCTGCCTCAGCACGGGAGAGCTGTGCTGGAGGTTAGACAGTGTCAGGGCCCTGCTACACCAGTCTGTCTGCCTCACCAGCAACCTCCAGTTCCAGAGTTCCCCAGAGACTTCTCTGTGCAGCATCCAGTCCCTCTCACTGGACACTCTCAGAAATTAAGTTTGCTGCCTGCAAAGAGGCAGTGTACACACTCGCCTGGCTCCGTGAGGCTACACACTCTACATTAAAACACAGCACTGAGATGATTTATAGTAAAACTAAGAGTAAGTTTATTAATAAAGAACATAGATTTAAGTTATACTAAGCAGAGATAACAGAAAATAGTTGAAAGCAAAACAAAACATGCTTTCTAAAACTTAATTCTACCAAGTTATCTTTGCCTAAAATAGTTTCTGACTTACATCAAGCTACCAGCATCTCCAGCCTTCTAGGAGGCAAGAGGATCCAATGTTCACAGACTCAAAGGTTGCTGTTCCCTTTTCCCCTATGTGATGGATAACCAGAATTTCTTTTTGCTCCCCTTATGTTTCCCAGAGTCCATTGTCTTTGTCTTAGGAGCCAAGAAAACCATCTGGGGGTTCAGACTCTGGTGAGCTCACCAAGCTGTTTCTTCCACTGCTTGATTGCTTTGGTTACCTCATATGTAAATGTACTTTCATTGTGTATGGCTTACAAAACTTGTCCCAGATATGTAAATTCAGTCCTTTGTCTAAGGCAGGCTTGTCTAGCCTCTGCCTCCAAAACATATTTTAAGAACATATTTCCAGCACACACAACTCTTTATCCACATCCCTTACTGCGTCACTCAGTGATATTCATGACCAGTGTCTCACCAGTTTTTGTACTGTCTTACTCAATGCACTTTTATAGTACTGTAATATTGTATACAATGAGTTAATTCAGGTGCTTATTCTTCGGGGTTCAGATCACCTGTTCTCTGTCCCGGGGTGCCTGGACCCAGATTGTGACAATCAGCATAGATCTGCTTTCCAACGTGGCATGCACCAAATTGTCTGTTAAAAGATGATCATTTCTCTCGCTGTTTCAGAATTGCGATTTTATGTTCACTTTAAATTCTGTTTCTTAAAATGGGTAACGAAGCTGTCAACTATATATTTTTTTTAAAATGTGAAAGTTATGTATTGGCACACTTTTAGCAGCCAATGCCACCTCCCCATCTGTTTTTTCTGTTATAATGCTTGATAAAAGGAAGAAGTTAAAATTCTGTAACTAAGGGGAATCGTTCTTTAGATTGTGCAATAATAATATATTCCCAGATATAAATAAACATCCCTCCCCCAAAACCTCACAATGTACTTTAACTTCTAGGTTGACAAAAATGAGATTTTTCTTCATTTTTGGACATTTCGGTACTATTTGACCTAAAAGCCTAAAACTGTTGTCTTGATGGATTAAAAGAGAAAGTTGTAGAGGTGTCCTCCAACAGGCAGAGAAACTAATTAAATGTGGTTCTACTCAGCAAAGTAACTGGGGAAAATGGCACCGTAATCAGTAGACCGACACTCTGTATGCATTGAGTTCCTTGTGATCACTTTAGTGATGCTATATGTTTTTGCTGCTTCATACTACCGATAGCTGTGTTGTTTCTACAAGCCTCTGGGAAAGCGAGTTAGTTTTTGTTCTGTTTCACACGCCACTCAGAGAACAGCTAACAAACTGCAGAGCCAATTCTGCCCTGGTACACCTTGATTCTGCTCCCAGAAAACAGGGTTGAACAGGTCTGTCAGAAAACAAAATTTGGCCTGTGCCATCTTTTACTATTATCTTATGGCTGAGCCAGAAAGAAGCCAGCTTGATTTTGAGATTCCATTTCAATTTGGAGGACTCATCAGTAAGTAAAATGTTTGTTTTTCCTTGTAAGCAAAGCACATTTGAATTGGGAATCATTAAAATACTAAAAATTACAATCCCGGGATGCTGTTTTCACAGTATCCCTTTGTCAGATTTGAACCACACTTTCAGAGTTTGGGAGGAGAGTGCACTTTCTTCATTGCTTACACATTTGGGCTGTTCAAAATAATAGGATTTTTTAAATATATTTTGAGTTTTAAAACAAAAGGCTGTTGCTAACCATGTTTTTAGGAAACCAGTTTCTCTTTTAAAACAGTGCCATTGTCATATGGTGTAATGCATGATTTACAGGAAGGGAGACCCTCTGATTATCGCTCACAACTAGGGCACCTCTCTCCCAAACTGGCAGCTGCACTTCTGACAGGGTAGAGCACTGGTAGGCATTGATATCTAGGCAAGTAGCTCAGGTCCTTCTTGTGTCTTGGAAGCCATCTGTCAGAAGGCCCTGAAATTTGAAACGCAGGAAGTTTGTGGTGCATTCAGGCCCAAGTCAGCTCCTGTTTTTTATTCTTCCCCTTCCACACACATGGAGAGACTGCTTACCTGCCTCCTGATGTAAAGGCCAGCTCCATCCACGTACATTTGGCAGCTATTTTAGCCTGTCATGAACTGATTCAAAGGAGACCAGTGCCCAGTGATGTGGGAGATGAGGCTCTCAAAATAAGCCAGTTAGAGGCTTAGGAGATCCTTGTTGTCAGGTTGAGGCAGTGTTTGACATTTGAAACCTCATGTTAAACAGCCCCCAGTGTTAGGGGAGAATGACGTCACCCTGACAAAGCTGATGAAATTTTCTTTCGAGCCATTCAGTTCCTGTGAGCTAAATTATCTCGCATGGAAGGTTGCTTTCTTGCTGGGAGTCCTTTCAGCTCACAGGCGGAAGTGAGCTTCAGGCTGTCGTGACCGATCCAGTTTACACCAGGTTTAAGGTGGTGCTGTGGAATCATTGAAGAATCCTCCCCACAGTGGTCTGAGAGTTCCACTCCATTAAGTTTGTCGTCCTGCCAACATTTCTGTCGTGCCTTCTTTTCCCTTCCCCATGAGGCCCTTCTCCATGTACTCAGTGTCAAAAGGTCTGTGGGGCGCAAAGTTTCATTAGGGGGAAACTAAAGCCCTTAGGAAGTCCACTCAACTTCTTGCTGTTTTTCACACCAATCAGTGTGGGCAGTGCTGTAATAGTGTCTGACTTCTTTTTATAGCTTGGCCGGCCAGAAGCTAGAAGACTGTAAGAACATAAAAATGGCCATACTGGGTCAGATCAATGGCCTTTGTAGCCTAATAGCCTGTTTTCTGACAGTGTTCGGTGCCAGATGCTTCGGAGGGAACAAACAGAACGTGCCAGTTATTCAGTGAGCCATCCCCTGTCGTCCAGTCTCAGCTTCTGGCAGTCCAAAGTTTAAGGAGCCTCAGAACATCGAGTTGATCCCTGATCATCTTGGCTACTAGCCATTGATGGACTTGTCATCCATGAAGTTACCTAATTCTTTGTTGAACCCAGTTATACTTTTGGCCTTTACAACATCCCCTGGCAGTGAGTTCCATTGGTTAACTGCATTTCTTTAAGAAGTGCTTTCTTATGTTTGTTTTAAACCTGCTGCTTGTTTCATTGGGTGACTCCTGGTTCTTGTGTTCTGGGAAGGGGGTAAATATACTTCCTTATTCACTTTCTCTAAACCATTCATGATTTTATAGACTTTTATCATTCTCTCCCCCTCCCCAGCAGTCATCTCTTTTCCAAGCTCATCAGTCCCAGATTTTTTAATCTCTCCTTGGATGGTAGCTGTTTCTTAACCCCAAACATTTTCATTGACCACCTCTGTACTTTTCTCATTTCTAATGCATCTTTTTTGAGATGGGTTGACCAGAACTGCATGCAGTATTCAAGGTGTGGGGGCACCATGGATTTATACCAGTGATACTCAGACCCTTAGTAGTTCAGAAGCCATATTTGTGATCAGCATTACCCAAAAGAGCCACAGCACTGTGAATTCATTGTTTCACTTACTATAGTACTATATAAGTTGTATTTAAACAGTATGAGGGGAAATATTTAGTGTGTGTATATATTTTTTTCTCACAGCAAAATGACTGACCAAGTATTTTATCAACTACAATTGGTTAATAACATAATAAAAGCATCCTGATTAGTTAATAACTTAGGTCAATAATTAAATCACACGGTGTTTTATCTATTGTGCTGCAAATAGCCGCAGGAAACACATTAAAGAACATCTTGTGGCTTGTGAGCCTGTCTCAATATCACCTATATATACGATGATATTATGATATCTTCCGTCTTAGTATCTATCCCTTTCCTAATGGTTCCTCACATTCTGTTAGCATTTTTGACTACCACTGCATACAGAGCAGATGTTTTCAGAGAACTATCCATAATGACCCCCATCATTTGTATGTATAATTGGAATTATGCAGTACTCTGCCTTTATCAACATTGAATTTCATCTGCCATTTTGTTGCCCAGTCACCCAGTTTTGTGAGATCCCTTGTAACTCTTATTTTGTGAACTTCACCTTCTGTTCAAGGAAAGGAACTGACTTTAGAGGGCAGTAGTTATGCCTCTGTGGGTGGCATGCAAAGGTTAGTATGAGTCTGGCTCATGCTTTACCTTACTCCCGCTGCCCTCAGATCAAAATTATAAGAGCTGTGGCAGATCCACCTGTGTCATACTAGAAAGCTAAGACCCAAGAGTGAGAACTCTGATTACCTGGTATTTTCAGAGAAGCAGAATTGCAGGTAAATAATTTTCTCTTGCTCTCTTATGCAGCTTCCAGTGATTGTACTCTTAGGTTTTTTGTTGTTAAAAAAACTGCATTCACAAAAATTGAGTCCACAAATTTTGGACAGAATAAGTTTAATAGATTTTTTTTTCCTACTGTACGTTAATTTCAACAAGTAACTTTTGGAAATTTCAAAGTACTCTTCATTTTTGTTCTGATGCAGCTTCCAGGTGGGAGTCTCCCTCAATACGTGAAGACATGCAGCCAGAAATATGGATTGCACAGGAACTGCGGCGTATTGGAGATGAGTTTAATGCTTCCTATTGCCCAAGAAGGGTAACTTTATTTTTTATTTATTTATTTTTTTAAATTTTCTGTTTCCTTACATGCAAACTTTGAAAGGGAAAGGTTTATAACTTCTGGAAATATGTCTTGTTGCAAATGTTTCATGTTCCCAAATGTACAGAGATGTGCATAACATACACGTTTGTGTATATGCGGGTAATACTTACCTTAAGGTAAGTCTTGACTCCATAGTGAAGGTTATTTTGAATTTTTCACATCTGATGAAGTGAGCTGTAGCTCACGAAAGCTCATGCTCAAATAAATTGGTTAGTCTCTAAGGTGCCACAAGTCCTCCTTTTCTTTTCACTTAAAACTAGGATTCAGCCTCTTCTCTGTGAAGTATACAGTGTATCTTCCCCTAATTTAAAGTACCCAGAGCCATCAAAATGCTTTCAAACATGTGTAAGTGCTTTGCTGGATCAAGACTATAATCTGGGAGTTAAAATTGTGTGTGGGGAGGGAGGCGTTTAGGCTTTTCAGGTGAATCTGCAAATTTAGTTTGAGTTAAAACTGGGCATTTTAAGAAACTTGCTCTGGTGACTCTTGCTTTACTTTTACTCATTTATCTAAAACACCACTGCTCCCACAAACCCCAAACTATGCACATACCATAGGCTGAGAATCTCTCAGACAGAGATTGCTTTTCATATTTTTAAAATAATGCAACAGTTTTTGTTTCTGTGTTGTGATGTGGCTGGAGAAATATTTTAGATGCTGAATGGATGATCCAGCACCATCATATTTAATTTAAAGATATCTCTTGTTACTTCTCCTTCATGTCCCCCCTCACAGCCAGTTGCCCCCAAGGTTGCCCCAAATGCTGCTCCTCATTCCCCAGGCACATTCTTGCTCCTCCTCTGCTCTTATGAGGGGTGGGCAGCCATATGTGGGATGCCTGTGGGGCAAACAGCCAGGGTGTGGGAACATGGGTGGTGAGTGGAGAGATGTAGGGACTGAGATGGAACAGTTCCGAGTTAGTTGGTTACCTCAGTGCTGAGGTGGCAGTCCTTGGACTTTCGTCACTGCTCCCTTGGCACCCCAGCACAGCCCTGCTCTGACCTAGGCACCCTCTACAGACATGTGCTTCCCTGCACACAACTCTGCTCTCCTTCTGCAGTGTGTTTTGAAACTTTTCTTATCTTATTTTTCAGTCTTAAAATATACTGGTACTATTTTTAAAATAGCATATAAAATTGTAATGCTGTAAAATTCTGCCTTTATGTATATGAGGCAAAGTGGATAGAATTGAAATTACAAATTAATCCTAAAACTAAGCTAACAATTGTTTTTTAGAAGGAATTAAGTCAAAAAGTGATTGAGTCAGCTTTACAATATTTATTCTAAACGGCTTGCATGTTTATACATGCAATTTCTAGCCATTAACTTGTCCTTCCTCTCTTTTGAGAGGAGAACGACACCAAGCACAAGTGTCGCTAGGTCATAATCATAAAGTTTAAGGCCAGCAGGGACCACCAGATCATTAAGCTGACCTGTATATCACAGGTCACTAACATCGCCCAGTAACCCCCATGCTAAACCCAACAAGCATAATTAGACCAAAGTGTTACAGCCCTCAGCAGACTAACCTGCTGTGTGCCACAGGCTGAGAACAGCGGAGACAGGTGCACCAGTACCCAAGGTCCCTATCGATTAAGTGAGAGATGAGACGTTAACTGCTTGGATTTTTAACTGACTTCCATGAATGGTAAGTCAGTGACACGAGATTATTCTTTTTTTTTTTTTTTTTTAATAGAATCCATACAGTACTTGTCCTTGACTTTCATTTTGGGGGCTTTCAACTGTCTCAATCTCAGTGCAACCTGTTCTTCTCCCAAGCTGCTTCTTGACCCCATCGGCCCTCTTCACTGTTATCTCTTCTGTGTCATCTAGTTCTCTGTACCCTATTATTTCTCTCCTGATGTTGCTAATACTTTGTGTGAGGTACTGAGTTTAGCAGCATATACTACAGCTGCATTAACATAGTCTGAAGAAAAATCTTTTCCTAAGTATTTTAATTTGTTTTTCTTTTATTTTTGTTAATGGAACAAGCTGACAGAAAAGGCTGGCTTGCTTGCTTGCTTGCTTATTTCCTGGATGATCCTATCACTGTTGGGGAAGGGAGATTCCTCCTTTCCCTAAGTCATTTTTACATAAAAGAGCTAATGGAGTCCTAGATCCACCCACTGGAGAATTCTACCTGGCACAAGGGAAGTTACATGTGATATTCTGTGACGTGTTGTCTGATGCTCTCATTTTTCTTTGAGATTTATGCACTGGTGGAATGTGTTTTGAAGTCGTTGCTGTTGACTTCTTTTCACTATAGGTTTCCTACATCTCACTGGATATAGTGCTACATTATATAATACTTCTCCTTTGATTGTTGTTAGAATCAGATCTTGAACAAGAACATTCACAGGATGCATTCATGCTACACTGTTTGTCATCCTATCTTCTGGCTTCCCATAAAACTTATTGTTTGGTCCCCACAGTATGAATTCAACACTGTTTTGAAAATTTAGCCAAAACAATTAAATAGAAATATTGTTCAAAGGTAGTTGACTCAAGGCTGATGTCCTAATTGTGCGTGGTAAATACATTATATTCATTTTTATGGTATGACATAAGCTGTACTGTACAATGAGCTAGAATCGGACTTCCAAGTTTAACTCATGGTTAAAAACACATAGTAAAGAGTTTTTTAACTTGCAAACTAGAAAAGCTGTATTTCCTGTACATGCCAAACTTTTCACAGACAGTGAAGGCATTAATATAAATGAACATAAAAATGATTCTTCTAGTGGTCCAGCTGTATGGATTCAAATGAAACAGGTTCTTAGCGCTGGAGCTAAAAGTTCATATTTGGGAAAACAATATCTGAAATAGATATTTTGACATTGAAGGATTCATAGGTAATGATTGAATACCATGAAAATGTAAAACTCCTTTTTATATGCAATCTTGTTTTAGCCATATTGGTTCTGGCATATTAGAGAGACCAGATGGGTGAGGGAATATCATTTATTGGACCAACTTCTGTTGATGAAAGACAAGCTTTTGAGCTTACAGAGGACCTGAAGAGCTCTCTGTAAGTTTGAAAGCCTGTGTGTCTCACCCACAGAAGTTGGTCCAATAAAATGTATTACCTCACCCACCTGGTCTCTCGAAAACTCCATTTTGACAGTTGTGACCATTAGAAACTGGTTTATATATATAATTCACTAAGATATTGAAATTAAAAATGATGCTGTGCAAATGTCTGTCTTAGGGCAGGTCTACACTACAGGGCTCAGTCGACCTAAGTTACACAACTCCAGCTACGTCAATAACATAACTGGAATCAACGTACCTTAGGCCAACTTATTACGGTGTCTACACTGCGCTGGTTTGACGGGAGGAACTCTCCTGTCGACTTACCTTATGCTTCTCGTTGTGGTGGAGGGCCAGAGTCAGCAGGAGAGCGATCGGTGGTCAATTTAGCGGGATCGACCCCCTGGTGGATTGATCGCCGTGCGTCTATCCCCCAGTAAGTGGAGACAAGCCCTTAGTCTAAGCAAACTTCCTGGGGCAGTGTGATCTAGTGGATTGGTCCCTATACTAGGAAATAGGACGCATGGGTTTCATTCTCTGCTACTGCTCTTGAAAACACTTCATGACTGTTCCTGTTTCGCCATCAGTAGAATGGGGACTATAACACTTAGCTTCGTTTGTAAACCACTTTGAGAAATATGTATGAAAAAAGTTATATTAAACTCTTGCTCTGATTAATTCAGATGGATTGATTTTAAATCACCAGTTTTAATCAGGATTTCAGTTGGCAAACGGGAAACATTAAAATTAATCTTATTTTTCATTTGTGCTTTTTATTAGTTTTCCTATAGAAAGGCTGATTCATGCTCGTTGGTAACCATTAAAACATGCTGATTTGCAACTAAATATATCCTTTACACTAAATCTGGTTTGTTTTTGCTAACCAGGAGATATACTACAGCTATATGCATTTATTTAAGCAATTGTATAGTTTAATATATATTTATTGTGGTTATTAATTTTTACATTTATGTTAAAAAATTTACTAGATTTTTACACATAATCTGTGTCAAATTGCAGTTGGATGGAAATTGGAATTAAATTAACACTGGGCAGACCCCTGCATTCTAAAATTGCTAACGTAGTTACAACTAATACAAATGTGCCGCATAGGTAAGCGGGGGAAGTGAGTTCATCAAACCCTGTTTTGCATTTGAAACGAGCTGATTAAACTACGTATTATCTGTGGGGAGTGAATGGAACTGATAGTTTCTGGTTACTGTGCCCTTCGAGGTTTCAGAACTAGTAGATCTTATCCTCACGAACCTTGGTTTTTATTCAGAGATTTGAAGAGGAAAATGAGCTTTCCTGCTTTTTCAACCCCCAGTTGGTTTCTCAACTTTGCACAAGTCCTTGAACTGAACTAGGAGAGTAGAATGAAATGACGAAAATAGTCTGACAAACACTGGTTTAGCACCAACCTGCTCACTGGTTTCTAAAACGAGGGTGGCAAATATGTAGTGTTTGAATGTTCTAATTGATTGTTAATTATTTTAAGATATAGGTTGTCATAATTGCTAATTTTAATTTAAAATAGGTTTGCAAACAAAGAAAAATATACTAAAATTTGATTTTAAAAGTGGGGTTTTTATTTAATTTTTTTTATCCACCCTGGCTGAATCTCTTTTTGTGTAATAAGTTGAACGTGGTAACAGTTTGACAAGTCACCTGACACCAAAGATAAAACACTCCTTAATCCATAGGGCTTCTAGAGGGTAATGGATGTTATTGGTCTGTGTAAAGATAGTATAATTATCCTGTGGTATTTCAACTAGACCCATTCTCAGTCATGTGCTAACTGCATTTTGAAGGAACAGAATAGTACATTGTGTGGGTTATTGCAAAAGGTTTTCTTCTATAGGGGCTTGTGTTCAAATCTGTGTAAAGTCACAAGATTTTAATAGACTTGAGCACATTTTAATACCCATAGGCAGTCTGTTCAAGAGAAAATCAGAATTGAAATAAAAAGGTTGTGGCAGGTACTGGAAATTTATATAATTTATGTAATTTTCAATCCCACTTTTTATACATCCTAACAGTCGGTTTGCTCTTTGGCTGTTGCTGTGCCATGGGCATGTCTTTTTCTTAAGCTGACCACAGTAATGCTCTGGCCTCTTTCCTGAATGGTTACTTAAATTGGTTAGTTAAATTCTAAATTAACAGTTAGTACTTGTAGTTCAAATTATTCCTTCTATTTGTTAACACTGAAATTAATCTGCTGCTGTTTTCCTCATTCACCTGCAAGTGATAACTGAGATGGCTGTGATGACTCTGCTTTTAGAGATTGAGATGTTTGGTCATATCACAAGTTTTAAGATGTGCTTTTATCCAAGGTTTGTAAAAATTACCAATCCCAAGGTAAAGGAGTGAAAAATTGATAAAGCATTCCCTCCCAAAATCTATTAAATGGTAGTATTCAGGTTGTGAGTGTACCATGGATTTCTAGATAGGCAATATATTTTCTGTCTTATCTATCTATCCCTTTCTTAAGGACTCCCAACGTTCTGTTTGCTTTTTTGACTGCTACTGCACATTGAGAGGATGTTTTCAGAGAACTATCCACAATGACTCCAGCATCTTTCTTGAGTGGTAACAGCTAATTTAGACCTCATCATTTTATATGTATAGTTGACATTGTTTTCCCATGTGCATTACTTTGCATTTATCAACACTGAATTTCATCAGCCATTTTGATGCCCAGTCACCCAGTTTTCAGAGATCGTTTTGTAGCTCTTCGCAGTCTGCCTGGGACTTAACTGTCTTGAGTGGTTTTGTATCATCCGCAGATTTTGCCACCTCACTGTTTACTCCTTTTTCCAGATCATTTATGAATATGTTGAATAGGACTGGTTCCGGTACAGACCCCGGGGGGACACCACTATTCACCTCTCTACATTCTTAAAACTGACCATTTATTCCAAGAGCAAGTAGTAAATTTCCTGCCTTTTCTTTTCTTTTTTTATGTGGGAGCATTTACTACAGAGGATAAAATAGGTGTTGCCAGTCATCTGCAGGGTACTCTGTGGAGTTCTCTTCCTTCCCCGTTGATTAGTAGATTTGTACCTTCTCTTTCCAACAGGATGAAAGCCATGACCAGGGCTTTGCAACTTGCTGGAGATCCAAACAATCCAGCTCATTCCAAAATGCCAGCTACATTTTTAGGAATTTACTCCTTTATTGTATATAGGCTCTACATGGTCAGTAGGGGCACAATTAGTGTTAGATCGCAAGCAGCACAATTCATCTACATTCACTCAAAACAGGAAGGCACTTAGTCCATCACAGTTGCTGTTTGACCATAGGAGACTTCTTCAGTGCTCATCAAGGATTCCTGCAATTTGCAACAGATCCTCAGCATTTTCAGTGTTCCATTTTTCTCTTTGGCCTAACACTAGCACTGAGAGGTTGTTCAAAGATCATGATGGTGGTGCCTGCAGCTATCCATTAAACCATCTCTCCATTCTTCTTTACCTGGATAATTGGCAGCTTGTGGCTTTTAAGGAGTGAGTCAGCTTTGTTAGCAGTTCTAGCAGTAGTGTTTCCTCTGTCTCAACAAGACAGACTTGATAAACCAAAACAAAAGCAGGCTCATCTGGGGGGCTCTTTTGGATATCATCAGGCTCAGGGAGATGCAGACCCAGTTAACAGAAGTCATGACCTGGCTCACAGAACTGTTGCCATAAGCCAGGAGGTTCTCCTGTCCTCTCCTGTGAACTTCCCTGACTCAGTTCTCCCCCACTCAGCAGAACTTCATGTGTCTGTTCTTCTCAGAAGTCCTCCTGGTGGTGGCAGCTCTCCAGGGAATTTATTGGAAGGTATGCCCTTGCAAGAGTCACATCACCACCAATGTCAGACTCAAGGTGGGGAGCAGGTCTCCTATGCAGAAATGCCCAGGAAATGTGGTCCAGACAGGACCACATCAAGATCCTTGGCTTCTGAGCAGCAAGCTTAGCCTTGTTCCAGTTCAAGGACATGGTCTCTGACTCTGGTGTGGTGGCTTCTGATCTGTAACTAAAGGGGAGAACTTCAGCCAGAGAGGAGAGGGTTCTTTTAGAAGGGGTGGAGAAGCATGTTAGAACTTAGCAGCCATGCAGGTAGCAGGCCGTACAGGAGATGTACGGGTGGACTGGTGGGTCACCAAGGCATCTGTTATAGTGAGCAGTCTCTGAACAGGACAGCCATCCTCTCACGTTGCTCGATCTGGGGGAGGATTGAAGTGCATCTCCTTTGCCTGTCAACAGAATCGCAAGCTGAAAAGTCCCAGCATGCAGAGAAGGCATATTTCAGCAATCTGTGATACTAGGGCTCATGTTGCAGGATTCTGCCCCTTAGGGTATCTCTACACTGCAGTTAAACACCCGCAGCTGGCCTTTCTCAGCTAACTTGGGCTTGGGCTGCAAAACTGCAGTGCAGATGTCTGGGGTCCCAGAGCCCAGGCTAGAGCCCAGCAGTGGACGTGTACACTGCAGTTTTATAGCCTAAGCCCGAGTCAGCTGACGCGGGCCAGCCACGGGTATTTTACTGCAGTGTAGAGAGACCCTTAGTGACCAGAATTTTCAGGTTAGCAGAACTGATTTGGTAAAGTCTGTGTAGGTTGTCCCTCCTTGGAACCTCAGTGCTGTATTTTTCACTTGGAACCTCTAGCCTCTGTGTTTTCATTTTGGTTCTCAGCCAAGTGGCTTTTCTAGGGGCTGTTACCTGTGCATGGAGAGCAGGTGAGCTGGCAGCCTTCTCCTGCCACTACCTCTTTCTGGTTTCCACAGTGATAAAGTATCTGACGGGTTCTCAGTTTTTGATTCCCCATTATTAATCAGTGTCTTTTCCTTTAGTTGGCATCAGATAAGGAAAGGGTTTGATGTTCCCCTAGTGATTTAAGTTATACCTACATAGAATCAAGGAGTTTGGGGGTCACAGAAAAAGGCAGTTTGCCACCATCCTAGATAGATTTCCATATGTATTAAGGAATCATATGCAGGGGGGTCTCCCATGCCCCATAGGCATTAGAGGTCACTCCTTGTATCGAGAACACCAACTGAGCACAGAGAAAATCTGCCTCATAGAGAATGATCTTTTGGTAATGCATACAAATCTTCATACGCCATTCTTGTGTGGATGTCAGAACTTCCTCACATCCAACTTTCAAGGACAGGGTCTTGAGTGCTGTCGTGCAGGGATCCTCTGTCCAGGCCTCCAGTTAGCCAGGCCTTGGCACTGGGTATTGCTAGATGGTGTCTAGTTTGAGGCTTCCAGTCATAAAGGACAATCTGATCTTATCTGTAAGCAGCCTGAAATCCTATTTTCTGCATTGTTCTCATTTTAGATTGTGATTAGAAGATTGCATCCTGCAAGGGAAGTTGACTGTTTAGCAAAGATGGGTTGCTAACTGAAGAGATATAGACATCAGCTATAGTGATGGAGGAGCAGCAACCCAGAATCCAAAGTGTTGTAACCCTTTCTAGAAGGAAAATTTATAGGCAAGGCCAAAATTCCCATTTTAACAACCCTCACCACTGAACAGGAGTCTTCAGAGCATAGAAGAGACTAGTCTAGTTATTTGAACTCTGCAGCTGTTGATTCTCATGCACTTTTTTGTTTCAAGGCCTAGATACTGCTTCTATCTTAAGATACTTCTTTTAAAACTTCTGTTTTGTTTTCCTCCTTTTCAGCTCCTTACAGTAGCCAACTTTAATGCTTTATACAAATTAAAGAAAATTTAAGACACTTGTTGTAAACTTTTATGTGATGTGTGGGTGTATGCAGCATTGTATCCATGCTGGTCCTTGGATTTTAGAGACAAGGGTGAGGTAATACCTCTTGTTGGACCAGCTTTTGTTGATGAAAGAGACAAGCTTGCAAACTACACAAAGCTCTTCAGGTTTGTGAGAGTGTAGTCACTAGTAATTTTTCTTGGTCCATTTTAAAATGGAGATGAGTAAAATTGGTTCATGTTTTCATTTCTATAATGCTTTATTTAAAGTGTGGTCTGTAGGAGCCTTGGAGGTGGTATGTGGGGCACTCTGCATAAACATTAGTGCTGTGTCTCATCAAATTGAGGGCTTTAGGAGCACATGAATGTGTCTGCTCATGGTTCTCTAAACTTATTGGCACTGACATCAGTGGATTATCTCCTCCTAAATATTGCCACAGTTGTTGTTTTGCATGTTGCAGCCTTTTTTGTTACTGTAGGAAGAAATGTAATTGTTTTTCAGTGGTTGAGTCATTAAGCCCTTTGTTTTCTTTGAGGAGGAGTGTCTGGGAAATTACAACTTAAACATGCAGTTTTATGCATAGAGTGCTCAACTCAGTCTCTGTTGACATCTGAAAGCCAGCATAGTATGTTTTATAGATTTAAAAGTTTTATATATGTTCTAATAACCTAGCAAATGGGTCTGAAATTGACAATAACCATTGAACAGGGCTGATTGCAATATTGCTGTCAAATAAAAAAAGTTTGTTTTTTTGTTGTTGCTTCGGGGGGAGGAATAAAATGTCACCACCAGACATGGCAATACCACAGATTTTGACTGCAGTTTAATTTGTCATTGAATGGTTTTGGAGGGATGATCGAATGTTTTTATTTTGTATAAAATTGAGAAGCAAATTGAGGGATATTAAACATTCTTAAGGGTGAAAAAAGTATGAAGCTATGTAGTGAGGTTAGAAAGAGGGGACTGAGTTAACTATTAGTGCAAAAATAGCACTCAGACAAGTGTAAATGGTCAGACAGGTGAGTGCAGCAATGCACAGTGGCTCAGAACTTTATTCCTTGCATTTTCTGTTAGGCAAAATGCTGTTCACATTGCCCGTTCATGTATAGTGGACAAAAGGGACTGACTCTGTGATTGCCATCTGCCAGTATGCTGCAGAGCATGGAGAAGCAAAGTGCAGGACACCGCCCCCCCCCCCCACACACACACATTGTTGCGTGCTGGGTGGGTGGGTGAGATCACTGTCTTGCCTTGCTTGGATGGGGAATGGCAGTAAGAGTGAATGCCCCTTTCTGTGAGGAGAGAGAGTTGAGGGGAGGAAGAGAAGCGAGGAGTTCCCCTTCTAAGTAGATAGGCATGTAGGGGAAAGGAAAGAGCAGCTCTTCATGCCATGCCAGTTATACTTGGCTGGAGCTGGAGCTTCAACTGTACCATGTGATCCATTTGTTTCCTCCTTACCCTCTGTCCATAGCTTCGTTTCAAGCTATTCTTTTATACTTCGTAGCTGGCGGGGTGGGAGGACAACCAGAGAACCGCTACCCAAGATCATATGGAAGACTGAACCCTGCTGGGAAACCATGGACTTCTCTGGGTGGGCTCAAGTGGGATGTGTTTGGCATTTTGCTCCTAGCTAATAGTTTTAGTCCTCTGGTGAGTGTTCAGAGTCCTAGTCCATGTTTCTTTGAGTTCGATGTGCTGCAGTGAAAAGCAAGCAGTTTTTGTGTTCTCATTGGAACTTGCTCTCCCCAAACCTCATCCCCCATCCCTGTCTGCGAACAGTCTGGATGTGCTGACCTTCAGGGCATGTCTACACTTGCCATTTAAAGTGCAAAAAAGTCCCATTTTTGCACAAAAACCATGGGAGCATCTAAACTTGCCAACGACTTTTTGCGGTGAAATTCAGAAGTTTCACCGCAAACAGAAAACCACCTCCACAAGAGGCGTACAGTTCTTAACGCTGATCCTTTTGCGGTGATGTGCAAGTGAAGACACGTTCTTCCTGTTTACAGAACTTTTAGCCTCTGGAGTATATCCCACAGTGCCTTGGTGACCACTCTGGCCAGCAACTCTGCTGCTCTGATTCCAGGTAAACAGACATCCGCTCCTTCCCTGTAAAGCCCCAGGAACTTTGAAACTCCCCTTCCTGTTTTCTTGGCAAGTGCTCACGTATCATCCGGCTAGGTGATGATGCGTGCTCCATGGAACAAATGATCTGCTGCTTGGAGCAAAGCTGAGCTCCTTGAGCTGATCAGTGTTTGGGCAGAGGGGGCTGTGCAGGGACCCAGGATACCCCGCGATCACCGCCCCCCCCACCCGCCTTCACGCAAGACCTATCCTCAAAAGGGAGAGAGCTGCACTGTGATATAGCTGCCCCCAGGGCTCAGCGATGGAAGTGCTGTGAATGTGATCACAATCTGAGGCCTGTGGAAGTGAGTGAGCACACAAACCAGCACTTTTTTTTTACCGGTTCCCTATCGCTGGTGTAACTGACAGCACAAAAACTCTGCAAGTGTAGACATAGCCTCAGTGTGCTATGGGAAGCTTCTCCATCGACTGGGGCCTGAATGGGACTGAGGTGGGGAGCGGGGGTAGGGAGTTCTCTCATAAGTTTTTTTTTTGGGGGGGGAGGGGCGCTGTTGGTTAGGTTCTGTTAGTTTCAGCTGAAATGTGGTTGTGTGTGTTTGTGATTGCTGTCAGGTACTCTGTGCTAAAGAGGCACCTTCTTTTATACTGCTGTAAATTAATACAAATTATTGTTCTTTTACTCTGTTGCCTGGGGCCCTAGGCACAGACTGGAGCCTCACGGGGCTAAAATATATGAAGGGATCTTGTGTGATATTTTTTCTTGTGTACTGATTCCAGGAGAGAGAGAGAGAATGCATGTTCTATAAGGCAGTGGTTCTCAACCAGGGGTACGCATACCTCTGAGGTTAGTCATACGTCTTCCAGGGGGTACATCAACTCGTCTAGAGATTTGCCTGTTTTACAACAAGCTACATAAAAAGCATTATCTAAGTCAGTACAAACTAAAATTCCATACAGACGCTGCTTTGTTTATACTGCTCGACAGACTGTGCACTGAAATGTAAGTACGATATTTATATTCCAATTGATTTATTTTATAATTACATGGTAAAATATGAGACACAGCAATTTTTCAGTAATAGTGTGCAGTGACACTTGTATTTTTATGTCTGATTTTATAAGCAAGTAGATCTTAAGTGAGGTGTAACTTGGGGATTGGGAAGACAAATCAGATTCCTGAAATGGGTACAATAATCTGGAAAGGTTGAGAGCCACTGGTATAAGGCAACTGGGAGTTGCACCCAGGGCTGCACCTAGGGGGGTGCAGGTTCTGGGACAAACCCCCCCGCCCCGCCTCTTCCCCCAAGCCCTTGCCCTGCTCCCTTCACATTACTATAGCTGAGATGAGATCTGGTGAATACAGTCATGTATGTTGCTCACTCTTTTCTATATCATGGCTTGCGATAGAAGCAATTCAGAATTCCGTGGAAAGAGGATAGTACTAAACCCTAGTTGCTTCAAAAGAGATAGTTATGACTTACATTTTTTGTTCATCTTTGTTAGGTCCTGTACAGCTCATGATATAAAGACATAAGGGTTCCCACAATCTGAGTCACATGAGCTTAGGGTGCCACTGGAAAGTCAGTGACAGTAAAAAGCAGATATGAGCATCCAGTGTAGAATAGGATCAAAATAGAACATAGCTGAGTCAAGTCTATGCATTTCCTACAAATCTCTTAACGATGTCTTGGACTGGACTTTTTAAAAGTAGTCTTATGCCCCCTCCCCCTGCCCTTTCTTACTGTATTTAGCCTGATTATTTTAACCTTAGAAATATGCTAATAGTTTGACAGTGACATCAACAGTTTCTGTAAAAGATCAACCCAACAGACTCAAGCCGTAAGGGTAGTCCAACAGAAGGATATAAAAGGTAATTGGGCCCTCAGGCCTAAATACCATTCCTCAGCCAGAGTTCTGTCCTCCTGTCCATATCTCACTGGGGCCCAGCTATGCTGTCCACTCCACATGAGCATTTGTCCCATGCCTCTACTTGCAACTTGCTGCTCTGTGTCCTCAGTCAGCAACGTGCTGCTTCCCTGTCTGTGTCTCAGCTTTTCATTCCCAGCTCTCAGGCTGTCTGGCCTTGCCACTGCTTCCAGCCTGCTGTTCCTGCTCTTGCGTAAGTTGGGGCTTCCCACCCAAGTCTGATTGCTTCTGACATCAGGATTGTACTTCCTTTTTCCTGGTCTGTAGGGATTTTGGAGTTCTGCAGTAGCTGATGTTAGACTGGATAACACAGTGGCCTCTGCTGGTTAGTTCCATTTCCACCATCTCATTTGGGGTGGGAGGAAGTATCCAGTGATGAGCCAGCAGGTTCACTTCAGTATGACTTGTTCATTGCTGTTAATATTGCTCGACCCAGTAGGAAGGAAACCCCTCCCAATGCCTCCTCTTTGCTACAGGCCTGTGCTTAAATTTCTGACTATCCATTCTCCTGATGTTTTTCCTTCTATATCGTTAACTTTTCTCCCCCAGCCCCTCCCCCAGTAGTTGGATATCTGCCACCCTAAATGTTCTATTGCAGGAGCTCATGAACAAAAGTTGGGAATCCTGCAATGATGTCGGCTTCAGCATGATGTCCTGTTTGCCAGCATGTTACTTTGCTTAGCCTAGGAGAGCAATAGATTGTGATTTGACCAGCTGTAAATGACTGCATGTTAAAGAACAGAACAAGGAATGAAAGGCATTGGCATAATAACTTTTAAAAAATGACAGGTCACTCCTCTCTGTAGGAATCCTCTTACAGCAGCCACTGTTCCTGTGCCTAGGTATTGCTGCTCATGTGGTCTGTAAGGTCAGACATTGCTTGTAGACCATCTGAGAGAGCGCCAGAGCTTAGCAGTGACTGCGAATGCCGTTTCCAATGGTGGATGTGGAGATGGTTCACTTCATCATTCATACCTGGAAACTGAGCAGAATGCATAGCTAAACGTTGTAACAATGTCTTTGAAGGAGCAGCTTGCTGTCAAGGTCTGTTTGTTTCCTACACACCTGCTTCCCTGGATTGAACTCCTGTGGATTGTTTTCATTTGGGTATTTTGGCATAAGTGGAATGAAATTCCAGACTCTTGCCTGGCTAATTATTTCATGTCAGTTAGATTAAGGTAGATTGACTCCTTGGAAAACTGCATTTTCTAAGGATTATTATTATTCTGGTTAGTTATGCTGATAGGGTGCATATGCATGTAAGTGGGATTGAACCCTTTCACTGCTGGGTTACTGCCTCTGACCTCCTCTCACCCCATCCATCACAGTCCCTTTGCTACCAGTCTCTCTTCTCCATCATTCTTGTTCCCTTGAACATGCCAACCCCCTATGGGTCCCTTCCTTCTCCAGCCCCTGCTACCTTCTTTGGGATTAAGATGCAGAACACCCCTCCCCCCTTCCTTTGCACCCAACTAACTTTTAAGTCTGTGGAACTCCCTCCCCCAGTGTCATTTCAAGTTAGAACTGCATTGGGTGATTTCCCCACCCTGATAAAGATTTTCGGTAAAATGTCTGCATTTTGGCCATTCGTACTTGGGTTTAATGTTAGAAACCTTACCCTATAGCAGCGTCAGCCAACTGAGAGAGCCATTGGAGTGAGTTCTGTCCTAAAACAGTTCACTGGTAGTGGCTTCCGTAGTTGACATCTGTCCAAAGTAAACTGGTTAAAGAGAAGAGGGTCACCTGTTTCTCCTCTCTGTGGGATGTGGTCATAGCTAGCAGGTGTTTCTTCTTTGTTTACACACATTTCCCTTGGCTGAATTATAACTTTCTTTACTCACAATATTTCCGTCTTACTCAGCCTTATTACTTGATACACTTTAATTATTTTGCAGTCCACTACAATTTACTTATATTCTGGGTGTGTCTCATGTTTCTGCTGTTGGTGTTGGAACTTACTTTCTAACACTGGGATTGGCAGAAGAGGCCAACAGTACAGTTATCCCCGGTGACAAAACCCTGTAGTAAAGAGCAAGTTGCCTGTCAGACACCCAGTCCTATTTCCTCCTGTGTGCCTGCTTCCCACTTCCTGATGCTTTTATTTTCCTCCTTAAGTCTTCCCACACGCTGGCTTTTAAAACCAGTAATTCCTCTGGCAGGGAGTGCTGGGTGATCCCTACATCTAAAACTTTTCCTCCACCACTAACCAAATGAACCTGAATGTGTTACCTCAGCTTGTCTACAGAGAGGCCTACGGTCTCTCCCATAGCTGAGACACCGCTGTTGCAGCACAACTGGGGCTGAATGATCCCGATGGCTTTATGTAATCTTGTCCTTACGGGTGGCCTGATGAGAAGGAAATAAAATAGGTCTGTGCCTGTTTAAAAGTTTTATTTCATGCAAATGTTTTGTTTTGCCTTTGAAATACTTCAAAAATTGGGTTTTGTCTTCTCTGTCTTGCTCATATCTTGAGGACCCAGAAATAGATTGAAAGCTTATTCAGCCCTTACTTTAAGAGGCATGGTATTGGGGTGGGATAGTTAGATTAAACTTTTGGTTAAGTTTTGATACCTGTTTCACTCAAAGAACAAAACTGGACAGTTTGAACAAAACTAATTTCCTCTCCAAATTAAGCAGGTTTCACCAACGGCCTTCTTTATAAATCATAAGAAGATAGGACACAGATCTAAGCATTTTTCCTTTACAGATAAACTTCAAACATATCCTCTGTTAATAACAGACAAACACAAGCCCTGTTTGGCATTTGCCAGTTCTAGTTAACAGTCCAGATATTCAACTTCCTGTTCCATGGGGGTCAATTCACTAGGCTGTATTCTAGGAAACTTACTCTTTCTTTTGAGCAGATGTTAAGAAACTGACTTGTATTTATTGTCCCAATTGAAAATAAACCTTAAGTTTATTTCAGTAAACTTATGACAAGTCAGTATTGAAACTGGAGCAAAATCAATTCTGTGTGTAAAAGAACGCATGTTGTGGTTAAGTGTCTCTGCAGGCATTGCATACAGAAAAATGCTTTCCTCCCATCTTGTTACGGAGATACAGAGAGGAAATGCCCTGGCCTTATCGCAATTCCATTATGTCAGGCAAGTTCTCGAGAGCCAGGGTAACAGCTTGGAGAAAACTGCACCAGCTGCTGCAGAGTTTCTTCTCTGTCTGGGGAGATGCTGACTGCCTTGTGTGAATAATTACCGTTAACCTGTCGCAAACCAGTGCTGATCGTAACTGGCCAGAGGCTTCCAGCCAAACAGTTACTTACCCTGCCTGTCAGGCAGAGAGAGGGGGAAGTTTTCATTTTAAAAGGCCATGCCTGTGTCCTTTCACAGCATTTTTGACTTCCTGTGCAGATATTATGATTGTTGTTATTAATAAGGAAATCACTAGCACAGTTTTCAGTTCCTAACAATGAAGCAATTAATCTGATTTTATTGAGAGAGTTGGTTTGTGTGTTGTATTTTTCTATATGTTTAGTCACCCTGGAACAATGTCTTCCAAATTGTGGTCATACGTAACAGAAGTGAGACAACCAATCTGGCAGTGTGTGTGTTTTTGTGTTCGTATTCCATGCCAGCTATTTCATTCGTATCACATCAGCTGCTTGCTTTCCCGATTTGCCACGTGTAAAACTTGCCAATAGTTCAATGTCGTCAAAACGTAACCCAGTAGAACCTCAGAATTACAAACTGGCCAGTCAACCACGCAGCTCATTCGGAACCAGGAGTACGCAGTCAGGTGGCAGCAGCAGAGATGCAAAAAAATCAGCACGGTACTGTGTTAAACAGAAACTACTGAAACAAAGAGAGAGTTTAAAAAAAAAATGTGACAAGGTAAGAAAACCGTTTCTGTGCTTGTTTTGTTTAAATTGAGATGGTGAAAAGGAACATTTTTCTTCTGCATAGTTAAGTTTCAAAGCTGCCTTGAGTCAATGTTCAGCTGTATTAAGTCAATGTAAACTTTTGAAAGAACAACCAGAATGTTTTGTTCAGAATTAGACATTTCAGAGTTACAAACAACCTCCATTCCCGAGGTGTTCCTCGTAACTCTGAGGTTCTACTGTATAACAAACGTGCAGTTTATAATTTTTTTTCCCCTATTTTACATTTTCCCCTTTCAGCTGAAAAGAGCAAAGTTGTTTTTAGATGTCTCTACATGTTACATAGACCTGAGTGTTGACCAAACAGTGTTTACACAGGTGGTCACTTGAGAACAATTGGAGGTTCACTAGTTCATTAGTTCTGGCACAGATTGCCCTTAGCTTTATTTAGCTTCTTTGCTGAATTACACCAAATCACTGGTTTTCTTAAATTACAGCTACTAGATTTTACCCGTTGGGAATCTGAAACATTTTTCAGAGTCAGCTATTTGGACTGTGGCACAATTATACTCTGAGAATACCTTGTTGTTGGTTTTTCCCAATTTTTTTGTTTCATCTGTACCAAATCGCATAAATTACATGCTATTTTTTTATATGTAGCCAATCTTAGAATCAATTCAGTGTCAGTGTATTAAACATGTAACAAGTTTAAATATAATGATCGTTGCTGTGGTTCTAAAGTCAGTGGTCCCCAAACTTCTTATGTCACGTTCCCCTTACCCTTAATGAAATCTGTCTGCGCCCCACCAGGAACAGGGCTGGGAGCGAGGTTGGGGGCCGAGAGCCAGGGCTGGGTTGCTCTCCCTCTGGGGGCTGACCCAGACCCTGCTGCACCCCACCCTCCCAAATGTTCCTCTGTGCTCCCCAGTTTGGGGACCACTGTTCTAAATTAATGTATGCATTCTTACCGTGTTCCTGAAATAGTGAGGAGGAGGAGGAGGAGTCCCTTTCATCTGATATAGGTACTGCAGGTGCAAAGTTAATGTTCCACTGTATCCCACTTAGCAAAATGGAAGCTATATCTGACCACAGTTTTCAAACAAAAAGACCCAGTTACCTTGTTAACCTCAATATCCTCTTTGAGTTCTCTATTAAACCATGATTAACTTGCTTTTGAAATCCCTACAATGGTTTGGGAAGAATTTATTGAATTACCAAAGGAAACAATGACCTATCAAATGACTACCTTGCTCCTCTTAAAAAAAAATAAAAAATAAAAAAATCTATTCTCTTTGCTGTTGGTATTATCCAGCATCATTCTATTAATTTCAAAATGTTCCATCGCAATTGGTTAGTGTGTAAGCTGGTCATAGGTACTTCTGGAAAGGAGACTTCAGGAATGAAAAAATAAACATCTTTTCTGTTACAGGGTTTCTTGGATAATCCAGCAGTAAACCATCAAATTGTTTTGCGCTTGTTACGTTATATCATCCGCCTCATTTGGAGACTGCAGTAATGGAGACCTACAGAGAGAGACATTCTGAGATTGTCCAGTTGTCACCAGAATCCAGCAAAACCAAGCAGCAGTAGTATCCTTTCCATACCTTGTATATGCAACTAACAAATCCTCCTTTTCCTAAAGGACACCAGATACATTGGGAGGAGCAGTAGGACTCCGTGTTTGTGAAAAATATGCACATAGACTGTCTCATTTTGTCTGCTATGAGAAGACAGAGGGGTTTTAAATGGGAATTCACTGTGAACACGTCATGATGGATTTTGGAAACGGATATATAAAAGCTTTGTGAAGCAGGACTTTATGTGAGAGTGGTGTTTACGCTGGTTTTTCTTGAACTTTTAAAAGACTGATTTGGAAAGAAGATGATCAAACATTATTGAATGATTTTCATACTCCGTTTTCTGGAAACCTGTAGACTAATATCTGATATATTCTGCAATGGAGTTAACTGAGCCAGCTAACTTGCAGAGCTGCCTTAGTTTGTTATAACTGTGTACAGATGTCGTCTACCCTCCCCCCCCCCCCCATCTCCCACCCCGCAAGGAGGGGTCAGATTCATGCTTTCCCTCCATTCTTAGCCCCTTTCATGGAAAAACGGCAAAATCATGAATTGAAGCTGGTTGAAGAAGGGTGGAAGGATTTGCATCAGAACTTCAATTACCCTGCAAATCTCTACTATCACCCTAAATTCAACTGTGTGTGTGTCACACAAACAGCATACTTCCTGCTGACTGATTTTAAACTGCAGCCAAGTGCAACTGGCGCACTCCCCCTGAAACTTCCACCTCTTCCACCCTACCAGCAGGAATCTCAAAGATGACCTGAAATTTGCAGCTTAACTGTGAAAGTGTTATGCTTCAAAAACCATACCAAGTTGCCTTTCTAAAAATTTATATCTAATGAGTCTGGATACATTTGTGTATTATATAATATAGAATGTTGAAGGTTGGGGATAATAGAACAATAAAATATTTGTGGGGTAAAACAGTTCCTGAGACACTGCAATCTTACCCAAAGTTGGAGGGTTGCATAACTTTAGAAACTATTTTAAACTTCACTTAATATTTTACTGTGACTGTTGATAAACCCAGTTGGTATTGCTGTTTTTTTAATGTGTTGGATTTTTGCTAGAGCTGGCTTTGTACTTAAGACCTATTCTGAGAGATGCAAGGAACTAACAAACGTTAACAGTTGAGTTACATCCATCTTGAGAGCAATAGTACAATATTTGAATTGGTTGTGGTGGTTCAAAAAATCCCACAAGTGAATGAATAAATATCTATTGGAAGCAAAAGTTGGGCCATTTTGAAAGTTCTAGCAAAACTTCCACATAATTTAAAATAATAAAATTATAAGGGCACTAACTGTATTCATAAATCAGACATTCTGTGACTTGTTTAAAGATTAACCAAAAACAGAATGAAGTTAAATCAAGATTGCTATACAGGAGTGACTCACTAACTCGGTTGTGGGAGGCATCCAAAGTTTTAACTTACCTTTTTCTTTAATTAGATCTTCCTTCTACAGAACTCCCTTTACCACTTCTTGGGTTGCTGAAGTTATTCCAGAAGGCATCATTCTGTGAAACCACAAATACCATGGATTGCATGACTTCTAAACTTCTGGTATTTAGATCATAACAAAGTGATGCATTCTGTAACAACTTCATTGACGCAAGAAGTGCCAAGAGGACTTCACAGAAAGAAAAACTTTATTTTTAATTTTTAAGTGTGTATATTGAATGCTGCCCCCGAGCCTGTTGCGTGGGCACTGTAACCACAGATCTAGGTTTAAACTGAATTTTAATATTGGTTTTATAGTACCTTTACACCATGGGAAACTGCATGACAGGTGCTTTGGGGAGCGCACAGTTCCTTCAGATGGTGCGGTGTATTAATGCAGAATTTACCCCAATCTGGCTTCAGAATTGTCTTCAGAATCTGGCTTCCTTTTGTATGTGATGCAGAGAGCTTGCTTGATTCAGTTTGTTTCTATTTGCTACAGTCTACTTCAAAATGCCGTATTTTATTTCTGGTTTCACCAGCACCATAGAAAAATATGGTAGCTCTACTTTCAAAATGTTGCAATATGTTCATCAGCATATCCTGAGTGCCATTGTATTTTTTTTTTTTTTTTTTTAGTTTTGACAAGTAAATTTGTATAATATGTACTCTATGCACTGACCACTGGTGCCTCTGGGGCAGGTGGAAGGGCTCCTCTAAACATGGCTCTGTTGCCCAGTTGCATTAATCCACCCCCGTGAGCAGTGAATCCAGAGGATAAAAGCACATGTTGGCTCTGTAGGCTAAACCTTTGTCCTAGGAGTTGGCCTCAATTATCAAAGCAGTGGTTTGTGTTTTTGTTTTGTTTTTTTTTTAACTTTTTAAGAGAAATATTGGTGACGGAAATTGTATCTGGAGTTTCAAGCAGAAATTTAGTGCTGATGGCAGATAATCACTTCCATAACAGCATGGCTTTGGCTCATACCAAAGTACTAGGTGTAAAGGGGAGTGGGGAATTCATAAGGTCCTACATGTAGTGAATGGAGCGGGTATAAATGTATGTTCAGTAACGAGTTCTCACTGCTACCAGGTGCTAGAAGTGAGAATAAGATGGAAGGGGGCTATGAGAGTATTACTTCTGTTCCATTTTGAACATTCCTCACCCATCAGAGTTACACAGCCACTAAACAGATTAGACAAAAATCAGATTTTCCAACGCTAGAGGTTGCAGTCCTCTTTTGCACGGAATGGGGCCCTAGCCACTTATTGGAACGATGTTAGAGTTGATCAGGTGCTTTCAGGTATAAGAGTCTTGAAACCTCCTCAGAAGGCCACGTTGTCCCCTAGTTGTCATGATGAACAGAGTAGAGCTGGTTCTGAAATTTGGACTTGTATGTACCTTTCCGAACACACCAAAGACATTTCTGTTTACAATTCCCCATGCACGCACACACACACACACTCACTCACACACACACGCTTCTACAATTGGCGCGTGTGCACGCACATGCGCGCTTCTACAAGTGGAGCACTTTATTTCAGTTCTTTTCAATAGTGCCCTTGGGAGAGTTGGCATCAGGACTACATATTTTCTCCCTCTCCATCCCACCTCTTCATAAGGGTCTGCTGGCCCAGTGCCTGGAGACTTGGGTGCTTTCTTTGTACACTTACCTCTAGCCTGGTAGTGCAACAGGTTTGCCACCACGGCTACAGACTAGCTTACTATAAGCGTAATAAATGATTTAAAAAACAATTCTGTGAATTATATGAACATTAAAGAACAAGATATTGGCACCATGTGACTTGGACTTCTCTGCACTCTTGTTTATCAAGAAGTTTCCTGCAGATGTTTTTACAGTATGTATTTTAAAAAAATAACTAAAACTAATCCCATTGTTTTTGACCATTTAAAACTGGTTTTGTGCCTTGGCAACCTCTCTGCCCAGGTTAGATTTGTGGGTGGTTGAGTTTTTTTCTTCAATCTCAACATGACATTAAAAACAGTTAATACTTTTGCTACGTTGTTAGTGGAGGAATTTCTTAATTCCATATAATCCATACTCTACCCTGCCAAAACTACTTTATGAAGAATTTTCTTTGGTTGTGGAGAAACCAGATTCAAATTTTTCTTACCAAACTTGTATGATATGGTATTATGCTTTTTCTCCTTCAATAATTGTAAATATTTGAGTATTTATTAGATTAGGGCATCATATTATTCTTATAATCTGAGCCAAATGTCTGTGTGCAATGTTTTGTTTCTTTTCTTACTATGTCATGTAAAGTTTTGTACAGCATATAAAGTAAATTACTGTTTTTCTAAGTCTTTTTTAGAATTGAACTTGGTAAATACTGTAGATTCTTTTTTCTGTGTAATTAATGCACTCTACTGTTCCATAATGCTGTAACTTGTAGAAATGTTGTATATTTATTTTCTGCTTATTTAAGTTTCTGTAAAGTTTTTAATGAATTTTTACTGGTATATATGGAATTAGTGATTGATCAGTTTAGAGCACTGTCTTCTAATTCAGTGCAATCAATAATGTTTAGTTACTGAGTAAAATGTTCAAAAGTGCCTAAGTGACTTAGGCTCCTAAGTCCCAGTTTCAAAAGAGGGTGTGAAGTACCTAAGTCAGTGTCACAAAGTCCAGGGGACTTGGGTTTCTGTGTGCCTAAAGTCTCTTTTGAAAATTGTATCCACAATTTAAATCCCCCATTTTGGCCACTTTTCTTAACTTTCTGGACTCAGTAATTCAGCACAGTACATAAAGGCAGAGATTTGAAGTAAAATGTGACATGGAGGTGCAAAGTAGGCCAAACACCAAAGCCACATCCAGAATCTCTGTGTAGTTCAAAGCATTAATTTGTTACAAATAACTTCATCAGTCTAAGCAAAACATTATTATCCCAAGGGGCCAAGGGCAGTTTATTCAAACATACTATTAAACTGAAGTGCAGTAGTCTCAGTTAATCACTTTTTCAAGACCTATACAACGTGCCAATTCCCCACCTTCTCATTCTCCACTGCCTTCAGATTTCACCATCGCTGTGCTCCTACTGAATCTGGCTGCATTGCTTCATCCAGCTGCCAGAATTAAAAATTATGCTGTAGATTTCAGTTCGATAACTTGATTGTGCTTCCTGGTAACTTAATAATAACCCTATTTTGGGATATTAAACACCTTATCCTCAGTTTACATAGTGCAGGAAGTGGCTGTTACCTCCTAAACAAGAAGCCCCTGCAAGTTATTTATAGAACTACTTTCTACTTTGATTTGTAAACTTTTGCATCCTGGTTTCAAGACCACTCATTACTGTAGTAAAGCTCCTGATCAGGTACAAACAAACACAGCACTGATCATGTACTGATTAATCACTAACTTGTTTCATACGACCCAGCATATGTAGCATTTTTATTGCAATTTCCCTGGCTTACTTGTGGTTTGCACTGATGAATTTTTGACAGGGTAATTGCCACTTTACTTGTGCAATACTGCTGTACATAGCTACAGATCTTTTTTTAAGATGCAATCTTTTATGTTCTTAATGAATTTTATATAAATAAAACTTCCATCTATTTGTGATGAGTATTATTTTTCTCAAATTCAAAATTTTATGCTCTTCTGAAATAAGATGTAGGGAATTGTAGATCAGCGTTAATTATCTGTCTCTGATACATGCAAGTGCCACTCGCTTTTCCAGGCATTTTAACCTTGCTTAATTTAAGCATCTTCCATGTCCTTATTCAGGATGGAGTTTGGAAGAGCGCACTTCTTTCATACCACATTTCAACCATACCCTTGGAATGTCTTTGTGAAACGTTTCCATGGTGTGCGTTGAATTCCCCCACGCTTCTCTGTACACAGACTGCTGCTGTGGACGAGCACCTCACCTGAGGAATGAGTAGCGCTGTCTCTCTCCAAGTCAGGTTCGGGGTTGCTTTTCTACCCATGCACACGGAGTATCAAACTCCCTCGTTACGTCACGTGGACTGGCATGGAATTAAAGAGCTGGTTGGGAGGGTGATAGTTCAGTGGGGTTTGGATCAAGCCCATAAGAAGCTAGTGGGGGGACTAGAGTACATCCAAAACATTTTTTTACATGACACTCGTTTTACAGGCATTGTAAATGCCATGGAGGACAAAATTAAAACAAATGGGCTCTTGTGAGGAGCAAGATGGGCAGAAAATGAGAATAAGATTAGACTTGGAAATCTGCAAGTTAATACATTGGGGGAAACAATCAAATGCAGCCTAGGTAGGCATGGCCTGTACAGCAAAGCTAGACACAGCCCAGATCCCTGCTGAGATCTGCGAGGACTCAGAGCTCCACCCAGGGGAGTCTCCTGACCAAGCCAAAGCCTGAATTTAGCTCCAGGAGCAATACTAGATCCTAGCTACTGGATGAAGGTGAATAAAGGATGGGGATGCAACACTGTGGGCCCCAGCATGCTGCAGAGCGGCAGTACTAGAGTCTCTTGAATTTATACTGCAAGTGACCATGACAAGGATTTTATATAACAAAGGAAGAGTCAGTGTTCGGCTTTCAACAGGGGACTGTAGGGAGGAATAGGAATGTCAGAAGGTGCCCTGTGGGGTTTCAGGTGTGAAAGTGGGAGAGGGAAGCAGTGGTTATGTGGGAGCCTTTGAAGGGCATAAGGGTCCTGCGAGTCTCCTGAGCCATCCGTGCGAGGGAAGATCTTGACAGGATGATGCTGAGCTTGGCCTTGCTAGGGCATGTGAAGTGGTCAGTGACAGGTGTCAGAGAGTGGCAGGCTGGAGGTAGGTAACAGGCAGGAGAGGAGTAAAGTGAGGAAGCCCTGGCGCAGAGAGGATGCAGGCGCGGCAAAGGGTTCCAGCAACAGGACTCATGGGGTGTGGGGTAGACGTGGAAGATGGTGCACAGGAAGAACTGAGGATTTGGCAACAGCTAGCATGTGGGTGACAGGAAGGGCTGGGGTGGAGTCTGGCAGAAAAATGAGAATTTAGTAGGGGGTCATCCAGGATGAGAGGACAGAGCAGCAAGCATGGGCTGAGGGCAGGAGTGAGCTGCTAGGTTTGGAAGTCATTTGTACAGAGGCAATGTGTCAAGGAGGTACTGGAGGGCGGGCCTAAGCATAGACTGCAAAGGGACACCGATGAAGGGAGGAGATGGACAGTGAAGTCATGGGAGAAACAGCTGAACAAGGAGAGCAAAAAACCATGAAAGGGGAACTTTGATCTGAACTAAATTGGTTCTGCGAGGGGCTCTGGTTTTTGGCTAGCGGTGCCCTGCCAGTGGGTGGGTCAGAACCAAGAGCACTAGGTGGGTGATTTTTGGACTGCAGTACTCAAGCCCCACCTAGCCAGCTTTCAGGCAGGAAGCTCCACCTTCCACCTGCCATGCACCTGGTGCATGAGGCCTCAGAGGATCTGGGCCTTAGTGTTTGACTATGTAGGAACAAAGAATGTCGGCTACACCCCCAGGGTGGGGGACACACTAGCCTGGGAAGCAGGGATTCGGAACAGGACTTCGAGGTCTTAGTGGAGAATCAGCTGAACGTGAGCTCCCAGTGCAAGGCTGGGGCTAAACAGAGTAATGGGATCCTGGGAGGCATAAACAGGGGACTCTTGAGTAGGAGGCGAGAGGTGATTTTACCTCTGCGTTTGGCACAGATGCAACCGCTGCTGCAATTCTGTGCCCAGGTCTGGTGTCCGCAATTTAAGAGGGATTTTGATAAATGGGAGGGGAGCCACAAGGATGACTGAAGGGTTAGAAAACCTGCCTTATCACAACTATTCAGCTCATCAAAGAGAAGGTTCAGGGGTGACTTGACCGGTCTCTAAGTGTCTACACGAGGATAATAGATGGCTCTTCAGTCTAGCAGACAAAGGTACAAGAAGATCCCCAGGCTGGAAGTGGAAGCTAGACAAATTCAACCTGGAAACAAAGCACACGCTTTTAACCCCTGGGTAAATTCTTCCACTGGTGGCGGTGAATTCTCAATCACTGGCAATTTTAAAACCTAAAGCAGAAATTAATCCAGGGATGGTCTATGACCTGTGTTATGCGGTCAAGTTGGGTTATTACAATGGTCCCTTCTGGACTCAAAACCTATTAATCTGTGAAATCCCACCAGCGGCTGAGCCCGATTACTGCAGGGGTAGCTTTGACATTGGAGATACCGTGCTAACCGAGGGCATGGCCAAGAGAAACACACCACGCGAGACTCCGGCGCTGTGGAATGCTGCGTCTCGGATCAGAACGCTCTGCTGTGTGACCTCCTGCAGTGTCCAGTGTGACATGCACCCTCTTGCCAGCACCAGCCCACAAGAAAGGAACCACAAGGCTTACATAAAAGGAAGCACAGGCTGCCAGAAAGCAAAGAGCAGAGACCAGTGCTGTTTGTCACAGATCCGATGAGGTGCTCCCTGGAGTGCTGGGAGGAGAAGCCAAGCCTCTGGAGTCTGAGCAGCATCCAGCCACTGTCCCCATCTTGGGGTGCAGACCTGCAGTCAAACGCTCCTTCCTGAGAGCGGATCCTGCTGCTCAGCCCCTGGGCCTACTCCTGGCCGTTCAGACTGCCCTGTCCTCTCACACACCCTCCCCTGGAACTCCACCTCAGGGTGACCAGAGGAACATAGCAGTTGTGGAGCATTTAAATAGAGACACTTTGCCCAGAATCTAACAATTCTTCTCTCACCTCGTCATACAAAACACAAGAGGACGGATCATTTAAAAACCAAACCTCCGACCTGCACTGCACTTCTCTAGGTCTCCCTTCCCTTGGGATTCCTTGCCACATGCAGGCTGTTACATCGCTGGATGTCTTCTTCCCCCCTTCTTCTCTCCTGCCCCACAGTTCCTCTCCCTGTGGGGCTCTCTTTATATGTTTCCTTGCAACACTTGGCTTCCTTTGTTCTGTCTCTTTGGTAACTTTCCGCTGCTCCAAAAAAACCCTCCCCTCAACGAGGATGGATAAAACTGCTTTCCCCCTAGAATTCTGTCACTTTTTCACATAACTTTTGTATGGTCAAAGCACTGTCATCACCATTAAGCCTTCCCTGGTGTACGCCTGCTGCAGTCCTGTCAGTCAGCATTGGGGCATCTCCGGGCTTTCCAAGGCCCGGTAATTTCACGATACATTTGTCACCCTTTCAGGGTAACTGCACCCCTATTTCCCCTCCATGGTCCCTTGAGGGCACCCACTTAAGGTTCCTGACACCCAGCCATCACCTCCCTTGGGCAGGGACCCACATCTGTCCCCCTTCTGACTGGGGGTTTTCATGCCGCACAGCATCATCTTCCACTGCGATACACCCAGCAAGCCAGGCTGCCTGAAGGCCAGTGCCTGCGTGTTGCTTTTTCTCCAAGAGCGAGGGTCCGTGTATGGCCAGAAGTTACCACCCAGGGTTTTCTAAGCAAGCACACTTCTTCTTCAGGGGAAAGCATTACAGAGAAAACAAACACCAGTAAGAGTTCCCGTACACGTGCTAAATGCTCACCTTACCTTATGGGGCCCTAGTTGGTCAAAGTCTTTCCAACCCTTCTACAAGGGTTGGACCTCCACCCGCGGACAGACAGTCCTGTCCATTTGCTGGATCAGAAGGCTCTGTGTCAATTCAAGTTCATCCTGTCATACCAAAAGTCCTTTCTTCTCCTAGTCTCAGGGAAACCCAGCTCGGGAGCAGGATCTGCAAACCACACCAGGAGGTGATGCCTCGCTAGCATATCACCCCCTGTGTTTAGTTCCTGGAGGAGCTGTGGTAATTCTCTCCCTGTCCCATAGTGATATGTAAACGTAATACAATATAGTCCCCCCTGCTAGTGCATGCCGTTGCAGGATCTGTCACAACAAATTTCATATCACCCAGAATTCCTAAGCTGCACTGACAGGGCCCCATCTCATCCCCTTATTTCACCATGCTCAGAACCTACAGCAACTGGTTCCCTCGACGTACCACAGAGAGAGAAAATACATTGGACTGAATTAACGTTCTAGGATGGCAGCACGGTGCTTATCTAGCTACCTGTCCGAGTTAGTGGGCCCCATCACTGCAGAATTTGAACACCTCACGGTCTTAAATATATTTATCCTCACGACACCCCTGTGAGGCAGGGCAGGGTTGGTATCCTCACGTCACACATGGGGAGCAGAGGCACCAAGAAACTAAGGAACTTGCCCAGGGTCACACGGAAAGTCTGTGGCAGAGCAGGAATTGAACCCAGGTGACATCTACACTTCAATCTAGCTGTGCTGCTGTCGTGCTTCGGGGTAGCTGCTTGCTACAGCGATGGGAGGGGTGCTCTTGTCACCGCAGGGAATCCACCTCCTGAGAGCCGTAACTAGGTAAATGGAAAAAGAACAGGAGGACTTGTGGCACCTTGGAGACTAACAAATGTATTAGAGCGTAAGCTTTCCTGAGCTACAGCTCCCTTCCTCGGATGCAGACTAGCATGGCAGCTACTCTGAAACCTGTCATTAGTAAATGGAAGAATTCTTCCATCCACCTAGCGCTGTCTACAGTGGGGGTGAGGCCGGCTTACCTCTGCCACATGGCGGGGGTGGATTTTTCACACCCCTGAGTGATGTAGCTAGGTCAACCTAAGGTTGTGAGTGTAGACCTGGCTCAGGCCAGTGCCTGAACCTCGGGACCCTCTTCCTCTCTCCACTGTCCCCAGGCTGCCCCAGAAAATGATTCCGTGATTTTTTTCCCCCACCTTGTGGGAATGGCTCATCTCAGAACTGCTACAAAATTGTACTGTTGTACCCACAGTAGAATTTAACTCACAAGGGGGAAAAAGCCATTTTATCCCATTCTGCTTGAGATTTAAGCTCCGGTTACAAGCTGCTTCAGGCATGTGTCATTGGTTTAGTTCTGGTCAGAGCTGCTTTGAAGTTCCTTGACTGTTAAAATGTGTCTATTAAATGGAGCTAATTGACAAGATGTTTTCCAGCATTTCCTGGAGCTTTCTAACACAAAAACTGCCCCTCCTATCAGGGAGAATCCAACAGCCAACTCAAATCCAGCAGCCGTAGGCTCCTTTCTTATAATTGTGAAATAAAATCCAGCGGTTCCTCGTATTCATAACACACAATTACCTTGTCCATACCCCAGGCTCCCAAGTGCACTTGCAGGGCAAGTCAGCCAACGCTCCAGCTGCAGGCCGCGGATTCTGAAGTTGGGAGTCCGTAAAAACTAAGGGCCCATGTTACACAACCAGGTGGAAGGCTTCCGAAGTGGCAGCCTGGGGAAGACTTTAACCTTCCAGTTTGTTTTGTTATTGCCCTGTTCAAAACCATCCTGAGCCGCTGCCCCTCCTGACCACACCGACATCCGCGCGAACGTGAGCGTTCCCGGCCACAGGCTGCGCCGCTCTCACCGGAGTGCCGAGCGCTAACCTGCCTGCCGTGGGCACGCTGGCGGAAAGCCGAGGAGTGGGCCAGCCCTGCAGTGCAGAGAGAAACGCCCAGCGATCTGGACGCGGGGCAATCCTTTGAGGAACTTTGCTGTTCTAAGTAGCCATGCCCGGGGCGTGGGCACCGTTCCGTCGCTGGCCGGGGTCTGTACAGCACAGTCACCATTGTAGTTCCTTTAGTCACCACGGAGGTGAGCATGGAACGGACGCTTCACTTTTCAAGGCAGGTCACCCCATTGCAGAAGCCGCCCAGGCGTGTGCTGTGGTGCTGAGAGGGAGCAGCCCCTGGGGGCGTCGTCACACCCGGCTCTGGGGGTCTCTCACCCCACCCCAGAGGGCTCAGCTCCAGGAGACCTCAAAGCAAGCACCGGTGTCAGTGTGTGTTTGCGCTCCCCTTCCTGACCCCTTCTCCCTGCTTGCAGCGTTAGGGACAACGCTGATCGGCGCGTCCTGATGCTGCTGGGGCTGCATGGCGTAATCTGGACCATGCGGCGGCATTCAGCACATGGGTACGACCACCCGGGACCAGGACAGAGGAGTTACAACGCTGGCGAAGTCCCGCTGCCTTCCCTACACTCCTCGCCTTCTCCTTCTCGCTGCTGTCTGATGGCTCCCTGCTCGGAGATCCCACGGCCCCCAGCCGTTCCCACCAGGCTCCTCTCCAGCCTGCTGCTGTGGGCCCCCTCTTCCAGCCGGCCCCTCCAGTGGCATGGGCTCCTCTCGAACCTGTATGACAGTCACGCTGCCCGACCGCACCACCCTTTGCCTCTCTGTCCCGGTGAGCGTTGCCAAGTCTGCCCACTGCTCCTCCAATGCCTCAGCCCGGGAGGGCCACCCTAGCTGCAGCCCAGTGTGCTGAAACCTGCCTGCTGCTGGCTTCCCACGTGCTACGCTCACGGTCTCCAGCCCGCATTTCTTCATCGCCTTGTCCCCCACTCTTGCCAGAGCCCGGGTCAATGTTGGAGCCTCCCCCGTCTCCTAAGAGTTGCTGTCCCCCTCGGCCCAAATCCCTCTCCATTCTCCCAGCTACTGCAGCTGCCTGGCACGAACCTCGCCCCTTTCCATCAGTTCAAAATGCTGCCACCAAAAATACCTGCCTTGTTCCCGGCTCTGAGCACCTGCAGTCTGTGCTCCCACCCCCAGTTCCTCCTTGCCTTTGAATCCTTCACAGCCCTTCTGCCTACCCAAGAGTTTCTGTAACCGTCATTCATTGGAGTCTTCTCTCAAGGGAAACTCCAGCCTCAGATCAAAAAGATTCTGCTCCACCGTGGGAGGGACTTGGACCTCCTCTGCAAGTGAGGCTTCCGATGCGTCTGATCTGAGCCTCCCTTTACATTTGGTTGCCAATATAAGTGCCGATGCTTCTCTGACCTCAGGGACTTTCCTTTGCCTGCCTCAATGAGCAGAGATTCTGTTTGCTTACACAGACCATCAACACAGTATAAAGAAGACAGCCATTTATGAACATAAGAACAGCCATACTGGGTCAGGCCAATGGTCCATCTAGCCCAGTGTCCTGTCTTCCGACAGTGGCCAGTGCCAGGTGCCCCAGAGGGAATGAACAGAACAAGGCAATTATCGAGTGATCCATCCCCTGTTGTCCAGTCCCAGCATCTGTCAGTTAGAGACTTAGGACACTCGGAGCATGGGGTTGAATCCCTGGCCATCTTGGCGAATAGCCATTGTTGGATTTATCCTCCATGAACTTACCTAGTTCTTTTTTGAACCCAATTACAGTTTTGGCCCTGACAATGAGCGCCCAGGTTGGCTGTGCGTTGTGTGAAGAAATACTTCTTTATATTTGTTTTAAACCTGCTGCCTGTTAATTCCATTGGGTGATCCCTGGTTCTTGTGTTATGTGAAGGGGTAAATAACACTTCCCTATTCGCTTTCTCCACCCCAGTCATGATTTTATAGACCTCGATCATATCCCCCCGTAGTCGTCTCTTCTCCAAGCTGAACAGTCCCCATTATCATAATCTGTCCTCATACGGAAGCTGTTCCATCCCCTAATCATTTTCGTTGTCCTTCTCTGTACCTTTTCCAGTTCTAATATATATTTACTGAGATGGGGTGAGCAGATCTGCACACAGTATTCAAGGGGTAAGCATACCATGGATTTATACAGTGGTATTAGGATATTTTCTGTTTTATCTGTCCCTGTCCTAATGGTTCCTAACATTGTTTGCTTTTTTGACTGCTGCTGCACACTGACCAGATGTTTTCAGAGAACTGCCCACAATGACTCCAAGATCTCTTTCTTGAGCAGTAACAGCTAATTTAGACCCATCATTTTGTTTGTATAGTTGGGATTACATTTTCCAATGTGCATTATTTTGCATCTATCAACACTGGGCAACAAAATGACAGCTGCAAGTCAACCACCCAGGTTAGTGAGATCCTTTTGTAACTCTGCGCAGTCAGCTTTGGACTTAACTATCTGGAATAATTTTATATCATCTGCACATTTTGCCACCTCACTGTTTACCCCTTTCCCCAGATCATTTATGAATATGTTGAATAGGACTGGTCCCAGTACAGAGCCCTGGGGGACACCAGTATTCACCTCTCTCCAGTCTGAAAACTGACCATTTATTCCTGCCCTTTGTTTCCTGTCTTTCAACCACTCACTGTTCCATGAGGGGACCTTCCCTCTTCTTTTGAGGAAAAAATGCTACTTCCCGTCTGGAATTTCCCCTTTCTCTGTTTGCACAGTTTTGAGGGTAAATCACGTCTTTCCCTTTCTGAGCTGCTGCCCCTCTGCCGCATGTTACCTCCAGCCCTTCTGTCAAGCGCACCGTTGTGTCCAAGAATCGGTACGGTGCCCTGGCCTATAGAACTATCTTGTAAAGTCCACGCCACTTTTTCAATAACTCTGTTCCTTATTTTCATGGTATTAAAATACTGGTATAGATCAGGTAACATCTTCAAAAGCACCAGAGTGTCTTGGGAGCCTCAGTATCATTACAGTGATTTAGCCTCCCAAGGGCAGGTTCTCAGTAGTATTTAGGCACCTAAAACTGTGGATAGACACCTAGTGGGAGCAACAGAAGCACCTAAGCAGGGCGGGTGTTTAATTCAGTGGGACCCAGGTGCCTCTCCTGCTTCGGGTCTTTTGAAAATGCCACAAGGTGCCTAAATACCTTTGAAAATCTGCCCCTAAGTGCCTAAGCCACTTTAGAAAATAGAACTTAGGTGCTTTTGAAAATGTTACTCCAAAACAATACTCTCCCAGTAAAGTTTTATACAATGGTTCTGTGGTACATACCGGAACCACCCTCAATTTAGTAACAAGGATGTTGATGATTTAATAATTCAAGCTTGTTAATATGACTAACATTCACCTGATCTGCTGGCAAGAATGACTGTGTAGGATGCTGTATCCCTGAGACAAGCTACTTTCTCAACACTGGTGTGATGGGACCTATCGGGATTGGACTGGCAAAGGCTCCCAGCTTTGCCTTGACTCTGCCCCCACTGAAATCAATGGCAGTTTTACAATCGATTTTGTGGGGAGCACAAACAGTCAGTGCGTAGCATGTCCGGAAATCCCATCGCTAGAGTTCAATCCAAAGCACCCCAGAGTGTCTTCCTATTGACTTCAGTGGGCACTGAACGGAGGAGCATTGTACAATGTGCGTGGGGCTCAAATCTCTCTCTCTCTCGGACACAGACTCAGTTTAGCCATGTTGTTATTTCCATGGGCAGGACCAAACGCCCGAGACGCTGTAAAGAAAAGCAGCCTTGCATCTGCATTTAAAATGTTTTCTGTGCGAACCGGTACAAAATGCTCTCCAGTTCCAAGACTATTTACTTTGCCTCTGTGTTTGGCCTCTACCTGTTGAAAATTAGGGAGTGAGGCTGGGTTCAAATGACCAGATAAATGGGCTGTTTTCGAGGTGTAACATTTTCAATGTGTAAAAGAACTTGCCCACTCCTTGGAAACATATGCACCCTTACTGGAAGGGACCAGCAGCCCCACAAACCTGGGCATAGCCCTTGCCAGGTGTGGGGTATTGCTGGGACACCGGGCAGTTATGGAAAGAAGTACTTTGCTAATATTTCCCACCCTGCACCCCTGGGTTTTCTCCTGTCTCCTCAGAGTTTACTGCCCAGTTCCCTAGCTTTAGAGCACAGGGAATGGGCCACTGTTCCTGAAGACAGCCTGGCCCAATTTCCACTGCAAAAAATGGAAGACCGCCATCATTTATGGGCCATCTTACTTCCACTGGCAAAAGCTGTAACAAAAGGGCAGCCATCTTAAGTGAGGGCAGCCTGTGGCTTCAATTCCTTTGGAAACATTAGGAGACAGTGGACATCTTTGTTAGCAGCCATCTCATTTCCACAGGAAATGGCTCATGAGGGATAGTCTCTCTGAGGTAAATGGGATGACCTCTCACTGTGACACATCAGCTAATCTTATGATACAACACATTCATTTGAAATGTGCCTTCCTCAAACATTCCAGTCTGTGTTTTCTTCATACAGTAAAAAAAGAGGAAACTCAAACACTAAAATCCCCACTTCTTTGTGAAAACCAGTTACTGTCAGACGATGCTGCCAAACTCAAAACTCTGTGTGAAGTCACCTAACTACTCACACATGATCTTCTCACACGTCCACCACCCCAGAAACCTACAAACAGTTCCCCTCCATTCCTCTAGCAAATCAGCTCTACTCCAGCATGGGCGCTGAAGTCCCAGACAGACAACCTGAACTCCTCCCTCTGCAGAATGCCATAAGAAAATGTACACAGCTTGGGTAAGAAACAAGACAGAGGGATCTGTGTAACAGAAATCAATACATTCACGCGGCTAGCGACGTGCAGCCCATGACGCCTCAATGCTGGAAAAAGCTGCAAATAACAAGATACTGTCGTTCAGCAAACACACACATTAGTCATAGCTGGTTACTGGCTGGAAGGGGAAGTAACATCACACTCAACATCACAAACAGTAGGAATTAAAATTAACCCCACAAGAACACTGGTGTCCCTGGCCCACTTCTACAGGCAGAACAAGACTCCAGACACCTCCGGCTGCTTCTGACCTGGTGAGTGTCTGTTTATATACAATATTATAAATGCCCAGAACTGTTCTGTAGATCTCCACGCTCACCTGTCTTCTCTCAACAAGGCTATGTTGCCAAACCCATGGCGACCACCATGCTCCTACAGGAAATGGCACACATGAGAAAGGTTAAGCTAGAAATAGACTGATGTGTGAAGTGAACTGGTGCATAATTTCAAATGAATATGTGAACATTTTCTTACCAATTTCACCCAGACCCAACCGTGATGGCACAAGAAGAAAAGTAAGGGAGTTTCCTTACAGCCATATTTAGCATCAATAGAAAAATGAACCAAGCTCCAAAGTTAGGAGCTGCCCTGCCACTGTGCTGTTTAAAGGGACTGGAAGAATGCAGGGCAGAGAACAGTAGCTGCGCACCTCCACAATACCCGAATGGAGTGTCTAGGGTCTGGTGAGTCAGAGACATTGAGGAGTCATTTTAGGACCACAAAGGCACTGAGAATTGCAGGGCTCTGAATGGCTTGGAATTAGTATTGTAATTAACAGAGTGAACTGAAAGTGTTAACCAGATCAGGCGAAACCCATTATTCTTGGTATATATAAAAATGAAAAGACAAATATCTTACTTCCCTTGGCAAAACCCACAAAACAAACCAAGCACACATTACAGCCCAGACCTGAAACTACCAGCGTGACCTCATCAATTCTGCAGTGACTTGACAGTTCTGCTCACTTGACTCCTACCCAGCAGATAGCAACTAGAAAGAGTTACCACCACCAGGCCAACTTTCTTCCTCCACAGCGCCACTGCACTGGTCCCCAACCCGCTCGTTAATTTCTGTTAGGAATGCTGTATGTGAGGCAATTGCTAGGGATTATGACTCAGGACATCAACAACAGGTGAATCTAAGTGTATGTGGCTTTCATAATTTGACTGTTATGTCTTCTCACAGTTCATGCTTTTCCAGAGTCACTTAGGGTTCCCAGCTGAGGGGTGAGGTAGCAGTTGATGTATTGGAAAAAATAAGAAGAAAAAAATAAAATAAATAATCTACAGGCAAATTATACCAGCCCTATCAGTAATCAAAACAGTTTCCATTGAACATCTGAGAGTGGGATTAGACTCTGTTCACCCTGAAGAGGAAAAACCCCTCCACATGCTGCCATGGAGTTTCCAGATGTGGACGGGCTGATAAATGGTTTGCTCTTCTGAGCAGCTGCGTTTTGGTAGAGAAAACAGGGCGATAGAATTTCACTTGCCCTCCTTGGGCTTTGCTGAATCAGCACCTCCCAGCTCTGGCAGCATTCCTCCCCCGAGAAGCCTGAAGCAGCTGCATCATCATCACGTCCGTAACCAGGCCAGCTGCGATTATAAAAATGCGTGCGCACGCGTTTAGAGGTGCAGCAAACCGCTCAGCTGGTTGGGGTTGAACCGAGGCTTCTGTAAAGAATGACTCCCTCCGAAATGGGACAAACCCATGGCCCAGTTCTGTCCTTTTGCCCTGGTAGAACACCGTCCTGTTCTGAGCCCCGATTCCAGCCCCGCTTTGCTCGCCATCTGGGGCAGTCATTCGGCGTATTACAGAGCACATGACTGGGTCTGTATCCACGCCCAGAGCCAAGTTAAACTACACAGAGATGGTCTGTCATATATTTGTACTTTATTAGTTACTATGTTGTCTCACAGTAACATGTACCTGATCTTAAAAAAATCTCTCCCCCGATGGCTTGGCTGTGAAATGTGGGAGCCCTGCCTGTCTCATGCCCTGATCCTGAAGCCACTTGCTCAGAGACTTCACTGTAAGGCTGCATGGACTTCCCTTGACCTAAATGAGATGGATCATGTGAGTCAAATTAAGCAGGCATGTGCAGGATCAGAGCCTTTGGGAATGTCTGCCCCACAATGTAATCCCAATGTCAGTGGGACTTGAGCCCGCCAGCGTAACGTTTGTAAACCCAGGCTTGTGCATCCACACTGAAAAGTGACCCTAGTTTAGAATTTCTGGATCCGGTCTGTCAAAGGGTGTTTTCGTAGAATCATAGAATATCAGGGTTGGAAGAGACCTCAGGAGGTCATCTAGTCCAACCCCCTGCTCAAAGCAGGACCAATCCCCAATTAAATCATCCCAGCCAGGGCTTTGTCAAGCCTGACCTTAAAATCTTCTAAGGAAGAAGATTCCACCACCTCCCTAGGTAACACATTCCAGTGCTTCACCACCCTCCTGGCGAAAAAGTTTTTGAGTCCAAGGCCAGCAGTACTGCCTACTGATGATACTCCAGGCTATGTCGCCCAATGGCGAGTCAGTGGCCATGTTGCCTAGCAGCTACAGTCCATGGTAATGTCACCCAATATGAAGCACTGTCAGGCAGGCCAGCTGCCACCCCAACACCAAAACACCAGTAATCAGCCAACACCCAAACCAGTAATGAGAGAAATTGCATTACACAAACGATAAACAGTGCAAACAGATAAATTGCCTACCTTTGCATGTCCCCGAGCTCCCTTTCTCCTCCTTTCTACCACCTACGTGGAGCTGCTGAAGGCACGTGGAGGACTGCCGGGAGCACATTTGCCCTGTCCAAGCTGCATGGGCCCCCAACCATGATATTGTCCAATACATTCCTGGCCCGCAAAACATGGCACCATGGAGGGCACTCAGGGCGTGGGGCAGAAGCCCTGTGGCCATTAGTGCAAGCAGCCACTCAAAGAGGTCTTTTTGCTGCATGCTCTCTTTGTCCCTGAAGTGACTGTCCTGCTCCAGAAACCGTGCTGCAAAGTCTCTCCTCCCACGCTGCAGCCCTGCCACCTTTCCACGGGCTGAGACCCTTTCCTCTGCTGGTTGGCCGTCTCCAGGATGTCCACCCTCAGTTCCTCACAGAAACGCTTCCTTTTTGACCAGTCAATGACGGTCCGAAATCCCAGGCTCCTGCTGGAGTGCGGAAGGGCCTGAAAGCAGACATGAACCAGTGCATTATTGTCTTAGTACTTCACAAAGTGCATGGTCAGAGAAAAGTGCCTGTGGAATCTCAAGGCCAAAAAATTATACTTTGTTCAGCTCAGCTCCAGTAGAGTCTTCAGGGAGAGGAACGCTTCAGTTCCTAGCAGCTCTGTGGACACAACTGACTGATGCAGAGTGAAAAGGGTGCACTCCCAAGGGGAAGCTGCAATTTACAAATGCTATCTGCTTACGAATGGAAGACCATTTAAGTGTGTGTACGTGTGGGGAGGGGGCGTGCCGTGCTTTGCTGCCTAAGGTTTATCGGTCCCTCCCGGCAGTGCATGTTCTGGAGGAGACAACAATCCCGGAGATTGCTGAACGGCGAACGGACATTCTAGTCCAAGCTACTGTTGGCAGGCTGGGCGTGTACGCCACAGAGGTTTCCAAGCTGACAAACACATCTGCGAGTGGAGTGGGCTGGTGTCCCGTACAGAGGGCTCAGAAAACAGACCCTTCCCAGAGACGTGACTACCTCTCTGGAGTTCCTACTGTGGGGAAAGTTTGCAGATAGCAGCACCTGGGAGTGGGTCAGGATGCATGGTGGACCAGCAGGATGGTGCATGAGCATCCACACAGATTATGGTCTCCCTACAGTTTACGATACAACCTGCTTTGACTACATCTACCCACGGGCTACATGCAAACGCACACGGCAATACGGCCTCTCAAAGAACTGCACAGCCAGCCCCCTTTGCCCCCAGCACATTTCTGGGCTACATATAACCCCCTGGCCATATTCTGGATATTGATTTGGTCTCCCAAGGCATGGATTTTGATTTTGTCTCCCAATGCTGCGGCATGTGAAAAGAGAAGGTAACATATGGTTCTTACTTTTAACGCCCCCCCCCACGCACATCTTTGTAAGAGTGTGTAAGTAACTAGGAAAATATGAATGTTAAATGCTCATTTACCTGTTGCTTGCGCTTCCCAGTCTCCATGTGGAATTCCATGTGGCAGTGGTGGTGGCCAAGGCATTGGCCTGCATCCCACAATCAGCAGATACCCGCTGCTACCCGTGGCTTGTAATAAAATTGCTTTGGGTCATAAATCAGAAATTCCTCCCAGTCGTATATTAACAACAACAAACATGGAGGCCTGAAGCCGAGCGTCTTGCCCGCCTCACACCACACATTTATCAGAATCTGGATGTGGTCCCAGGACCAGAGGGCAGTGCACTCGGTGAAGGGCTTCTTCTTGTTGCTGGTCCTAACTAACGCAGGCGATGGTTCACTCCGTTTGCCGCTCAGCGGTCAGAACACAGTGGAAGGGTTAGACGCCAAGCAGCTGTATTTTAACCAGGAGGTTGCTTCCATTTCTGGGGGTCAGTGGGCTAATCTTGGGATAGAAAGGATAGGAACACTTGTCCATGGGATTGTGGT